>NC_139940.1:12608051-12748051 GCF_963454915.1 Gymnoscopelus microlampas
GTACACATTATTACACTATGTTAAATAGTGTGTGTAGGCTGTGCTGAGCCCCAATCATTATTAAGTACCAGAGCCATGCTCTTCAGTAAGCAGTAAGCACTATTGATCAAATGTTTTGCCTTTTCTAGATATACGTTCTGGCTGTATTGTAGACAGGCTATATCCCGTTACATAAACCCTATATTCACTTGAATTTCAGTTGCCTTTTATAGCCGTGGTGAAGATGACCCATGCATGCACAGCACTGGCAAGATTAAATGTCACCATTTGCCATCTGAACTATTTGCTCCCCGACTGTCATGTCCTTTACTGATAGTTTGTCGGCTGGCTGTCTGAACGCATTCTGTTTTTTTAAATCTCCGTCTGTTCAACATTATGTTAGAAAGCGTCGCATCGTTATGCAGCCCAGCAGGGCTAAATTCTGATTCACAAGCAAGTAACGTAATGTGTTACAACGTGCATGAACCTCTTAAGCCCCATTTTATACTGTCACGCAGCGAAAATAGACGATCTACAGTGCGCCTATAATAAGCTTACAACGCCTCAAGTTGCAATGCGTGAGATTGTAGATCTGCTATTTTTGCTAATTTTTGAAAATGTTTTGATTGTTATTATTTTTTGATTTTGGAAAATGCTCAAAATAGGGACGCCATGTTTAAAAGTGGTAAAAAGATGGCCCGGGTATGCCATGGAAGTTAGGATCTCGACAATCATCATATTGACAGACATGCCACAGTCAATGTGACTGACATCCACATAGGACTAACAGCACTTCAGAATAGATCCAATTCCCCGAACGACTAACCTGCTATTCGTGCCGAGGCCGAGTGTTTCCTGACTGAAGTGCTATTTCTCTCCATTTGCTGCCAATAATTCCATGTGTATCACTGAGTGAATGAATGTGCTGCACCACTTAATGTGCTGTATACTGTAGATGCCATCTAAATGAATGCCTTGTGTTTGTTTTCAAGTGAGATGTTAGGTTTGTTTGCTTTTCAAAAAAACCCACAGGGATTTTTCGCCGTCATCTGTAGAAACTAGTCATTTCATTAGCGTTGTTAATTGAGTGAATAAACGAGAACGTGAAGTACACACATAAACATGCATGCATATCTCCCTGCGGCACCAGGTCATATTCAGCCATGTTCTCCTTCTGTCTCCGTCTGTCTGCATGTCTATCTATCATTCTCTTGCCTAATTTATGCTCCATCGTACGACGGTGTCACCCGCCCAGAAATAGCCGATCTACAAGCTCACAACACGTCGCATTGACGACGCATTGTGAGCTTGTAGATCGGCCATTCTCGGTCCGCGACACCGGTGTACGGCAGAGTCTGAATCAGGCTTCTGTCTCTCTCTCTATCTCTCTTTCGGTGTGTCACACTGGCCTTGGGGCCATAGTCAGTAGTAGCAGCAGCAGCTGTGTTTACCTGGTCTCCAACCCCCCAGTAACCTCGGTCTACGAGAGACATTCACCTCATTACCCAGAACTCTCTCTCGCGCACACACACACACACACACACACACACACACACACACACACACACACAGACAGTCACATACCTAGAGAGACGCCTGGGCAGATACACGCATGTGTGCTAGTCCACACGAACACAGACTTATACGGAATACAACACACACACACGTCGGTTTTGCAAACTTTTGGGTGACATTGCACTGACCCACATTCATTCCATATGCCCTGACCTTAACCTCATGAAACTTGAGTAAAATCTAATTGGGGACACTAATTGTGTCTCCAATTTTTGCAGAGCCCAATCAACTGGTTTCATGTCCAACATTTGTTCGCACACACACACACACACACACACACACACACACACACACACACACACACACACACACACACACACACACACACACACACACACACACACACACACACACACACACACACACACACACACACACACACACACACACACACACGTCTGCTGTCATCCGAGTTGAACTCCCCTGGAGGAAGCAGGGCTCCATACTATGTAATGGGCTCCATGTAGCTTCCATCCATCCTGCAGCCCACTGTGCAAACACAGCTGATATCATCAGTCCAGAAAACACAAGCCTGGACCAATCTCTCCTCCTCTCCTCACTCTCTCCTTCATCCAAAAAGCGAAAGAGAGAGTTGAGTATTTCCCCCGACTTCCTCTCAACTCTCACCATCATGAACACACCAATGCTCATGACACGTCTCTCTGTCTCTGTCTGTCTCGTCTTGTCTGTCTGTCCGTCTCTCTCTCTCTCTCTCTCACTCTCTGTCTCTCTGTGTCTCTCTCCCCCCCCACAGAGTTACACACACAAGCTGACAGAAAAGAAACGACAGAGAAACATGTGGAGGTAAGACCGAAGAGAGGCCGCGGATAGAGAGAGAAAGATAGTGTGTGTGTGTGTGTGTGTGTGTGTGTGTGTGTGTGTGTGTGTGTGTGTGTGTGTGTGTGTACACAGAACATACAGAACTGAGAGAATAGAAGATGTAGGCTGGGGGGAGTAAAGCAAAGACATGCTGGAAGAGATGATGAGTAGGAGGGAAGCAGTGGAACACAGAGAGAGAGAGAGAGAGAGAGAGAGAGAGAGAGAGAGAGAGTGAGTGGAGAAAGTGAACTGAATATAAGTAGAGAAAAAGTACCAGCAGCAAAAGAATGTTTTAAGATTTGGCCCTCGTCTTTGGTTCAGCATTCAGCAGATGATCCCAATGCTGCATTTCCATTTTGGTGGTGGGATGGGGAAAAGTTGCATTTATTTTATTTACATACTGTAGTATTTGGTCATTCGTCAAATCTAGAGGATTCAGCTTGCATTGTTACCATTTTCCCAGTAAAATTAAGAAAGGTAGCACATTTGCGCACGTCTGTTAATGACCACCGTTCATTCGTTTGGAATTTGTGCTGCCAGTCTGTCACTTCCAGGGCAGCCCAGTTTTGAGCCGTCGTGATTCGTCTGGCATACGTGAAAAAAAAGAAAAAAACTATTTCAATCCTCCTCCGTAGCAATTATTCCCCATTTCAACGCCCGACGCGTCTTTTTTATGAGATCATTGAAGGATTAAAGGGAGTTCTGTCTGGTCACTGAAATTTGACGATCCCAATTATTGGTTGCTTCCAATTACCGCTGAACTAGGGGACCGAAACGTTACATTTCATGGGTGAACTTGTCCCATATGCAACAGAGGGAGTGCACAGCACTTCCAAACAGTTCTTCTACAGATGGTAAGGGCTTCACCCCTAATGCCTTAAAGTGCACAATGCATCGTCATGTGCCGTGCCAAATGGAACGTCTTTGCTGGCCAGCGACCAGGCAGGCAGCCAAGCAGTAGACCCCAAAATGGAGCCCTGTGAGTGTGGCAGAAGTAATGTTCCCCCCCTCTCTCTCTCTCTCTCCCGCCCGCCCTCTCACACACACACACACACACACACACACACACACAACACCTCTCATCAGCTGCTGATTAACGGCACACAGCAATCGTAATGGCCTCGCACGCACTTCCACTTTTATTCCTTCCCCTTTTCATCCACGCGCCCCTGGAGAGAAACTGCAGCAGCACCAGCCACCGCAGCAGCACCTCCAAACCGAGCCGGCGCGTTCCCCAACTCCCGATTCGAGCGCTCATTAAGACAGACATCTCCCCTCTACTGCCTTTCAGTTATTCATTGCCGTTGGGAGCAGTTGGGACACATCAACAATAGGAGGCAACAGGAGAGAGAGATGCGGTAAGAGGAGCAGAGGGGGAAAAGATACTAAGAGTTTGAATCCATCTGCATGCTGAATAAAAAATGATTTCATTATGGTATGAATGTGGACGCCGGGTAGTTTTGGCTGTGTGTGTGTGTGTGTGTGTGTGTGTGTGTGTGTGTGTGTGTGTGTGTGCTGCGCGCGCTTGATTTATGCAAGAATGGATAAGAAGCAACAGCTACTGGGCACAAAGTCTAAGTGCTTATATGGTATACTGAAAGACACGCGCGTGCACGTGCACACACCTACGCACAAGAACCAGCATTTCAGTGAAAGCACACAAACACACGCACAATGGAAGGTGTGTACAAATACACACAACTTAAGACTATGAACACGTGCACAAACCAGCACACACACACACACACAAATTATGTGCACGTTACAGTACTGTGTAGGAGCAAATGTACAGTAAGTACTGTCAGGTGTCCATAGAAACAAGAGCGAGAAAACAGTCAATTGAGTAGGCCTGCTCTCTGCACCATCTGTTGTGCACAATATCAGTGCGGTGTCATTAAACTCTGCAACCCACTGCCCAGAATCGGGGGGCGCGCACACACACACACACACATACAGTAGATTCTAAACATACCACCCCGGGGCCAGTATAAGAGCACCAACACACACAGGTTGCTTTTAATGCATGTGCGTGGATGCAAGTGTGAAATCTTTGCACGCACGCCCCCTCCCTAACCCTGCCGAGTGTCACGGAATGAAAGATATCAGGCAGCCGTACATACATCAAACGGCATTATGGCAAATAACCTCCGTTAAAAAACCCCGCCGGCATCAATAATGAATAAATCTACATTGCTCCCTTTTTCGCCGCATATTGAACGACGCGGAGAGCGAGGGAGAGGGAGAGAGAGAGAGCACTATAGTGAACCAAGTGGCCGCCCGCCACAGAAATGACTGTGGGGCGCAGGTTGGGGATATTGGAAGTGATTTTTATACGCTATTCATCTGAATATTCACTATAATTATCAACCTCCTCAATCGCTCCCACCTCTCAAGCTGTTGCAGAGGCTCAGATGTTGCTCATGAAAACACACCCTTCCCTCCTGCTCTGCCTTTGCACGTCTCTGCTTGTGTTGTGAATGCATATGTGCGTGCGTGCAAAAACTTCTCTGTCTGCGTAGGGGTGTGTGTGTGTGTGTGTGTGTACTTGTAACAGAGTATTTCTATGTTGCAGTATTGATACCTTTACTTAAGTAAAGAATTTTAGTTATTTTTCCACCACAGGTAATAAGTGTACTGCTACTTGTGTGTACTGCTACTGCGTGTGTTACACGTGTGTGTGTGTGTGTGTGTGTGTGTGTGTGTGTGTGTGTGTGTGTGTGTGTGTGTGTGTGTGTGTGTGTGTGTGTGTGTGTGTGTGTGTGTGTGTGTGTGTGTGTGTGTGTCAGTGCAGGATAATGGATGGTGAAGGACACTGAGGACACATTGGTGAATGAAATGCACACAGTTGCTGTTGCCTCTGAAGTGACTCAGTGTGACATACAGTACCATAATGCTCATTGTTCACACTTAGTCGCTGTCGGTGGAAACCTTGCCAAGTCCAAAATCGCTTCTTTCGTTATTATTCTTTAAATTATTTAATGAATGGGGCATTAGGGTCCTTTCAGACAGCAAGCGGCCAACGCGCTTATGTAATTCATTTTCAATGAGAGGCGGGCGATTATTTGGGACGCGCGGAGACGTTGAGGGGCGGTGAGGCGAGCGGGAGCGGGTGCTCGTTTGTGCACGCGGGCGGCAAGAGCACACACACATTCTACAATCTGTGTGTACATGTGTGCTCTATTTATATGTTGGCATTTAGCAGACGTTTTTATCCAGAGCGACAAAGCACAAGCATCAGAATCAGTGGCATGACGCCTAGTAACAAATGACAGGGTAAATGGTCATGTACTGTAAATAGACTGCAAAGAGAAACAATTAAGTGCTAAGAAGCTACCGGGATACTTGGCACCCTGCTGCCTGTTTACTGTATGAATGTGACTACAATAGTGGTTGGCTGCCTGTACTGTTAATGTGCACCTGTGCCTGATTACTTGTCAATTTGCGTGTGTGTGTGTGTGTGTGTGTGTGTGTGTGTGTGTGTGTGTGTGTGTGTGTGTGTGTGTGTGTGTGTGTTTCTGCCAGCATATACACTAAGTATAGAAAGTGAGCTCAACTGCCTGAGACTGTTTGTGTGCGCGTGTGCTCTTGTACTGTACTGTATGCGTGCATGTGTGCACATGCACTGACAGTCGACTGTCTTTGTAGGAAGGCACTCGCTTGCCTGCCTTGCCTGTGCGTGTGTTTGTTTGTGTGCGTGTACGTGTACGTGTACGTGTACGTGTGCGTGTGCGTGTGCGTGCTCACAAGTCATTATTGGGGGTTTAGTGTGTGCTCACCAGTCAGTCAGAGTAGTGAGCTTAAGGGCTCATAGCAGCTCCCTAAGGAGACACTAAATACCACCAGCCCCTTTAAATCCATCCATGACCACTTTAAATATGCAGCGCGCGCAACACTCCATTTTTAATAAGGGCTCCGAGCGAGACAGGGAGGCAGAGACAGAAGGGGGGCTATGTGGGGAGGTATAGGGGGGGAGAACAGGAGGAAATAGCGAGAGGATGAGGAAATGGGAGAGAGAGAGCAATGGATGGAGAGACGAGAGAGAAGGGGATGTAGAGAGAAAGGGAGAAAGGAAGGTGAGATAGAGGGTGAGAAAGAGGGAGAAGACGGACTGATAACCAGGGAGGGAGGAGGAAGGAGAGGCAGAGAGAAGCGTCTGTTGCATTGATTTCTTGGCAGTTTGGCATCAGCTCCTGGAAAAGCCACAGATGTGTCAGAGCCAGTTAGGCACGGGAGAGGAGATGCAACATGCACACACACACACACACACACACACACACACACACACACACACACAGATAGACATGTGCACACTTTCAAACGGCACACACAGACATTCGTGGAGACACACTTGCATACAGAACACATTTACACAAACACACACACACACACAGTCACACGTAGACATTTTAACACACCAAATTGCTCATAAATATAGACTTCCCAAGCACGCCTAAGTGTGTGTGTGTGTGTGTGTGTGTGTGTGTGTGTGTGTGTGTGTGTGTGTGTGTGTGTGTGTGTGTGTGTGTGTGTGTGGGCGGGCTGGCGGGCGCGCGTGCGTGTGTACTGTACAAAACAGCACGTGTGTGAAAGATCAAGTGAGAGGTTGGAGATGACGGCAGGACTTTCGCTGCATTTCTGAGGGGAAACCAGGCAATCCGGTGTGAAGGCAGAGTCAAAAATAGCTACTATTACACACACCTAGATGGGCAGCCAGCTTCCTCCATAATCCCGGGTTTAACGTGGCTTAGGAACCTGTCTGCTCGGCTCAGGCTCCACGCGGCCCACCTGCACCACGTCTGGATTGGCACGCAGCCCGGCGAGAGCGGCTCCACATCGTCGCCGTCAGGCGATAACCTTGTATGTCCAAAGCCATTCCTTTTAATTATTATTATTTAAAATAATGAAAATAGACGATCTACAAGCTCACAACGCGACGCGTTGTGAGCTTGTAGATCGTCTATTTTCACTACTTTTGTGTAACACCCTTGTATGGTGAAGTATAGGGCATTAGTTTACGAGAAAACACACATTTTTAAATATGGAGATACGAGGTTTCTGCCCGACAGCATCGACATGGAGGTCTGCCTGATCGTGTAATATCCAACCAGTCGGTGGAGGCCGTCGGCCAAGTGTTTAACAAGTGAGAATTAAATGACCAGTCTGGCCTTGGTGGTGCGCCGTGCATGTAAAAACAGATTTAATTTGTGGAATATCTTAGTCACACCGCCATTGTTCTTGAGAAGCACTTTTGTACTTAAGAGGTGAATCTTTAAAAGATCACCATTTCAATTTGGCGAGTTAAATTAAATTGGCGAGTTAATTACCAGTCTGGCCTTGGTGGTGGCCGTGCATGTAAAAACATATTTATTTCGGTGAATATCTTAGTGATTATCTTAGTCACACCGCCATTGTTCGGCGAGTTAAATGACCAGTCTGGCCTTGGTGGTGCCATGCATGTAAAACATATTTATTTCGGCGAATATCTTGAAGCACTTTTGTACTTAAGAGGTGAAGTCTTTAAGAGGTGAAGTCTTTAAAGATCCTTATTTCAATTTGGCCAAAGGAGACAGAGACCATCACCACGCTGGTAGACGTGCCCACAAAGAAGCCAGTTTGTCAACGTGGGGACGATAAACACCATCCGTGCAGCTTTGACAATAAACACCGCAGTGTTCTCAATTGTTAATTTAGTTCACAAACTAACTATCGGCGGATAAAGATTAGACGGGGAGCTCACGCTGTTACATTAGACTGTTGTTGTGTTTGTAAGCAGCTTGCAACTTTTTAAAAGAGCATCTGGACCAGTTAGTGTAGAAACGAATTGTCTTCCATTCAGTGTGTTACTGTTATGTGTTGTTTTATCACCGTCTTCTATGGACTTCCATGAATCGTTGTGATCTACCCGTTGTGAGCTTGTAGATCGGCTATTTTCAAGTAGCCGAAGTATATAGTGTTGGAGTGGTTAATGTATGTTTTGTAATAATAATCAAAATCTGCAAAGTAACTAGTAACTTAAGTTTTCAAATAATTGTAGTGGAGTAAAAAGTACAATAGTAGCCTCTGAGATGTAGTGGAGTAGAAGTAAAAGTATTGAAAATTGGAAGTACTCCAGTAAAGTAAAAAATACCTCAACATTGTGCTTAAGTACAGTACATGAGTACATGTACTTAGTTACTTTACACGACTGCTCACTGGCAGGGTTACAGGACCTCCTCATGGTGCGTTCACATGGGCAGATTAAACAAGGGAACCAGGAGACCTGGTACTGCCAGACCCCTAGTGGTTGAAAGATCAGAGCACTACGTCACGCTAAGCTTGGCCAATCAAAAAGAGGACAGAAGACAGACCTCCTTTATGCCCATGTATGGACGAAAGGGGGACAGACTTTTATGGCTGGGGCCTAAGGGCAAAGGGGGCATGCCCATGTATGGAGAAAACGGGTACAAAGCCTCATGTAGGCCCGACCCCCTGGGTCTGGCAAAGATACATGCTACCATGAGCTACCATTCATTTTCAATGGAAACCAGCGACATGAAGAGACAAAGATACATCTGTAGCTGTAGCTCTAGTGACAAACATACAAAGCTACAAATTCAAGTTGAGCTAGGTTCAACTTCCAGATACAAAGATACAAAACTACAACTGTAGCTCCGATGTCCGGACGTTTGATGACGTCAATGACCGCGTTGAGCAACAGAAACAGATACAAAGCAACACAGCGACAAAGATGCTGTGTATTTTTGCATCTTTTAATCTGCCCGTGTGAACGCACCATCACTGGCAGAGTTGGCAGCACCTCGCTCTGCAGCGTTACCAGACCCCAGCACACTGACGACAGACAGAGCTACAGGAGGATGATATGATGAGGATTGACTGACCTGAACTGAGCAAGGAATTGAATTTGAAATCGTTAGGATCAAAGTCAGGTTCAAAGAACAATAAGCTTCCTCATAGATTTCAATCGACAGACAACCTCTAGCTTGCCCGATTCCCTTGTGTGGGGTGTACTATGCTCAGTGGTGGAAAAAGTACTCACATTTTTTACTAAAGTAAAAGTATCAATACTGCAATATAGAAATACTCTGTTACAAGTAGAAGTCCGGAATTCAAAATGTCCTTGAGTAAAAGTACAAAAGTATTGGCATCAAAATGTACTTATAGTACCAAAAGTAAAAGTACTAAAATATTTTAAAATAGCAGATCTACAAGCTCACAACGCGTCGCATCGCGACGCGTTGTGAGCTTGTAGATCGGCCATTTTCAAACAGCCTATATGAATAAAATAGGGCTAAAGTGATTAAAGTGCCTCTGAGATGTAGTGGAGTAGAAGTAAAAGTACTGAAAATTGGAAATACTCCAGTAAAGTAAAAATACCTCAAAACTGTACTTAAGTACAGCACTTGAGTAAATGTACTTAGTTACTTTCCACCACTGGTACTATGCTAGTTATTGTCTCTCCATCCATGTCTTTGTCTCTCTGCATATTACAATTCACAGTAAAACCCTGAGTGTTAGTCTAAGAAAAAGTTAAACTAATGCGATGAAGCTACAGTAGAACGGTGCATAAGGCCCTCCTAGCTTCATTTCATGTTTGTTTTACAGAGTGCGTTGCGACTCACTGACACCTGTGCGCAAGCACTTAGTAACAGTTGAACAGCTCCTGTGTGGAAAAGGTACTCAGTCAACAGGAATGATGTCATTGGCAGGCTAATGCACCAGTGACTGGCTAAACACCATTTCCTGCTCGACACAAAACACAGTGACACAGGCACTGTGTGTGTGCACACACAAGGGCACTGTGACACATATACATGAACATGTACACACACAAAACATGGGCAAGCAGTGAAGCACTCACATACACAGAAATAAACTGTCTCACACTCACACACACACACACACACACACACACACACACCCCTACTTGTTGATGCCCGCTCTGGCTCGTTGTCTTTGTGCTCCAGGTGACAGGTGTGTCACAACAATGTGACAGGAACCTGCTGGTGACCCCACCTGACTGAAAGACTGACTATGTGACCCGGTGACACTGTCTGGTCGACTGGTTGGTCCACTGTCTGGCTGACTCACTGACCGAGAACACATTTATCTCCTCGGTCACAGGTTGCATCGCTGGCTGCATAGTTTCAACACACGAGTAAAGTCAAATGCAGTAACGGATGGGTGCGTCATGCTGGCGCACACACTCATGTACATAGACACACTGGTAGATAGACAGACAGACACACACAGCAAATCAAATTCAAAAAGAGCACAATCAGAGACATACAGTAAATGAACAAACACAGACAGGCAAAATATACAGCTGGGGCAAGCTTGCACACATGCGCGCGCACTGCAACTCAGAAAGAGCACAATCAGACACACACACACACACACACACACACACACACACACACACACACACACACACACACACACACACACAGTGTCATTCTGTTTTCTTTTACCAAGTTCTTATTATGCTGCAGGTACTGTACTGTGTGCACGTCTACATCCAAACACACATCCACAGAAGCACGCATGCACAAAAGACCACCACAGAGAGAAAGAGAGAATTCTTGTGAAACCAAATGAACATTGTTTCATGTCTACCCTCCCACACACACACACACACACACTTCTAAACTCTCTGTAGCATCTTTAGATGAGACGGCAGGTTGCCTTATTACCCAGAACACCATGTCCCAGACACAACCGGTCCCCAGGTCTCCAACCTGTTTGGTTGCCGGTGGGGGACGGGGTTGCTGTGTGTGTGTGTGTGTGTGTGTGTGTGTGTGTGTGTGTGTGTGTGTGCGCGCGCGCGTGTGCGAGCGTAGACAATGAGGCAAGTGATGACACTCTCTCTGATGGAATGTTAATTACCACCCGGAACAGCCATGATCTTTACATTCTCTCACTCACTTTCAACCGTTTGTTCCTCTCCATTCAAGAAAAGGTGACAATCAACGTGCTCCCCTTTTACCACAAAGTGCCATTGTTTCACTAAGTACATGGGGAGGAGGAGGAGGATGGGGGAGGAGGAGGGAGGAGGAAGACAGACAACGAGGCAGGGGAGATAACACGCTGGGAAGGAAAGAGGAACGAGGAGACAGAGGAGGAGGCGGAGGAGGAGGGGGGTATTGGCGACCGCTGACATAAATTGGGGATCATAAAAAGTGTCTGCCCAGAATTAATCTGAGGTGAATGAATAAAGTGAAGCACTGACTGCGGGGGATTGGGGGGTGGGGGGGGGAGTGGGGGATATACTTCCTGCATCTGTAATGAGGCTGAGGGGAGAGGAGGAAGATGTAAGAAGTGTGTGAATGTGCAACGCGGTTCATGAAGAGCCTGATGATCTCTGAACAACGCTGTCTCCTGGGGATGTGTGCGTGTGTCTGAATCAGATACGGTATGCGCGCGCGCGCGCGCGAGAGCGAGAGAGAGAGAGAGAGAGAGAGAGAGAGAGAGAGAGAGAGAGAGAGAGAGAGAGAGAGAGAGAGAGAGAGAGAGAGAGAGAGAGAGAGAGAGAGAGAGAGAGAGAGAGAGAGAGAGAGTGAGTGAGTGAGTGAGTGAGTGAGTGAGTGAGTGAGTGAGTGAGTGAGTGAGTGAGTGAGTGAGTGAGTGAGTGAGTGAGTGTGTGTGTGTGTGTGTGTGTGTGTGTGTGTGTGTGTGTGTGTGTGTGTGTGTGTGTCTCTCTCTCTCTCAGGGGTTTGTGTGTGACTGTGACATGTGCATGTATGCGTTTTATGTTGTTTGTACATTAGGTGCGTGTGTAGGTGGGTGAGAACATGCACCTAATAGAACGTATCTGTACAGTGTGTGTGTGTGTGTGTGTGTGTGTGTGTGTGTGTGTGTGTGTGTGTGTGTGTGTGTGTGTGTGCGTGCGCACGTGGGATGTTAGGTTTTGTTTTGTTTTGTAGCCCCCCCCCCCCCCCGCCTGCCCGCCTACAGAAGTGCTGGGATGCATCATGAATATTATCCATAAGGCTGAATGTCACCACCGATGAATAAGTTTAGCAGTGAAATGCTAAATGTCACCAAACACCCGGTTGTGTTGTGGCCCAGCGCCCGCCGCTGATGGCACCAGAGGGGAGAGCTAGCAGCCGCATCAGCCGTCACACTGACAACCCTGCAGAGCGGGACTAACGCTAAGGCACATGGACGGCCACAGGAGGGGGGGGGACAGGATTTGGGTTTGAGGGGACAAGGAGGACAATAAACGGAGGGAGCAGAGAGAGGGGTGATTCAGGGGCTGATTTAATTTGTTTACCATTCATTTATTCGTTTCATAGCGCTCCTGTGTGACACACTGCACTGGGATGACAGGAGCGGAGCCTAGCGCAGCGCAGTGACTGGTCGAACGAGCAGGGGTCGACAGCTTTTAGGGGGCTGTTGAGATGAAAGATGGGCCTATAGCGGATAGGGGGGCATACTAAAACTTTTATCATCTTTATGCATAATTTCTAACTAGGGGGTATATATTAAATGTTTTACTGTCTTTATATTTCTACTTCTTCAGTACTCTTCTTGGAATACAATCAATGGATGAAATGTTCCATAAGATCTGGGCGTCATAGTCAGATATTTTTAACTGACCTCGACTATGCAGACGATGTTCACTTAATTGCAGAGCATAATATACCATTTGTTCAGCAACTTCTTACATCATTTGAAGAATCTGCTGCCAAGGTCAGACTCATGGAAATACAAAGAAAACTGAACGCATGATCTACAAGGAGGAAGCTACGCACCTATCTATTACATCAATGAATGGAACGCATTTCAAGTTAGGCGATGACTTGCCTGTAACAACCACCTCTGAATCTGTCAGTCTGATATCTCAAGTGCTACCAAGATTTGTTTCTTCAGGGCGTGTCAAAAGATCACATCAGCTCTGCTAGACAATGAACAAGGAGCTACAAGGACGGCAGTGGCTCGGGGGTAGAGTGGCCGGTGGAGCGGCCGGATGGGAAAACGCAAGGTTCTCAGTTCGATCCCGGGCTCCCCCAGAGTGTCGAAGTGTCCTTGAGCAAGACACTGAACCCCTAATTGCTCCCGATGAGCAGGTTGGTGCCTTGCATGGTTTCCTCTGCCATCGGTGTATGAATGTGTGTGTGAATGGGTGAATGTAAAGCGCTATATAAATGCACCATTTACAATTTACAATGGCCTAGATGGCACATACTGTACACAAGACTCCTTATATGTGATAAGAACATCTCCTGGGCAAATGATCCAACAAAAGAACAGATCTATGGTGAACTGCCGGCAATAACAACTATCCTGTAGCACATCGAAGAGCCATCTTCAATAGTAGATTACAGTAGGTGGTAGAGCGACCGTTTGCGTCAAAGTGTCCTTGAGCAAGACAATGAACCCCTAACTGCTCCGGATGAGCAGATTGGTGCCTTGCATGGTTTCCTCCGCCGTCGGTGTGTGGGAATGTGTGAATGTAATGTACATTGTAAAGGGGCCTTGGATAAAGGCGCTATATAAATGCACCATTTACTCCAATCAACCATGAGGAAACAGGCCTCATACATTTCCTGACACAATCTCCGGGCACACAGGAGGACTCACCAGTGGCATAACAAGTCAAAGCCGCCCGACCCCCCCCCCCCCCCCACACACACACACACACACACACACCACTATGCTGTATTACACAGTCGCATGAGCAGTGGACAAGCCAGGTTCAGAAAAGCACTATAGTGTTGCATTATGGTGCCAAATAATAATCCATTAAACCTTGAGGTTATACACATGCCCGCAAGTACTGCAGGGCTTACAAGCCTTACTGCATTTTTCTCAAAGCATGTGAGAGTTCAACACTATGGAAAGCAATCACGTCGCAGCCATACCGCAAATTATCAACAGCTAGAATGTTTTGAAAAATTGGTGGCCCATCAGTTCAAGTAGCATTAACATTTTCAAGTAGGCTACTAGCCTACTTACTACTGGTGTTGCTGTTGCACCAAGTGGAGGATGAGGGCAAAAAAAAATATGCATGAAATGTGCGGAGTTTAGAGATCGCTTGTTCCCTTTTTTCTTTGTAATTAGGTTTTTTTGTTCCACTTTTGTGTTTGTATCCACCATATCTCTTCATGATTAGGCCACTCCATTGACAATGCTGCAATGTCAACCACTGTTGACAAGGGATGACATATTTTGGCAGCTGCTCTTGTAAATTTACATGATGTAAAGTTAACCGAGTGTGCAAATAAACCAACTACTCATGCAACACAACATTTCAAAGTTATTTCATGTAATGTATTTGTATTTTGTTTTACCTTTTACAACCTTTTTACCTGACAAAAAGTAGTAGATTTGGTCAATCTACTACTATGACTGTAATCCTTGTGACTTCTGTGGTACTGTATTTAGAATGCTGAATGCTGTAATTGATTGATTGGTAAGGGAGAAAAGACAACCAGGTGCTCAGTGGAGAACAAAGTGATAGTTAAAAGTATCTGTGGTAATCCTGGATCCAAAATGTGGAAAAACAATGGAAATATTAGAGGAAGGATGTAGGCACTCATGGTGGTATGGTGGTAATGCTTTAAAAGCGTATCAGCTTTCAAAATGGGAGGGGCCAAGGAGGGAGGCCCATGCAGAATATTAAATGAAGGTCGATGTGACCTGGGAGTCCCAGTCCCCCCCTCTCTTAATGAGATATGTTGTTGTTAGTCGTTATGTAATACATTTTATTTACTAGTATTAAATATACTGTACTTTTATTCCAAGGAAATGTTCATTTACATATCTAGAGCCAACCTTTCAAAATATTCAGCATGCAGGACCTAAGATTTTACTATTCAC
Source organism: Gymnoscopelus microlampas (assembly GCF_963454915.1). Taxonomy (NCBI): domain Eukaryota; kingdom Metazoa; phylum Chordata; class Actinopteri; order Myctophiformes; family Myctophidae; genus Gymnoscopelus; species Gymnoscopelus microlampas. The sequence goes on from NC_139940.1 coordinate 12,623,244, forward strand.
TCAGACAGATGAGATTCCCAGATGAGAATAAAAGTCCTTAATTAGAATTTTATATAGATATGCTTTTATTGCAGGCAGTTTAGCTTAGCAGGTGATTATCCATAGATCATATAGTTAAGAGTCAAAACAAAATGAATGAAAGGATTAAAACAGAACACAATCTTCAGTATAGTTATATGGTCCATTACCATAATTTGGAGGAAACCAGAGCAGATGATCAGTTCTACTATAATATAATAATACTAGAGTTTCGGGGGGCTACGCCCCCCTCAACCCCAGCCGCGCACGGGGCCCAGCGTGGCCGCGTGTATATTGGGGGACCCAAATCGCCGGAGTAAAACTGTGGAAAAGTTTAAAAAAAAAAAAAAAAAATTGAAAAAAATATATTTTTGATGTTTGAGGGGGACCCCCGCGGACCCCCTGCTGGTCGACGGACCCCCTGTGGAGTGTTGGGACGCGCGGGGACCCCCCTGGAACATGGCGGACCATTTCGGTGTTTTTTTTTTTTTCATGAAGGTGGTTGCTTGTTGCTGGCGCTGGCTGTGCAAACCTGGCAGCCCAGCGCATGCTGCCGCACGTTACACCAGAAATGGTGCCTGGAGAAAATGGTGACCAAAAAAAAAGTTTGGAAAAAAAGGAAAAACCCCCCGCAGCGGCTGGCTGCTGTTGTGGTGATGAGGTCGTGCGCACGGTAAACGGTACGAAGCTGCCTCCCCTTCCGTTTTGTCCGACATTTGGTGAGTAGAATGAATTATGTTGCGCGGTGGAAAAGGTGTAGTGAGCAGTGAGATGTCCCCTACGCGAGGCGTAAATTCAGCGCGGCCGCCGTGGCGAGTCAGTTGGCGACATGTGGTCTGGCGGTGCGTTGTTTATTCGATAACAGAGCTGTGGGGTGTCGACACCGAGGGTGCGGAAGTCGGTCGCCATTTATATAGTTAGATATCAGCCAACCCCAGGGCCCTTTTGGTCTAATAGCCATTTCTTCAGAGGTGCTATTATAGCCGTTCCTTTTTTAGAAAAGAGGAACCAAGGTCCTCACTAGAGGTTATAGAGCAGTCGGAGAAATGTGGGATTAAGGCAAAAATCTTTATAGGATTTTTTGACCTTCAGCATCCAGAAGATGAATCCTTGTACATCTTTATTTTCTTCTATTTTTATACCATCTCCCCAGGCTAACATTCTAGACTGGCATAATAATATTCTGTTGCAACACATCACACTCTGGTTCCACCAAATCATACAGATTATCATGATTTGCAGTACATCATAATCTGGTTTCACCAATAAAATCATACAAATTACATTTCTAAAATAATACACTTATGACTTGTTGAACGTATGACTTGTTTCACACCCTACAACTATTGGGCAAGATAGCTACATATTGCCTCTTTTTAATATCTCTGTTAAAATGCACCAAGTCATCATATAGTTACACAAGACAGGCTTCTGAAACGTATTAATTATTCAGCTAGTTAAACAATGGCTGACAGCTAGTTAAACAATGGCTGACAGGAGTGGGGTTGGTTCTTAGTGGAAAGGCAGTGAAAAAGAAAGACTACGGTAACAGGGGTTTGCTTGCCAATGATGAGATGGTGAAATATTACTTCAGGAATAATCAAAGGATTGTAAGGATTTTAACAATACATTAAAGTGTATGAAATATGTTGTAAAATAATGTATTAAACTACTGATGGTTATGGTCTTGTAGTCAATTTGTACTTGCGTCATGAACAGAAAAATGTGGGCCAGGTTATAGATTGAATTTACAGTATCATATATCATATAGAAAGGTCCACCTTGACTTGGTAGAAATATCATTATATAGGTCTCTTCTTTAACATTTACAACTTAACCCAACGTGTGTTCCAGCATACCCTGGTATTGGACATCAACTCACACAATGTTCTTGCAGAGGATTCAATCGGTTCCATTCGCAGTAAATAAATGTGGGTCCTTTGTATACAATTCAGAGTATTCCAGCTCAACATTTCAGTGAGTTACAGGTGCTGAAGCAAAACAAACCCGGTGTCCCCTGTTAGTATGGAAGGGGGTACTGCAGTATCTGACAGCCCAGGTGAAGGGAAGGGTAACTTCATGTGAGAAGAGACAGGAAGAGTTTTTGCTATTTTCATTTTGATTTAACCCATTAAGACCAGGAAAGCATCTGTGTCATTTTAGATTTCTTTGGTTATTCAAAACATAGCAGATAATAAGCTCATATCTTGTAGATCTGCTATTTTTGGAAAAATCGTGAAAATGTGTGCAAATCTTTGAATATGTATTTTTTAAAGCGAACATTTTTTACTCGAATCTTTGCTTCTGGGGGGTCCCTGGAACAACATATTTTGAGATGGGGGTCGATGGCCAAATACATATCATTTTGGGTGGTCCTTGACATTTTTTGAGAACCACTGAAAAAAAAACTGTTAGGATTTAGAAGACATTTGTAGAATCCCCAGAAGCAAAGATTTGAGTTAAAATGTTCGCATAAAAATATATATTTTCAAGATTTTTCAAAAATAACAGATCTAAAAGTTCATATCGCGGCACTCGGTGCTGCGCTATGAGCTTGTATATCTGCTACTTTTTGAATAGCCAAAGAAATCTAAAATGACACTGATGCTTTCCCGATCTCAATGGGTTAACCTCTATTTATTCGGTTTAGCTCCGCTGAGAACTACCGATCACTTTGCGGAGCGACTGAAGTGGCTGAGCTAGCAGTGGCACTACATTAAGTTAGAGACAGAGCTGCAATATAAAAACGCTTCCTTCATAACAAGTAATAGACAATCTCAGCAAATGTTGAGAGAGAGGGATGCAGAAGACGGAAAAGAACGAGAGATGAGATAGAAAGAGAAAATTACACTTGATAGAGAGGCAGACAGCGATAGATAGAACTGCAGCAGATGGATAAATAGATGGATAGAGATAGAAAGGAGAGGGAGAGGAAAGGGGAAGACAGAGAGAGAGAGAGATGACAAACCGTGTTGCTGACTTAAAACAATCAACTTAATGAAAGTATCGACTTTCTCCGATAGTTTTCTTTCATAGATCTAGCGACTACTTTATGCTATGAAAGACAAACGGCCTGTAGAGGAGTGGAAAACAGAGTGGAAAGGAGGGCAGGGGGAGGGAGAGGGAGGCAAGGGCAGAGAAGAATACTGAATACTGTAGGTGCAGTATACAGGTTAAAACAAGCAGGAGGAGCGAGATCCGATACCGACCTCGACGTTGCCATGCCAGCGTCGAAACGCTACTGACGGCGTTGGTAGCGTCGGTTGCGTCGCGTCGCCGTCAGTAGCGTCGCGACGCAACCGACCGAACAACCGACGGACCGACCGAACAACCGACGGACCGACCGAACAACCGACCGACCGACCGAACAACCGACCGACCGACCGACCGGCGGAGTCCTTCATGCCACCAGGCAACGTCAATTTCCATCCGATCCATCGACCTTATCTGCGCTCTTCTGGCGCAGCCCCCCCCCCCACCACACAAATACCTTTAATCTCACCAATACGTTGCATTTTTGTGAGATTAAAACTCACCGCTATGCTAAAAATGCAAAAAAAAAGGACTTGAATCACAATTTAGGCTTTTTTTCAGAGATTGCTTCACACAATTGTGACATATCTCAGAATACTGAAAGGCTGTTTTTCTGCCTATTACCTATCTCACAATTCTGAGAACTAAACTAAAGTTGGAATTGCAAGGAAAAAACTACACTTACAAATGGGCTTCCATAGGTGTGCTGGTGACTGGGAAAAAATGTAAATTAAATATTATAAGAAATATGTACAGGAATCTGAGCGCATCGCCTGAAGACTGCCCACAGTGAAATAACACACCATCAATAAAGATGGAGCACACAGGAGGACCTCAGTGGACTATCAAGCACACATGCACGCACACACATGCAGTGTCACACACACACACACACACACACACACACACACACACACACACACACACACACACAGGAAACTCAATACAGAAATGGACATGCACAAACACACAGCCAAATAGGGGGCACATTATGCGCGCACACGCACACACACAAAACACATGTACACAAACCCACCCACATGCTGTACAGTAGTACATGGTGCTGGAGCAGTAATTGGCGGCTGAACAAGCAGCAACATTTCAATAAAGCAGCTGTTGTAGGATGTTTCAAGTTAAAGTGCATTCTATGTCTCTGACCTGAACGACTGAGTAATGAGACACACTGGAAAAAAAGCCACTGAATTGAGGATGGATGGGATTGATGGATTTAAGCAGAGAGAGAACAATGTATTTTGGTTTTAATTGCTTTATGTAACCGTTTTTAATGTATTGCTTTAGCAACACGTGGTTCCATTTGTCATACCAACAAAGTGAGTTGAAATTGAAATAAAACTGAGAGGGAGAGAATGTGTAAGCGGGCGAGAGAGAGAGAGGGGTTGCAGACAGAGAGGGGAGGAGGAGGATGCTAAGACGGCAGGAGAGATAGAATGACAGTCATTAAAAAGACGGTAGGGGAGTGAGTGAGAGAGAAACAGAAACAGGGAGAAAGCATTTTAGACAGAATGTGATGGAGAATGAGAGGAGGAGGGAGTGCGACGGATGGTGAGAAAAGACAGACAAAGGCACCATCATCCCTCTCCTCTCTCTTGCCGCTAGCTTTCCCAGCTGTTCTCTCTCTCTCTCCGTCTCTCTCCATCCCCCCCTCCTTTGCTTTTCATCTGCACTCTTCCCCCAATAACCCCTAACCACTTGTGTCCTCCTCCTCCACCCTCCCTCGTTCCCTCTCTCTCTCTCTCTTGTCTTGCTTTCTCTCCATCCACATAAATGAGTCAGTGAAACAGGTCAAGTGTTAGTGAATTCTCCCTGCAGGCCAACCTGCCTAATACGAGGCCCGGCTCGTTGCACCGTGACAAGTACACTGCAGCCCACACACACACGCACACACACACACACACACACACACGTAAGAAAAACACACAAACACAAACCAGTTTCCCACTTGAGACTTTCCACTGTCACTCTCACACACACATATACACACACACACACACAACACACACATGCACACAGACTGAATGTAAACACATGCATGCTGGCTCCTTCGCCCCCTTCCATTCTTGCATGCTCACGTGCGTGCATGAGTCATGAACCCCATGCACTTACACACAATGTAGACTTTTATAATGTATGAAAGGTTGAGCCCTCGCACGCATACAAACACATGTATGCCAACACACAGATAAATAAACACATAGGGGCACAAAGGCACACCCACAATAAATACACCCACGTAGAAGTTAAGCGAAAATGTACATGTACTGTACATGTATATCAAGACAAACAAATGTGTGTGTGTTTGAGTGTGCTCACACATAAACACACACACAAACGCACACTAAATACACAGGCATAAAAGGAAAGCATACACACAACACATGATGCAAGCCAAACCCCACAAAGGCAACTAATGAATGAAACCAAGGACACTGAACACCATGAAAGGTCGCAGACAGACGTGTCTCATGTGTGTGTGTGTATGTATGTGAGAGAGAGGGAAAACATACCATACAGTACTGCACTAAACAAACACTAACAATAGTATAATACTGAACACAAATCATTATTCCAGTTTAATTGGTATAGTAAAAACAAATAGAGGACACACACACACACACACACACACAACACACACACACACAAGCATGTGCACACCACACACTCTACCCAACCATCCACAAACAGCAACTAATGAATAGCGATTGCGCAGTAGAGGGAACCTGGAGGACAGCAGAACCACCGGCCTTAAAGCAGGTTAAATGACCAGGGAAATTAAACATTACCCAACACACACACACACACACACACACACACACACACACACACACTCAGCATAAAGTTGCATCTCTCCCATTCTAGCTAATTCACTCTATGCATCTCTTTGAACATGCACAAACACACATCACATTATATCCTTTCCCATTTTTTACTCTCGTTCTCATCAACATGCATAAACACACATAGGTTTACAATCGCACAGTCCCTCGTTCATCAATACTCTCAAACACCGAACACACACACACACACACACACACACTCTGCAGGCTAGACAGTTTGTAAGCATGTAGGCGATGCTGTAGCGATATACGCAAGTGTTACAGCTCCATATATCAGCTCCATATATCAACGCCAGTGCGGGCCATGTGCACGATAAACGAGTAGAGAGCAGCATCTGGACAGTGTGGGTAATACACCGATAAATAACCCCAGCCATATGATCATACGCCACAGGGGAGAGGGGGAGGGAGAGAGAGGGAGAAAAACTCAATACAGAGTCGAGACAATGCAATCAAAAAGTCAAAGAAACACCAAAGATATATTGTGAAACAACAATAGAAATGTGTGATTTTGACTCATTTCTTTGTGCCGAGGAATTCTTCTTTGGTCATACACCAGAGACACTGGAACATGCTGACGACCGCCAAGGTATACTTTGAAGGAAAAAGAAACTAGTCACAAACTCCAGCCTTGATGTAAAAATATTAGTTTGAGCTACTGCCAACGTTTCAACGTAGTTATACATCTTCATCAGGGCGAATAAAGGACATCATTTGCTGTGATGAAGACATACAGTACTGTCGAAAAGTTGGCTATAGCCCAAATACATATTTTTGCATTGAGACTGGAGTGAGCGACTACTTTCTTTTTCGCTTAGTTTGTGTGCCCACACAGCAGAGGTCAGCACACCCCACCAACGCAGGTTGCAGGTTCCGCTAGATTTCAATCTAAGATCCAATCCTCCAGAAGACACCGTCCACTCCCCACCCACTCCCTCCATTGTCTACCTCCCAGATTAAGAAGCCTTCTGTCTAGGTCAGGTAAAAAGAATACAAAATACATAGGGGAATGAGCGGCCTACTTTTTGGCCTCTGGTTGAGTGCGGTAACGTTAATGTTTATCGGCAGCACAGTTGATGGGTTTGGCAGCTTGCCACGCAGCAGCAGAATCGGCACAGCCAGCGGTAATGGAGCAAAAAGGTGGGCCTAATGAAAAGAGACAACCCACAGCATGAACGCTGGCTTTTAGCGCATCTTATTTTACGATTTTATAATCGGTCTACAGTTGACGTAGTTCTCCAAATGAAGGGAAAGTGGGCTGTAATTTTGCCAGTTAGATAGATAATAGATACTTGGGAATCTCTGCATTCAAACAATATTTTGTGGAACTGTAAAAACACTGCGCTGGCTAGTATCTAAGAGCGCCACTTTACCGTATTCAAATTAGTGTTTTAATGCAATCAAACAAACCAGGACGATAGAAGAAAACAGATGGTGAAATGGTTCAGAAATGCTTTGTTGTTTGTCAAAACTTTGTGACTTAGTTTGAACTTTGCCGGAACAGACACGGTCGTCAGTGAGAGTCAAAATCTTAAGTGACATTGAGATGTGAGCACAAATCACATGGCTTCACATGCAATCTGATCTCTCTGTATCATTTATCATCAACTGTACAATTGATACGCTTCTGTTGGTGCGATAACAAATGCAGTTCCGTCATGTACACACAGAATAATATAACTAATTGAATGCAGCTCTTGCACATAATATACATATACATTTCACACATCGCTGAATGGTTAATGTTGGCTTTTCCTGTGTGTTGACACGTCATAGGCTTGGATAAACACCTCATTAATTAAAATTCAACACCATGATAATGGAGAGAAAAATAGATTACACACTTTCTACAGTTGCATCTTTGTCTGTGGTCCTTTTGTGAGAGTCAAATATTAATGGGGAACTTGCTGATATTGAATGTGAATCCTAATGTGTTCTATTGTGAGTACATACCCTTCCAAGTGCATTGTGTGTGTAAAACTCAAACACTAACAAATGCAATCAAAAACTAACCAGAAAAACATCAATTTGTGTCAATTAACGTCATTTAAACATCACACCTCCAACATTCTTAATCAGGGGTGTCAAACTCGCATTTTCGAAATCTTAATACAGAAGCTTCCATCTATGATACAAAATGACATCTTGCATGGTGAGAATGACAGTGTGTGCTTTTGCTAGACCTGTGTGTTCACAGGGATGGGTCTTGGATAAACTATGTTTTTCAAACTTTTTGTGCCCAAGGCACACCAATGGTCAAGTCAAAATCTCAAGGCACATCTGTATTCATATAAAAAAAATGTTGATCTTCAAGCTCACAAAGCATTGCAATGAAAATTATTAATCATTTCAATTTGAGATTTTTACCTATAATGACTTGCCCAAAATAGGGACGCCAGTTTGAAAGTGGAAAAAAAAATGTAGCCTGTAGTAGAATATGCGCACAAAGTACTGATATAGTAAATAAAAAACATTATTCAAACCTTTTTGTATACAGTAGTACACTACATAGATACATAGATTGCAATGTGCAGTTCTCACAAAATCCCAATGCACACCTGGACGCCTACAGTCTATACTTAGCTGATTTGAGTCCCGCAGGGATCTATATTTTGTCCCCTCCTTTTTTCCCTCTACACCAAATCTCTTTGCTTAAAATAGCATATCTCCAAGCTCACAACACGTCACGTGATCATGTAGATCTGCTATTTTCGGGCGCACTAAGGCAGCGGTTCTGAAGCTTTAACATTTCAAGGACCACCCTTAACTCTGACAGTATACAAATGGACCATTTGTATACTGTCAGAGTTACAGACTTGTAGGGTCAATTTAGAACCCCCTTAAGGAACCCTGAGAGTATACTGGACCCCACTTTGAGAACCACCGACTGACTGCACTAAGGTATTACACAGGTAGGTGTGTGTGTGTGTGTGTGTGTGTGTGTGTGTGTGTGTGTGTGTGTGTGTGTGTGTGTGTGTGTGTGTGTGTGTGTGTGTGTGTGTGTGTGTGAGAGTGTGTCTGTGTGTGTTAACCTAATCACATTCACGTTCTGGCATCATGACATCAAGCTCAACCTATAGAAGGCGATCCAAACAAACCCCAACTAATTTCCCCCTGGAAGTTAATTCAGGGCTACTGTATCGTATGGGTCGGCTACTCGGCTTGGAGGCGGACAGCAGATATTGCTTAGTGGAAGGTGTGTGTGCTTGTTCTGTCTGGGAATACGGTGCTATAATATTCTCATTCTCGCTCCCTCTCTCTCTCTCACACTGGAGAGTACATGAGGCGTGAATCAGTATCGTTTACCCATGATGCAGCATTGACAGGCAGTGCAGATGAAGTAGCTAGATGCTGGGGGAAGATGGTGGTGGTGGCGGCGAGGGGAGCATCAGAATAGACACTGGGGGTTTCTAACAGGTGCGATAACACAGGTCACTGACCACTACACTAGATTCGGGATGGATAGACGCCCACACGTAAATCAAGACACACACACACACACACACACACACACACACACACACACACACGTAAACAGGGCAAACACACACAAAAACCCTGAAACACATGGACAGATATCAGGCTCAGACAAACACACACACGCACACTCAAGGATAAACGGCGACACGCGCAGCAAGAAAATATATGGCCCGACGCGCAAACATCGAGGAAGACCATCTCTTTAGGCTATCATGGCTATAAAACTTAACAGCTTGGAGCAATTTCCCATACAGCCGAGCAGATTCACTTTAATGGGGCAATAATTAATGAGTTAAATCAATAATGCATCTCCCTTTTAAAAGGCTGCCCCTGGGATTCACCGAGACTGAGCTTTGGACAAGTGCTGCTGGAAGGGAGAGAAAGCGGAAGCCGGCGATGATTCTCATTTTAGGTCAATTCTATATCGTCGTTGTCGGTCAGAAACCTTATGAAAAATATTTCATTTGTTTTTTCATAAATACTTAAAATGCATTAGAATCTGCTTATAGCACTGTATAATTATAGTTAGAAATACAAATCTCATAACACTGAATCTTATGAGTTCACTGAACTCATTGAATGTTTAATAATCATTTAATTTATGATGTTTTATGACGAGGTTGAAGGATTCAAAAACCATGCAGCATTAGGCACTCTTCTTGTTTTGGAGACATTGGAGAGGGTGTCTGAATGTTTTTTACATGTACCTCGTTTTCATGCGTTTTTATTTTTTCTTTGTAGTGTTGTCCCCTGTATTGTCTTTTATATGGACCTATTAGAGTCTGAAATTAAATAGAGATTGATTGACATAAGGTTGACTAATAAGGTTCAGTATATTTCATAATTACAAGTCACTCACAAACATTTTATTTGGGCCAGGATCATAGCGTATTATAATTATATCATAGTTTAATACGTTAATCCAGGGGTAGGCAACCTGCTGCTCTAGAGCTTAGGCCTCTCCTGTGGCTCCCAGTTGCTTGGGCAAAGAAGTATGTATAAGGAAGAGGTTTTCTTTTGTTTTAGTTGTTTACATTTTAATCATGATTTATCATTGTACTGGGCATAAAGTTATTCTTACATTCTCAGAAAAGAGTGTCGCCTATACACCAGATAAAAATAAGAAAGACATTTTTGAAGGAAAATAAATAATTTATTAATGTGTGGACATGTTTGCTTGCTTTCACCACAAACGCTGCTGGCTTCTGGTATGCTTGATCTGCTTTGAGAAATTGGCAAACAATAAAAAATCACACCCTGTGTGAAGGAAGCGGTGCCTTTGGGGCGGGCCTTAACTCATTTCAGTTCGTCCCTATTGGTGGTCTGAGTCCACTTACCAAATTTGTACTTGGTAGCATGCTGCAAACTGGAATGATGGCTGTTTAAAGCCCAGCCAATGGGCAGACAGAGGGGGTGGGGCTTAAGTAATGACAGTTAGTCCCTATTGCTGGCTTTAGTCCATGTACAAAATTTGTACTCCATAGCATGCTGCGAACTTGAGTTATGGCTGTTTGAAGGCCAGCCAATGGGAAGACAGAGGGGGCGGGGCTTGAGCAATTCATGCTGGTCCCTATTGGTGGTCTAAGTCCACATACCAAATGTGGACTTGCTGGCATGCTGCAAAGTGGAGTTTTAGCTCTTTAAAATCCCGTGCTCATCCCGTGCTCATACGGGCGCTGGGGGTCCCTGGACCCCTCTTTCATAACTTCATCAATGCATGCTCGTGCCTATTGGTGGTCTAAGTCCACATACCAAATGTGGACTTGGTGGCATGCTGCAAACAGGAGTTATAGCTGTTTAAAATCCCGTGCTCATCCCGGGCTTAAACGGACATCCGCTCATACGGGCGCTGGGGGTCCCTGGACCCCTCTTTGATAACTTCATCAATGCATGCTCGTGCCTATTGGTGGTCTAAGTCCACATACCAAATGTGGACTTGGTGGCATGCTGCAAACTGGAGTTATAGCTGTTTAAAATCCCGTGCTCATCCCGGGCTTAAACGGACATCCGCTCATACGGGCGCTGGGGGTCCCTGGACCCCTCTTTGATAACTGCATCAATGCATGCTCGTGCCTATTGGTGGTCTAAGTCCACATACCAAATGTGGACTTGGTGGCATGCTGCGAACTGGAGTTATAGCTGTTTGAAATCCCGTGCTCTAAACGGGCGGACGGACATAACATCATTGGGGGTCCCTGGACCCCTCTTTGATAAGCAGTGGCACGTGTGGCCAAAGAGAGGAGAGATGGCATAGGCAATGTCCAAGGCCGTGTGTGTGTGTGTGTGTGTGTGTGTGTGTGCGTGTGTTTGTGTTTCTTCTTTGCCGTCAGGCTCATACGGACGGACAAACGGACAAAGCCACGTATAGAGCGGTTGGCACCACTAAAAAGTAATAATGAAAGACCAGAAAAAGCACAAATAAACTAAATAAAGCAAACATATTTTGCGGCTCCAGACATATATATTTTTTATGTCTGTCTGTGTCCCAGGCATAACTTGAGCACTGCCCGACTTAATAGCCTCAAACATGGCGTGCCTGATCCATATGACCGGGGTGTGCAGTGCCAAGTGGCAATTTCATCAGACCAACGGTTTCCGAGAACCAAAATAACACAGATGTCTGGCCGGCCCCCGGGACTGCGGAGGATTCACCAATTCCGCAGACACACTCTTTGTGTGTTTGGGAGGGGTGTGGTCACTGGCTTCCCTGATTGGCTAACCCGACCCATTAGCTCCACTGATTGGCAGTGACTTATAATTACATTATAATGGCAATAAGGATAAGGATAACTTATAATCACACTATAATGCATTATACCAGTGATTATAATACATTATAAAAAATATTATAATGTATTAGAACTATGATAATTAAAATACACTAGGATCCTTGCCAAAACATGTCTGAGTGCTCAGCAAAATATTTTGTATGATTATTGTTATAATGCATTATGACTATGAGCGCTTATAACTACTGTATAATTATACAGCGTTATAGACAGAGTATAATTAAGTATGTTTATAAAGCATTATAGACATGGGATTCATAGGAATTGCTATCAAAAGCATTAACAAGACTAAGTGTGACTAAATGATAACTACACCGGATCCAGGAACACAGGTAGTTCACATACAATGTTTCCACCTGACAGTGACAATTTGTAGAACACACACACAAACACACACACACACACACACACACACACGCAGACTTGCAGAAACACACTGACGCATACACATACACTCACATGCAGAAACACGTGGACGCACACACATACACACTTGCAGAAACAAAAGGATGAACACACACACACATCGCTTTCTGCTTGCAGAGACATACAAAAGTGAGCACACTTTTGCAGATGCACACTCACTTTCAGAGATGGACAGAATCACGCACACACAAATACAGTTGCGGAGATGAACACTCATAAGCACACAGGCCCAAGTGGACAAACACACACGCCTGCAGAACCACACACACACACACACACGTACACCCACAGCTGTGTTTTTTGGGCAGACTCACGCAGCATCCGCCTATCAGCTGCAGTGGTTGATAAGGCGACAGCAGAGCCGGCGGGGAGGGGGGGCAGATGAAGAGATTAGATGGAAAAGAGAGATGTGTTGATAGGATGACAGACAGATGAATGGAGAGGCAGTCTGAGACTACAAAAGAGAAGCTGACACATGCATATGATGGTGCACGTAGTGACTGTGCACACGCACACTCACAAAGGAGTCAGTCATTGCCTCGAAAGCATGCGCGCGCACGCACGCACGCACGCATAGACGAACTTCTTCACAGACATCGTGCACATTATTCTTAGATGTACGCTCAGACTCATGTGGACATTCCACTGACATCTTAAACAAAAAGGACATCCAAAGACACACACACACACACACACACACACACACACACAAAAAAGAAGTTGAGACAGTATTCTCCTCACTGGCTTTTACTTTTGATGTCAAAGAAAGCCAGCAGGAACAGACTGAGCTCCTACAAGGAGGCGAGCCAGAGAATCACTGCAGACTGCTGACAAAGACATGCGCGTGCACACACCTCTTTCTGCCATGCACACACCAACACACATTCACTCAGTCTTGGCGCGTGTGTGTGTGTGTGTGTGTGTGTGTGTGTGTGTGTGTGTGTGTGTGTGTGTGTGTGTGTGTGTGTGTGTGTGTGTGTGTGTGTGTGTGTGTGTGTGTGTGTGTGTGTGTGTGTGTGAGAGACACACACACACTCGCTCTCTCACTATCTGCAGTACGTCCACCATCACAAACACATGGGTGTGTAGTGGTGATGTTGTGAGGACCTTGGACTGACCGTCATTGACACCATTCACAGTCTAATCCCTCAATCTCACCATGCATGTGGAACCTTGAAGGACAACGTTGCTGTTTACCAACTTAAACCCCAGCATCCGTATCCTTGGTAAAACTCTTGCAGAAAGTAGCCGATAGACAAGCTCAAAACAACGTGTTGTGAGCGTCTGTTTTCTGCGACGATATTTAATGTAGAGCGAAAACAGAATAGTTACAAGTATAGAGGCCTGCGGGACTCCGCCCAACAACTTATGGGGTTGAAGTGATTAACAACTTGTCAGTAGCGGTTGGGTGAAACGGATGTAATTTCCACACTGTGATTTTAATCCCTGAAGAAGACCGTTGTTTGGTCCAAACGTTGGATTCTTATTATTAAAGTTTTTTTTTACATTGTGGCTTTGAGTACTGTGGCCTGTTTCTTCATCTGAAGCACAGTACTGGCTTTACACAGTTCAACAGCAGTGTATGCTGGATGAGAAGATGACGTATAAGATGAACTACAGAGCTCAAATTCCATCCATAAATGTAGAGATGCCGTGGTCTGCCGGCCGGCCCTCCCAGTAGCCACTTTTAATATTGGACTAGACCATACTCGGGGTTACATCCTCATGTAATGTCAACGTGTTTTGAACCCCACTCCATAATGTTTTAAAAACGTTCCGACCGCTCCCCGTTTCACTACACATTGTCGTTGCCAGTAGCAGAAAGTGTCGATCCCACACAGCTCTGAAGCTCCACTTCACTCTAGTTTCACAGTGGGCTCTGTCCACCTCTTGGATTTTGTCCACCAATCCATCATTTGAAAAATGTGTGCTCGACACTCAGGTCTACACGAACGCTCGCACTCTATCTGAATGCACATTGCACATCACTGGATACAGTGTTTGTGTAATGTAGTGTTTATTGTTTGGCCCAGGGAAAGAGAAGATAAGTATAACTGATGTTTTTGTATTACAATAAATAAATTGAGATAAACTTGAAAAATGTGGACCAACAATTATGTGCTCACTTTCACGAATGTTCTTCATATTTCTGTCTGGTACACACACAACCCTCTTTCTCTCTCCCTCCCTCCAATGCGCGCGCGCGCACGCACGCACGCACGCACGCACGCACGCACGCACGCACGCACGCACGCACGCACACACACACACACACACACACACACACACACACACACACACACACACACACACACACACACACACACACACACACACACACACACACACACACACACACACACACACACACACACACACACACACACACACACACACACACACACACACACACACACACACACACACACACACACACACAGCTAGAGTAAATGGAGCCTGTAGCTGTTCAAAGGGATAAGTCTGGTCATTTGCTAGATATTGCGATCACAGTAATGCCTTGATGAAAAGGATATCCATCTCCACATTTTTGACATAACCGGATCTGGACTGAAAACAACTTGAAGTATTATGGTTATTATTACACCTTGATGTTTTTGAGAGCAAATGTATTTTGTTGCACTTCAATTTATAACAACACAGAGTAAATGAAATGAAACATTTCAGTATGTCAGTATGCCAATACTCATGATTAGCTGTGGAAACCAAAACCTTGATATACGATTACACAAGATTAGCAGCGCTAATATTGGCAATCACGTCAGAGCACATTTCGATTTAGATGCTATATATATATTCCCCAGTTCCATTTTATTATATTTTCGATATAAAACCAGGCTTGCACTGATATGCCAAGATTTTACACCATTACATTGTGAGTAGGTGGATGACATTGCTTGCACCTTTGGCAGCACACAGCATATAGTTACTGTCAGGCATAAACTCCTTTATCTCCATATTTCAACTTCTTGTGTGTTTTCGTAAATTAATGCCCAACTTGATCATACTGCAGCATCACACAAAAATATCAAAAGTAGCAGATGTACAAGCTCGAAATGCGGCGCAAAGCGACACATTTTGAGCTTGTAGATCTGCTACTTTTGATATTTTTTAATTTGAATCCTGAAAAGTAACATTTTTGGACATAAGAGGTTTCCACCCGACAGAGACGATATGGTCGTTGTCGGGTGGAAATCTTCTATGTCTTGTCTGTTATTTTTCAGGAAATGAGAAAAAATGTACTGTGTTCCAATGGGTCCAGTGTAGCTGTCATTTAGACACAAGCTCTCGTTAACACTTTTCATTAGTTAACCCTTTCAATCCGGGAATGCATACCGTGTGATTTTGGATCTTGAGCTATAATTTATTTTATACTTTGGGCTATTAAAAAATAGCAGATCTACAAGCTCATAGCGCGACACCGATTTAGGCGTCCATTCCCTATTTTGGGCATGTCATTCTTTTCAATATTCAAACTGTTTCCACGTATTTCAAAACCCATGACACATTGTGAGCTTGTACGTAGACAAGATATTTTCGGTACTTTTACGCAACACTATCGCAGGTAGTAGTATAAAATAGGGCATCCATTTATGAAGAAAGTAAACATAAAAACAATATGGAGACAAGCTTCCTGCCTGACAAAGATATACATAGAATCATATAGGCACACATTGTACAAGAGAAAATGACACACACAAAGCTTGAGACAAACAGACAGACAGACATAGTGTGTGTATGTATGTGTGTGTGTGTGTGTGTGTGTGTGTGTGTGTGTGTGTGTGTGTGTGTGTGTGTGTGTGTGTGTGTGTGTGTGTGTGTGTGTGTGTGTGTGTGTGTGTGTGTGTGTGTGTGTGTGTGCGCACACACACACACACACAGAGTACATGTCTGTCTCATCTCTGTACACATACCTTTGAATGTTGTGCCAGTGTGTGCATGGGTGTGCACTTTTACAAGAGCTGCCTGTTGGGACGGTGAATTAAACAGCCAGTATATCTGATCTGCAGAGCGCTCCGGGCAAAATGCACACGCACACCCATGCGCACCCATCTGTGCGCACGTGCACAGTCTGCACACAAAGATGGATGTGTGTGCAAACGTGTGTCCGTGTGAATTTGTGTGTATGCACATAAAGTTGGGTGAGATAATCTATTCTTAGGCGGAGGTGGTAACAAGCAGAAATACATATTTTTTTACTCACATCTACACCATCACAGACACATAACGTTACCGCTCGCGCACACACACGCGCGCACACACACACACACACACACACCTCAAAGCGAGGCTTCCCTGTTGGCTACAGAGTCTTCGTGTTGCTTTGTTGCTTTATTTCCAAGGAGAGGATTCGTTCCAGGTAAGTCACGCCTGAAAGACCTTTCTGGGCTTAGTACAAGTACACACAAACACACACACACCCACCCACACGCTGTGTCTTTCATCTAGTGATGCTGGGTGTTTTTGCAGGTGTGTTGAGGTCATCCCTCACAGAATGAAGGATGAAGGAGGAAGGTCAAAAGACAAAGATGCTCTCTCTCTCTCTCTCTCACACACACACACAGAGTGAGATCTGGGAGAAGTCATACCAACACAGCTGCATCAACTCACCCACCCGAAACAACACTCCGTCCTCACCTCATGTCCTCCCTCTATCTTAAATCAGACTTGTCCTCCTCCTGCTCCTCCCCTTCTCTCTATCTCTCTCTCTCTCTGATCACACATCTCTCATCCACCCCACATTGACGTGTGTCAGTGTTGAGGAAGGTTAACTCATCCGCTTCCTCTCTCTCGCTCTTCTCTCTCCATCTATCCTCAGATCAACCGCTGAACCCTCAGGTCTCTCGCTCGCTCTCTCTCCCCCCTCACCTCTGCTTGTCATTGTTGGTCTCATTCTCTCCATCATGTCTCAGTCTCTCTGTGTCAAGTCTTTCTCCTATGCATTCTCTGGGTGTTTCTCACCTCACTTTCACCCCCCTCGTTCCCTCACACCTTTCAGTCTTTCCACAGATCATTCCTCACTGTCACCTCTCTTTCATGTTCAAGTTTGCCTCTCACTTCTTTCTTTTTCCACCTCTCAATCTCACCCATCTAGTTGAGTGTATTTTTCTTTCTCATCTCTCTCCACGTCTGCGTCTCTCCTTTGCCTCCCTCTTTCATTCTGTCTACATCTTCATCACTCGCTCCTCCATTTTGTACCCATTAAACTTCACACTTTTCTTCCATTGTTTTGTTTTCCATCATCTTGCATTCCAAATTATTTTTTTTATCTCCTTCTACTCTCTCCGCTCTGGTGGCACTGCTCCCCACGGACTCCCTGCCTGCCTCTGTGTCTCATCCTACCCACAATGCATTGCAGCCCCCCCCCCCTTTCCCCTTTTTAGCCCCGGTACTGTCAGCACGGGACAGGAAGAGTAAACGCCCAAGGGTCGCCATGGGGATACAGGAGCATCCATTTCCCCTTGTGAAGTCCGTCTGTCCGCCTTGTGTGTGTGTGTGTGTGTGTGTGTGTGTGTGTGTGTGTGTGTGTGTGTGTGTGTGGGGGGGGGGGTCTCCTGTTCTCCTGCTGTATGTCTTTGTGGAGACCAATATTGTCCACAGAAAAATAGGAAAATCAGTGGAGGAAAGGTGAGGACATTTTGAGGGTAGAATGTAGTTAGGTTAAGATGTGTTACTGTAAGTGCTAAGGCTGGGCATGTACAGTAGGTGTTAGGGATGGCATGTAGTCAGTAGAAATCTTTCAACGGTACTCACATGGAAGAGAGAGAGAGTGTGTGTGTGTGTGTGTGTGTGTGTGTGTGTGTGTGTGTGTGTGTGTGTGTGTGTGTGTCTGTGTGTCTGTGTGTCTGTGTGGCTGTGTGTCTGTGTGTGTGTGTGTGTATTAAAACAGACTCAGCACTGGAGTCTGTGTGGCTGACCACAAGATCAGATGAAGTTGTTTACCGAGTGTAGAGAAGGAACGATACAATTTCCTGTGATTATTTTTGCCTCTCCCTCCCGCTGTCTCTCTCTCCCTTCCGTCTCTTTCTCTCTGTGCCCCCCCCCTCTCTGTCTCTCTGCCCCCCTCTGGTTCTCTCCCTCTCCATCCTCTTCTGCTTTCACCTTGCTATGACATGGCAACAATGGCTCGGCTGGCAAATGTACAGTCCATGGTCAAGAAGCCCACTTAACACCGTGTCAGCCTCTGTAGTGGGAACAAACAAGTTAATTAGCTGGATCACCAGGACGTGCCGTTCCTCGGCAGCGGTTTCTAGCAATGTGCTTGTCGAACCGTCTGACCGTGGCCTGTCTTTGACATTACGCTGGCGAGTCTCTCTCTACGTACTGTACTACGTTTAAAATGTTCAAAGAGTAGGTTATTCACATAGTATGCGTTTACATGAAGGTTGTTTATGTGTAGCATTATTTGCCTTTTGGGCCGATTGACTTGCTGTAAGCAAGCGGGTAGAGGTTCAGTGTCTCGCCCGAGGACAGGTAGCTGCTGATGGGACACATTTAACCACTTAAGCGCTAAAAAAATACTAACGTTTTTGAACATTTTAGGGACTCCAGCTAAATTGATTAAACCACAAACACAACTAGACCCTACCTATACCGCTACAGGCTGTATTACAGACCCTACAGCCTGCAGAGGTCTGTCAACAAACCGCAATGTGAATGGACCTCTGAGTGGCAACTGTCTTTTAAAATATTTGGTAACGGTAAAATAAGTTTTGAACAGACACAGTCACTCAGACAGACGGACAAGGCCTTAGTCACCACATGCAATACAGAGAAGGCCAACACTATTTAACCTGACAAAAAACATGCAGGATTCTACTTTGATAATTGGGGTCAGAGCGGGAGAGGCGCCGCTTTTTAAATTCCAGTGGGGTGGCCACATCCATCATTCAGGCATCAGCACGCCAGGCCTGACCCTGCATCACTCACTCTGCGATTTATTAGTCAGGTCTGAGACTAGAGGGTGAGAGGTTACATGGTGTTAGCATTTATCAGTGGAGAAGCCTAAAGTGGTTATGTTTGCTAATTCATAAGCTTAATTTATGCTCTGTCGCATGGCGGTGTCGCACGTTGAAAATAGCCAACCTACAAGCCCACAACAAGCTGCATCAGTGACGTGTTGTGGGGCTTGTAGGTTGGCTATACACGCGGCTTCAGTGTGGACAGTGGAGCTCAAACTGTCAGGAATCATTGTCAGCAACTGAGACTGGAGCTGCCCGGGGCCAAGGCAGGCTTAAATATACAAATCACACTCACATTACATGCACATTCGGCGTGCACACATGATGCGTACAGGCGTACAAAGACGCAAGCACACATGCATACAAATGGACCTACATTGTGATGAAACTCTGCATACAAAGACATGAAATCAGCCTGTGGACAATCGTATCTACGGTACAGACCGCACAGCGCTCACTGCATGTGTCCAAACACATAACCTACTGTAACTGCCCTAACGTGGCACACACACAACACACTGCCTGCCACCTTCCATCGGCTTGGTCGATAACATGGTCACTATTGCCGGCAGCCCAGCCTGAGTGCCCTCAGGGCCTGTCTACCATCTCTCATCACCATTAAGCTACAGTAGCATTGAGGAGACAGTGGTAGAAACTGACCGTACAGTACAGTACAGTACATGCGGTCACTTTGGCTATGTTCAGACAGGCAGCCCAAATCCAATGTTTGGCCTATCGGGATAGGAATTACATTGGTTTTTATCAAGTCTGAACAGCAGACAAACACGCAGATTATTGCAAATCATCAATTGGAACCACATTCGTGGTTTGAAATGGGATTCAAGTCTGATTTCTCAAGACGCGTTACGGTTATCGGACAATAAAGCCTGATTTATACTTAGTCGTATCGTATGACAGTGTTGCTGGATGAAAACAGCCAATCTACAAGCTCACAATGCTCCATCGCGACCTATTGTGAGCTTGTAGATCTGCTATTTTCAGCGAGACACCGTCTTTTGACAGAGTATAAGTTAAGCTTTACTCACACCTATGTTGTTACAACAGCAACCAATGCAGATAGGTTGACAATGTCTGATTACACAAATCCAAACTGATCACTTGCAAACAACAGTGCGGACAGTCGGTGCTAAAGACTTTATTTGACTTGATGTCCAGTTTAGCTGCTCCCTCTGCACACTGGTGTAGAGTTACTGAGAGGTGAGGGTGGGGTGCCTGGGCCTTACACAACACACACATTGTTATCTTAGGAACACACATACAAAAGCTTTCGGTTCAATAGCATCTTGTTCATTATTTCTAGCTTGTGTCGGGGGATAGGCGGCGTCACTGCATCTTTATGGTGGACAAAGGCACCGTTTTCAGTACTAAAAGTAAAAAGTACTAAAATGTTTGAAAATAGCAGACCTATAAGCTCACAACGCGTCGCGATGCGACGCGTTGTGAGCTTGTAGATCGGCTATTTTCAAATAGCCTAGGTATAAAATTGGGATAAAGTGGTTAATGTATGTTTTATAAAGTAATAATGTATATCTGCAATGTAACCAGTAACTAAAGTTTTCAAATAATTGCAGTGGAGTAAAAGTACAATATTTGCCTCTGAGATGTAGTGGAGTTGGAGTAGAAGTAAAAGTATAGACAATTGGAAATGAAAAGTACAGCACTTGAGTAAATGTACTTAATTACTTTACACCACTGGTTGGCTGTATACATGCGCCTTTAGTGCGGACAGTGGAGCTCAAACTGTCAGGAATCATCGACAAAGACACCGTTTTCAGTGACACACATGGACAAAAACACACCTCATGCTGTGTGTATGCTTGTCCGACAAGTTACAATGGCACTGGGGCTTATAAGGACTCAAGTTAATACCGAGTGTAGATTTTACCACGTGAGTGTAAAAATGGACCCCTTAAGGGTTACATTTAAACTCAGGATTTTACAGTAGGCCTACCATTCAGCCAGACCAGGTTTTTCTGTCCCGGTGAGCAGGTCACGGTCGTTTTTTACATGGAGACACGCATTGTTATCTGCGACACACATGGATGGAAATGTACAAAAAGTGTTGAGTGTGTTTTTGTGTTGCTAGCGGGTTCTTTAAAGGTTGCCGCCACTTTCCACTGTGCTGGAGTCTTTTACCACCAGCCAATAGCCCGGAGGAGTGAGTGTGTTTGTGCAAGAGTGTGTCATTGTGTATGCATGTGTGCGCGTGTCTTTGTATGCAAGTGAGAGAGACCGAGACAAGACTGTCTGTGCATTTTGTGTCTGTGTCCACGTGAGCGGGCGTGTGCACACTTCATCTCAAATCAGCCTCAAATCCAAAGCAATTAGCAGGTCCAGATGGTGGGCAGGACTCACAGTAAATAGCTGTGCACTGACAGGAGAGAAGCAGCGACACATGCCACGTGTGACACAGTGGCAGCAGGACATACAGATCCATAACACTGGCACCATCAACACCAGCATAGCACGTACACACACACCAACACACAGCAACACTCACAGATCCAACTGTGAACAATCACCTGGAATGAAAGAAGCTCTGCATTACAGATCTCTGCTGGAGCCATTTTCTGTTGACGAGACAGTGGTTTCTTTTGGAGTGGCTAACATGGAGGTGAGGCGGGTGCACGTGCGGGTGTGCACCTGTATGACTGAACAAGCACATGCTTGACCCACGCACACACACAGATGATTGTAGCACTGTGTGTAGAACAAAGGCCCAGATAAAAACATACACACCCACGACACAGAAGCACACACAAACACAAGCTCAGTTAAACACACACACACACACACACACACACACACACACACGTAAGTGACTGGTGTACTGTTGGAACAACCACACACACACGCTCACACACTGAAACCCTCTCTAACATCTCCGCCCACCAGCCGTTGTTAAATTTTGACCAAACCAGTTTGGTTTAGTCAGAGTTCAAACAATGCAGCCTTTGAGAGGGGCTCCATTCCATTCACTGGAGTTTCAGCCAGCGTTGCACATTCTCCAGCTGATAACACAATCTGTCTGCCTGAAGCACCCAATGGCTAAAGCAACACCACCGCATTCCTCAGCCCTTACTCCCTGTGTGTGTGTGTGTGTGTGTGTGTGTGTGTGTGTGTGTGTGTGTGTGTGTGTGTGTGTGTGTGTGTGTGTGTGTGTGTGTGTGTGTGTGTGTGTGTGTGTATTACTATACTTGTGAGGGCCAAATATCTCCAAAAGTATTATTTAGAATAGTAGAATTTCAGAACTAGACATTGTGAGGACAATTTTCCTGGTCATCACATGGTTGAAAATTATTTAGAGTTAGGCTTACAATTAGGACCAGATTCAGTTTGGGGTTAAGGTTAAGATAAGGCATTTAGAGGTTTGATTTAGGGGTCGGGGTTAAGAGTTTACTATGCCTGATTTATACCTGTGTTGCGCACCGAACATACTAGTAGCATAGCATGTCATCTACAGTACAAGCTCATAACAATGTTGCAACCGTTGCAGATTAGGGTTACAAATGTTGATGTCCTCACAAGTATCGTAATACAAAGGTGTGTGTGTGTGTGTGTGTGTGTGTGTGTGTGTGTGTGTGTGTGTGTGTGTGTGTGTGTGTGTGTGTGTGTACTGCTAGAGGCAGGGTGAGTGCAGAGGGTGCGTTACGTGTGATGAAAATTTGATCAAACATGTACATTGCAGTTTCAACACTCGTACGGTTCTCCTCAGAGTGTGTGCATGTTTCACTATTCCCTTCCTGCAATTTTCAAGATATCTTCTTTTTGGGGACGAGTGAAGGAAGATGAAAGTGCACACGTGCACAGCATCTACAGCCGTAAAATCATTCTCCATTCTCTCTGTGTGCATGACAACAGTACAGCTACAGTACAGTAGCGGAAGTGTTAGCTTTCAGTGAACTACAGCAGGATTCCACATTACCTGTTGCCAAGGCAGCAAGTTTACACCCAGCCAACCAGGACACACATATGCAAATGAGGCACAAGGGGGCTGCTGCTGGAGTTATGGTAAGTCTCCGCTAAGAGAGCGTATAGTTTCCCATTTGACTACGCTTGACAACGCACAGATTTAGTAGAACCGAAATGAGAGAGAGAAAAAGAGAGAGGGAGTGAGAGATGGGTGTAGAGCAGGGGTCTTCAACAGGGGGTCCGGGACCCCTAGGGGGTCCGCAGAGTTACTACAGGGGGCCCCCAAATCTTTGTGATAGGATTTTTTTTTTAACATTAACCACTTGAACCCTAGCGTCCCTTTTCTGAGTAGAACTTTAGCCAAAAATAGCCGATCTACAAGCTCACAACGCCTCACACTGCTTGTAGATCGGCTATTTTTGGCAAAGAGGTATAGGGAAAAAAAGAGCAAACCAAGTTTAAAGAAAATAATAATAATCTGAAACAGTTTCCTACAATATAGAGGGGGTCCCTGCTTCATCTCTCTATCAGCAAGGGGGTCCTTGGCCTGAAAAACGTTGAAGACCCCTGGTGAAGAGGGAACACTTCATGGCCCAATCAATTAATCAATAAATCTAATCAGTAAGAATCGATGAACGCCCGCCTCCATTCAATCTCACCACCCTGTCACGTACAGTAGCTAACCTCAAGGACCACATACTGTAGCAGACAGGCAGGTGCAAGATCGAGAGAGACGACAGACGGGAGAGAGAACAGATTATACACGCGTGCGCGCACACACAATAGCACGCATGCACGCACACATACTGTAAGCACGCATGCACACACACAGTGAGGCCAGAGGATCCTTTCAAAAATCAAAAATCTTTAATTGCAACTGAATACAATAAAAAAACAAATCAAAATATGGGACAAATTGTGACAATTCTGTAACAGTTCTCTTTTCAAATACCCCCCCCCCCCTCCCCGACACACACACCCCCGTCAAAAAAACAACTTTTACACAGAACAGTGAATAAAACGCACATTTCAAAAAGGGGAGAGGGGTTTAAAATGTGTACAGGAAAAAATAAAAATACATTTGCCAGTACTTTTGGCAGCAATCACAGCGCGGCAGTCAATAATAAAGCACTCAGAGGACATAAATTATAAAGCACTGCAAAAGAAATGTAAAAAAAAAAAAAAAGAGAAAATAATAAGAAAAACCATAAAAGGAGAGATCCTTCATGCGTGTCGCCACTGAGAGATACACAAACGTGACACCATAAATTAGTAATTATTTTTTCTATTATTTTTTTCTCTCCGCTAGATATTTATATATTTATACTATGTACATAAGTGAGAGGGGGGGCTTTTTTATTTTTTAAAACCATTTTTTATTTCTTCGAGTTGGAGACGGGAGACGTTAAGGCTTTCGATTTTGGAGCCAGAGGGCGCATGCGAAATATGTGGCTTTCGCAACAACCAGGGAAAAAAATAAATACAATAAAAGCAAGCCCAGAAACCTTGTTTAAAAGTTTGTGCTAGAGGGCAGGTCCGCGGAGAGGAGGGGGGTGGGGTGGGGGGGGTTGGGGGTTGAGAGAGCGTGACTAGAAAAGTGGCTTTGTCAGCGCGCCAGGGGAGCAGAGTTGGCTGCCGGAAGGTGGAGGACATTGGGGAGGGAGCAGAGAGTGGAGGACTGTGACATCTTTCTCTCTCTCTCTCTCTCTGTGTGAAATAGCCTCATTGGTTGCACTGGGTATGAGTCCTTTCCTAAAAGGAGAGCTTCTCTGACACTTTGGATGATGGGAGTGTGTGTGTGTGTGTGTGTGTGTGTGTGTGTGTGTGTGTGTGTGTGTGTGTGTGTGTGTGTGTGTGTGTGTGTGGAGGTGCATAAGTTTAACCGGTGTGTCACTGTCCAGTCATCTCTACCCTGCATGGCGAGTGAGTCACTGACGCTTTTAAAACTTGGGTTTTCTTTTGTGTGTGTGTGTGGGGGGGGGGGGAGAATACTGCGAGGCGGGCGGGGAGTAGGGACATGAGGCACACATACACAAGTTGTCCCTGTGTGTGTGTGTGTGTATCTCTTTCTCTCTGCAGTAACAGGACACGGTACATGCCCTGACAGAGCAATGAGAGGAGATGGTCAAGGAGTGTGTCCGTGTGTGTCCATGTGTGTGTGTGTGTGTGTGTGTGTGTGTGTGTGTGTGTGTGTGTGTGTGTGTGTGTGTGTGTGTGTGTGTGTGAGGAAGAGGCACAGTTGTCAGGTATGGATGTCTACTGTTGGGCTACAGAAGTGCGCATAATGAAGAGTGAGGGGTGTTTGTGTGTGTGGGCGAATGTTACCCTGCATTGTGTGTGTGTGTGTGTGTGTGTGTGTGTGTGTGTGTGTGTGTGTGTGTGTGTGTGTGTGTGTGTGTGTGTGTGTGTGTGTGTGTGTGTGTGTGTGTGTGTGTGTGTGTGTGTGTGTGTCTCAATGTCTCCTCTAGCCATTCCTCCATGGCGACAAAAGGTCAGGAAGTGGCTACTCACGTTACAGGCCCTTGTGGCAGGGAGACATGTCACACACACACACACACACACACACACACACACACACACACACACACACAGAGCACAAATCATTGCCTCTGTGGGTTACAGTCTACCTGACAAATTAAGTGAGAGTGTGTGTGTGTGTGTGTGTGTGTGTGTGTGTGTGTGTGTGTGTGTGTGTGTGTGTGTGTGTGTGTGTGTGTGTGTGTGTGTGTGTGTGTGTGTGTGTGTGTGTGTGTGTGTGTGTGTGTGTGTGTGTGTGTGTCAGAAAGAGTCAAAATACTATATTGTGGAAAAAACTCACATGTGCTTATTAAGGGAGAGAACGAGTGGAACTGCAGGCAATGTGAAAACAAAGTTCGTGGGCTAGAAGGCATTGTTTTCTGTGTTTTCTGTTTTATTTTCTATCTATGTGCAATTAAAAAAAACTAAATATCAATTCTTCTGGGCTGCTGGGTAAAATAAATGGAACAAAATTCAACCTGCACCACAACAGGCATTCATTAGACGGGAAAATTACATTCTGAGCCACGTGAAATTTGCCCCCGCCAAATCATGAAGTCTCCCTTCCTCCCCTTGTGTTTCATTATTCTGTTATTTACAGATTTAGATAAATATCCACATTTTCACAAGAAAAATAAAGATGCTTACATATTGGATACTGTACGTATTAACCTCACACCAAAATGTACATACAACACTTTCTTCCCATGTTTGCCATCATCTTTGCACATCATTTCATACAGATTTACTCCATACATACAAAAAGAGACCCCCCCCCCCCCCCCCCACTGCAGTGATCATCACATACCAGTGCAAAAATAAAGTAAAGAGATACATTTTTCAGTGGTTGTGTGAAATTGACGGCATTTCGATAAGTCTATCCAAGGCTGACAGGAGTTTTAACGCAGGCTATGGCCATTAGATTATAAATCTATAGGTCAGTCTGGCATAGGATATGCCAGATAGTGATCACACGCTAATGGCTTAAATGGTGGCTCTGTTCCGTTCTCATATCTCCCATCCCTCTCCGGTTCTCTCTCTCTCTCTCTCTCCTCTCATTTCTCTCCAGTACCTCTCTCCCACTCTCCGCTAGTCAAGGTCAACAACTGCCATCAGGGCATACCAATTATATGTCCTTATAAGGCCAGCTCAAAGAGTGTAAGTTGTGTGTAAGTGTGACGCGTACACACGCTCTCTCACACACACACACACACACACGCCCACAGTTCAAGGTTAAATGGTTTTGATTGGAGTTACAGGCGGGCATGGCCGTCGTTGCCAAGCATTTGACCCCAAGGCCTTGGGGTGGACCTCATACATGGGCCACGTCTTGGACCACACCGCCAGAGGCACCGTCTGGACAGCCAATGAGAGGCCCTGCTCACCAACGTCCCGGGGGGTCAACCTGTGAGTCACAAGCGAGGGTCGATTCTAAGGGCATAATTAAGAGAAGCTTGGACGTTCCCCTGCAAGAAGATGGTTGGTCAGAGTCCTCCGGTGGCTTGTTAGTTCACCGGGAAATACACATGCATGCCCACATGCGCACGCATAAGCACAAAAGCGCATGTGCCTAAATGTGCACACACACACACACACACACCTACACAGCCTCGGGCACGAGTAGAATTCGGTATATAGCTGCAGAGTGGGTGTTAGACGGTGTGGGCCTCCGGTGGCTCGTTAGCGAGACAAATAAACAGTCAGCAGACAATCAGGCCTGCAAGCTGCCATCGCACAGGGGCCGTTTCTACCGCACGATGCCTCGTTAGTCAATACAACACCCTGCAGCCCACCGTCCCCGTCCCCCCGTCGCGGAGGCAACCTTTAAGCATCCCTCAATCAATCGACTAGCATCGGGCCATCTCGATCGATAATGGAGGGAAAGATGACACTATACTCATTGAAAATCTATTTTGAAAACCTCACATGAGCCTTATGGTAGAGATGATAAGGGGCTGAGTACGGTATAGTTGGGCTATGGGAGGAGGGCGGCAGTAATTGAGTGTGGAGAGCCCGGTCCAGCCCGGGCCACCATGAGTGGATTGGTCTGGGCTGGCCTGGAGGACAATGGTTGTTTGACACATCATGAGCAGTGAAATACTCTGCCTGCTCTCCACAGCCCTGACCTCAACACTGGCCTGGATAAATCAACCCACCATAAACAGAGAGAGAGAGAGAGAGAGAGAGAGGGAGAGAGGGGTGGAGGGACAGAGAGAAGGGGGGAAATAGAGATAGAGATGAAGAGAGGAGATTTAGGAGAGTTAGTGAGACAACAGGGGACGTAGATGGGAAGAACAAGGTGTAGGGAGACTGAAGAGAATGAAGAGAGGATGAGATGGAAGGAGAGAGCAAGAGAGAGAGGGGTGGGGGTAGAACGGCCAACTAAATAAGCGACGAGCGGTGGCAATCTGTTGGTCCGACCTAAGCGGGCGACTTCACGGCCCATTAACAGTCAAGCTCCTCCTGTCAGGAGTGCTCCGAGGAGAGTGGGAATGAGGGAGAGAGAAGTGACACTCCTCGCCCCCACCCCACCCCCACCCCCTCAAATCTATTTCTTCATCTCAGCAACCCTGTCAGAATGACTACATCCTCATTCTTCCCTTCATCTCTGTTTACAGTCTCTTTCCTCTAAGAGTCTAGACGTATGGTATTATTTTATTTTCCACCTCCAGGCATTGCGCCTCTACACCACACACACACACACACACACACACAGTTAACAATCAGTTAACTTAGTTCCAACTTCACAGGCAGACCAGAGAGTGGCCATTTATTCATCACTGGAACGACAGACATAACAGGGCATGAAAGCACAATCTTTTGAGATGAGAGGGAGAGAGAACATGACAAAAGACAGAACCGCAGATGGAGGACGTTCAGCGAGCATTGACGTTAAAACCTTTTTTTCCCTCTTTTATCAGAGCCATGGCTCCCGTATGGCTACCCTTAAACTCTTTTCAGAACCCTTCCCCACCCACCCCCAGACTTGTTAAAGCACAATGAGTTACCAGAGCAATAAAAGAAGTTGGCCCACAAGTGTGTGGAGGTGGTGGAGGGTGACTAGGGAACGGAGGGTAGTGCCTATCTGCTCGACACCACCCCTTCCTCTAGTGCAGTGTGTTTTAGTGACGATAAGAGTGAATGTGCTAGCGAGATGCCTCCCGTTATATCTCTTATTTTTTAAATACATTTTATATATATCACGGTACGCCATTATTCCAGCTCCAGCAGTATGCCGGTTTTCCATCTTTTTGGTCTGTCTGTCAAAAGTCCTCGTCAAGGTCCCGGTGGTAGATACAACGTGAGACGAGAATGAAATAAAAATGAAAAGAAAGAGGAGCCCGGGGATTCTCTTTTCTCTCCGTCTTTTCGGCGTTCCGTACTGTAGATGTATCAAGTGATGACGTTCTGTCTGGCTGGTTGTACGGTACATATAGGGACGCCATACTGTTCTTGTCAATGCCCCCCTCCCCTCCCCACACACAGACACTTCATTTTTACTCAGATGCTACCCACCCCCCACCCCAACCTTCTTCTCTCAAACTTCACTGTTCAGTCTGGGGGGAGGGGCGGGGGGCTGTGCAGTCGCAGTTCATATATTTCAATTAAATTTTGTTTCCAAAAAAATAAGTGATTTTCTTTTATCCTTTCCGTTGGACGGGGTTGGCTTAGGGATGAGACTCGTCCCCCGACCCCCCACGCCACCACCTCCTCACCCTGCACACACCAAATCCATTTTAGGGAGGAAGAAACCCTCCATCTTGCCTCCACTCCTCCACCAAACTTCTCTCCTCCTCCTCCTCCTCCTCCAGGTGCACCTCGCTCTCCTACACGTAGACAGCGGTCCGTGAGATGACGGAGCCGTCCCTCTGGGACTCCATGTCGTCGTCCATGTAGCCCCCCATCATGTCCTCCTGATCGTGGGGCGGGCGGAGCTGCAGGATGGGCGCCCCGACTCCCACGCCGCCAACCCCCACGTTGCCGAAGCGGTCATACCTCTCCCCCGGCGCCTCCTCGTCCTCCAGCTCCAGCTCGTCGAACTTCCTCCTCTCCGCCTCGTCCAGCTCGCTGCTCAGCAGGATGTCCTGGGCCGTGGGCGTGGCGGGGGTAGCGGGGGCACCCGGCACCGCCTCGGGCCGGCCTCCGGCCCCCGCGGTGAGGGGCTGGTTGTGGGGGTGATGGTTGTTCTTCTCGGCGGCGCCCTCGCTGTACACGTAGATGGGGCCGTTGTTGTTGCCCGCCCCCGTGCCGTTCTTGCTGGTTTTCTTGCCGCCACCGAAGAAGCGTGACTTGAGGTCGCTGGCGCCGCTTCGGTAGCCGCCCTGCTGCTGCTGCTGCTGGCGGCGGCTACGGGTGACGAGCACGGCGATGAGCGCGGCCACCAGCAGGAGAGCCAGCAGGGAGCCGATGACGGCGCCCGCCACCACGCCTGCGTTGGAGGGGCTCACTGAGGGTTCTGTGTGTGAAGGTGAAACCACAGGAAGAGAAGAGATAGAAGAGATAGGAGAGAGAGGGTGGGGGTGAGAACAGTGTGAGAAAGATAAAGACACCAGGCAGACAGGCAGGCAGGGGGTGAGAGAGAGGTTAAGAGAAGGATGAAGAGAAGACCAGGATGAAGAGGTGAGAAAAGGAAGGCAGGAGAGAGGAGAGAAGTGTTGACATTGGGATGGGATGGATAGAAGAGAGAGAAGGAAGGAGAGGAGGGAGGGATGGAGTGAGAGAGCGAGAAAGGGAACATATTGGTGAAACAGGAGAAGATGTGAGAGCGACAGACAGAGACATGGGCAGAGAAAGAGAGGATGACAGCATACAGAGGGATACGTGGGAGAGGGCAATGTCAGGGAAAAAGAGAGTGAGCGAGAAAAGTACCAGTGGGAGAGGAGAGAGGACAAGAAGAGAGTACAGTAGAGGAGAAAGAGAGAGAGAGACCAGAGGGAGAGGACAAGAAGAGGATACAGTAGAAGGGGGGAGAGAGAGAAAGAGGGAGGGGGGTGGCTGATGTCAGTGGTGCTGTATTCAGTCAAGTGTGTAAGAACGCTGAGGTGTCACAAAAGTATGCGACAATGCATGTGTGAGTGTGTGTGCATGTGTGTGTGTGTGTACCTGCATGTGTCTGTGTGCATGGCCATGTCTGCATGTCTGTGCATGTGCACGAGCATCTCTCCCCCCCCCCCCCCCCCATGTGTGTGCTACCTTCGTGTACGGCTGTGTGTGTGTACATGTTACGTGTGTGCGCGTGTGCTGAGCTTCAAGCTGAACTGACTCACCCCCCCCCCCCCCATCCCACTCTCAGAGCTGCTCCTGTTCCCATTCTCACAGTCAGCCACGTCACACAACAGCATCTTCAGCCAACACTGGCCCACACCCCTCCACCCCCCACCCCAACCAGGCTGCCCCCAATTCACACAGCCAGCGTCTGTCCCAGACACACAGTCCACTTCCTCACTGCCAAACCATCAGGCCTCAAACACGGCCAACCGTCCTTCAGCCCACCACCTCCAAGCTCTGTGACTCTGCAAAGGTTAGGGTTAGCGGCACGGCCATGCATGGAGGAGGATGAGGATGAAAAGATGAAAAGGGAAGAGAGGAGGAGGGGCGGATGATGGAGGGATGGCGGAGGAAGGTGGGGGTGGAGCGTGCGAGTGTCCAAGCCATGCGACGGAATATGCCAAAGTCTTCCTCGGAGCCGTGTATTAGAGAGCGGGGGACAGACTGCCGCCCATCTCCTCCATAGGTGGTGCAGTGCAATGTTTGTTGCACTTCCATATGACCACGAGACAGCGATTTGCTTGTGTTCGTGTGCTCATGTGTGTGTTTGTTTTCTTAAAGCGCAACCACTGGATAAGGCGGTTGCCATGTTCCAGACACAGAGACTGACAAACACACACATGCACACACGCACAC
Source organism: Gymnoscopelus microlampas (assembly GCF_963454915.1). Lineage (NCBI taxonomy): Eukaryota > Metazoa > Chordata > Actinopteri > Myctophiformes > Myctophidae > Gymnoscopelus > Gymnoscopelus microlampas. The sequence goes on from NC_139940.1 coordinate 12,655,179, forward strand.
ACACACACACACACAAATACTGTACATAGATGCACACACAGGAATAGCAAGTAATTTAAGGCTGTTTGGCTTTAGTCAAAAGCCTTTTCATGGCAATTATATTCAAAAAAGCATCGTTCATGTCTTTTCAAGTGGGAGAAGTCTTTTTATGAAGGGAGGAAACCAGAAAAACTATGCCTACTATCCAATCCACTTAAGTTTTGCCAAGGATTGTGTGTGTGTGTGTGTGTGTGTGTGTGTGTGTGTGTGTGTGTGTGTGTGTGTGAGTGAGTGAGTGAGTGTGTGAGAGAGAGACTATACTTGTGAGGGCCAAACGTCACCATAAGTATAGTAGAATTTGATAAATAGACCTTGTAAGACACAATACAGGTTGTTTCATTGTTAAATGGATTTTTGGAGTTAGTGTTACAATTACGAAAAGATTCAGGTGGGGGTAGGATTAGGCTAGGTTAAGGGGTTAAGGTTAGAGCTTTATACTTAGTTGTGCAGCGATGTCCCACACCAAAAACTAGTCATCTACAAGCTCATAACGGCAATGGCAGTGCGACGCGTTGTAAGCTTTTAGGATCATTTTCAATGCCGTCTTAAAATTTCCTCACAAGTGTGTGTGTGTGTGTGTGTGTGTGTGTGTGTGTGTGTGTGTGTGTGTGTGTGTGTGTGTGTGTGTGTGTGTGTGTGTGTGTGTGTGTGTGTGTGTGTGTGTGTGTGTGTGTGTGTGTGTGTGTGCATCCCTGCTTGTGTGTGTGCAGACTCCAGGGATACAGGGAATGTCTAAATCGGGGTTGTAGAGAGGTCCCATATGACAAGTCAGCCCCACCAGTGTTGGTACTGTGAGCTCAGAATCTCCCATCTGCCTACCTCCTCTCTTACTATACAGTCAATGCAGCATTTTAAAAATATACTATAGACAGGTATTTTATTTGTCCTTTTTGATTTGTTTAACTACCAGTATGTGCATTTAGTTTTAACTCTCAAACATCATTGCAAATGATGGAAACCTTTTTTGGGCTTAAATAAAAGGTTTGAATCGATGAATACGTGATTTAACAGCGATAGCTAACATTTCTTTGTATGTGAAATCTGTGAATACCAGGCATGTCAGGGTTGAGGCGGTCAGATAAGAGAAAGGAAGCAAGGAGCATCCCATTATATCCTAGCGTTAGCGCAGTGGCTCTTAAACCTGAAATGTGCTGCATGCCTGTTTTTATTGGGTCACTACATGACAAGGATGCTAATAAGTTTTAATAAGCATGGGTCCCAGGAGAGGCCGAGTTTGTTATTTATTAGAGTCCATGGTTATCAAACAGGAAGAATCCTTGGCTTGTAGCTGATTCATGGCTCACTGCGCTGGAATGTGTACAGTTACACTTTAATTTCAGACAAACAACCATTGACGGTGACACAATAACCCTAAACGCGTCTCCATGGAAGGGGTAAGCTGAACAACACTGTGGCCGGGCTGTGGCTTTGTGTTGGGTGTGATAGGCAATGGGACCATGAAAGCTTAAGTTGACAGGCAACACCTCCACGGAGCTTGTGCGTTATGTCCCGTGGGAAAACTGCAAACGTGCACTCATCCCAGCATGCCTCCCTTCTTCACTTTCCCTTCTTTGTCCTACCTATAGCTCCCTGCCAGCGGCTGCAGAAGATCCGACTAGGGGAACACAGCCGCTAAATGTGTTCAAATGTCATGTTGCTGCTCTGTCCTCGCTTGTCATATACAGTACCCTGTATGAAATCCAAGGTGCTCCAAGTCCCGCTCGCCTGTTAAGTAGCTTTGACTGCAGGGCCTCTGACAGAATTACTGCTCTAACACGGCTTCTTGTCAAGAGAAAGAGTATGGGTATCACGCTGACTCCTCAGCGCCCTCTCAACCACTTTATTCCCGTCTTTCTCTTCTCGTCTCCTCCAAAGCCATTTTACCTACCATGTCGCCCATTTTGCCATTGTATTTCCTGTCATGCCGCAATTTTCTTTTTCCTACTCCCCACACTGCCTTCAACATTTTTATGTCTGAATGAAGACGATGTTGTTTGAGTATGTGTTCTCTCTTTCCCTCTCTCCGCATCTCCCTTCTTTATCCTCAATTGCCCTCGCTGTCTTTCCCTTCCTCTATCTGTGCCCCCTCCTCTCCAACCATTACTTTCCCTTCACTTCTCTCCAGCCCATTATTCCCTCTCTCGTTCCTCGTCGTATGCCTTCTTCCCTTTCATCCCATACTCTCTGCGTGTCTCCCAGCTTCCTTCTCCACATATTTCCTCTCTTCTCTCATGACATAGCGCTAAACGCTTCCTATTCACAGACATGACGACTGGGGGTGTGTCCCCACATGTCCCGCTGCTAACAGGAACACAGGAAATGCATTAGCACCTCCAGGGCCTCCGCTGGGATGTCGACACACAGGTGACATGGCAAAGCATTTCCCTGCACCAAAAACTGCAGCCCCTCGGTTCCAAAACGGGACAAGGAGAGACTGAAATGTCTTCGGATGAAAGCTAGCAGGTGCGATATAAGGAATTAATCCAGCAAAAAAAAAAAAAGGCACAAGCCACTAAAAATTCCTCGGGTTATTTTTCATATTCCTGTCAAATTAATTTCCTTCACATATCCTAGAGATGTGAGGAGTGTAATCTGTACAACTGGTACAGAAGTAGGTCATATTCCATTCAAATGTATGGATATCATTTTTACTGATATGAAACCAAACCCCTGGTCATAATCCTTGCACTTCAAAAAAAACACACAAAAAAACAGTCATTGCAGTTTGCTACTCTGCAGTGCAGTTTGGGTCCTCCCCTATGGGTGTCCTGTCCTTTTTAACAGACACGACATGTTTTATTCCGCTTTCTGGACATGATGCATAACAGTTCACAGTGGGGGCAGAGAACGAGCCCCACCAGATCCCTACTTCCAGACCTCGATACAGCTTAACAATGCACCACTGGAATCTATTAGGGAGCCAGGTTTTTTTTTTTCGGTCTGAGTGAGAGCGCTCCAGTAGCACAAAATAGCACCACATGTAATATGCATGCTCGAATTGAATGCTTGGAGAACACCGGAGGGTCCAAGAAAGCTAAAATGCATGACTAAAGCGCCTCCCAACCCACACCCCACCCCTACCCCCCGCCTCCACCAGCCCGACCGAGCGAGCCAAAAAAGCAGCAGCGACATAAGCTTTTTATAAAGTCGCGTCATGCTAGACCATAAGCTGCAAGTGACCGCGAGTAATGAGAGAGATGGGGCGGAAGTAAACACTGCTGCAGCCTCTCCAAGACATGCATGTGAGCCTTGTCGTAGGCGTGTGCACGCACACACACACACACACACACACACACACTAATCACCAGTGGTGTATGGTCACACGTTGCGGTGTGGAAGTGCGAGGGTGGTTGCAGCTTAGGCGGCAGGCCTGATATATACTTCCTCACGCGGTGACGCGTTGTGAATTCGTACATCTGCTATTTTCAGTGCGAAACACTTGGATTAGCAGGGCCTCTGTGTCTCTGTTAGCATTTTAAGTTATTTAACAGGCTGTATATGCGTATGTACTGTATGTGTTAATGGGGAGTGGGCAGGGGCCCAGCAGCAGTAGGCCAGAAGGATTTGGTTCCATTAGATCTGTTCTCTGGCTGCACTTGCATGGACACACACACGCATGGACACACACACACACACACACACACACACACACACACACACACACACACACACACACACACACACACACACACACACACACACACACACACACACACACACACACACACACACACACACACACACACACACACACACACACACACACACACACACACACACACACAGATGGATGGACAGCAACACAGACATACACCCAATCTCTGACACAAGCAGATGGACTTGTGCACTTACAAACGGCCAGACAGACAGATGGACAGTGGACACAGCAACAAGGAGAGTCGTGTGCACTCAAGATATGCTCAGAGATTAAGTTCTATTCACTGCCAGATATAATGTTTCTTTATCGTTACACCTTGTATACGGATACACCACAATCAAATTATTTTGCTGAGCAAAACACAACTTTATAATCAACTATTGCTCTTTCTCTCTCCCATCGCAAAAGTTCCCATAGCTGGCAAAGTTGATCAACGAGTCTGACTCTACAGCCCATTGAAGCGTACAGTATTGCAGTAACCCATCGCTCGTAAAGTCGGTCCCCAGAAATCCCAGTTCCCTTTACACTACAGCTGCGGGCTTACACCAGCCTGAGAGACTGCAAATAGACTGGCTTGTGGGAGGATTTTTAGGAACACCCCCCCCCCCTCCACCCCTTAAGGGGAGATTGGAGGGAGGGGAGGTAGGGATCAGACACAGAGAAAATCTGGGTTAGGCCCCTCGGAGGGTGGTGAATGGAGGGAGAGAGGGATGGATAGATGGATGGAGGGGGTTCAGCGGTGATTAATAGAGAGAGCTGCCGGGAATTTAACTCTTTGACTGCCAGAAATAAAACTACTTGCTCAGCCACTGCCAGCGATTTTCATTAACCTTTGAAAAATCATAGAATATTTTTCTTCAGTATGATCGATCCCCCGATCACTTTAAAAGAAGTGTCAGAGTCTCGTAACGCCGCGATCAACCATTCCATAGTTGTGGCCAGTTGGATGTAGGTTGTTTTCGCCAAAAAGCAACAGAAACCGAGAAAAAGCAATTTTTCCAAATGTAATAACTAAGAAGTGAACAGGCTGAGTTTTTTTGTGATCACGTGATTTACTGCTGCTTTGCTTCTCTGGGAGTCAAATGGTGACTCCCAGGTTAGCGAACAGCGTCATCTAGTGGAAAACCACTGGGGGGGGGAAAAAATCACGTCATTCTCTGCATTGGCAGGCTGCACCTTAGCAAAATATGACGAGAATCTCGTCATTGGCAGTCAAAGAGTTAAGAGGAGAGAGAGAGAATCTCAAGGAGACAGGGGGGATGACAGAAGAGAGACAGTGAATGATCGAGAGAGAAAGGGAAAGAGAGATGGAGTGACAGGAACGGAGAGACTGAAGGAGAGAGAATGACACACAGGTAGAGAGAGAGAGAGAGAGAGAGAGAGATAGGCTGGAGACCAGGTGTGTCTCTTGTGTGAGAAGTGAGATGAGCCCTACTCTGACAGACAGAGATTATGAGTGAGTATATATGCTAATGCATCTGCACAGCCAGGCAGCCAGACAGAGAGATGGGGGGGTGACTACGCAAGAAGAGGATGGAGAACTGCAACGGGAAAAGAAAGGACAATGGAGGAGAGGAAGAAAAACTAGCCATCTCTCTCTGCCTCGAGGTGCTCAGGACAACACTGGGGGCAGAGGACACAAATAACCACACACACACACACACAGCCAGAGGGTCACCTCTGTAGAGTGCGGGTGTGCACACATGCTCGCAAGTGTGTGTGTGGGTGTGTGTGTGTGTGTGTGTGTGTGTGTGTGTGTGTGTGTGGTGTGTGTGGTGTGTGTGGTGTGTGTGTGTGTGTGTGTGTGTGTGTGTGTGTGTGTGTGTGTGTGTGTGATACAGCTGTAAGGTAGAGGGGAGCAGGGACCTGCCATGGAGCAGGTGCTGGCCATTTCACGCCTGTCGCCCCCTCTTAGCCCCGTTTGTACACACACACACACACACACACACACACACCCCTCCATGTTGCACACAAACACTCACATAATATACACACATAGCAGTACATGTCTTTCATGTAACATTTCTCTCACTCTGAACTGTCTCTCAACATCCACAACAACATCCAATCACTCTCATTTTCAATCTCCCTTCCTCACATCTCTTTTATCTTGTTTTCTTTTACGCTGTGTTCAGACTGGCAGCCCAATATCCTATTTTTGGCCAATCCAGATTGGATTCTTTTTTTTAAAACACATGGAAACATGGAAATTCCAAGACAGAATGTGCGAGCACGGTCATGTTTCAGTTCTTTTACAGATTCTGAAAGTGCTGTTTGTAAGCTGTCAAATGATGTGTCAGAAAATAGTTTAAGACGCTAAATGTATTGATGTTGTTATACCTTGAATCAAGAAGCTGAGAAAAAGCCCATCAAAGATCTGTCACCACACCTCTCACAGTCACTATTTTAAGGACAAATTATTTATTTTGTGAGAGTATTTTGTGATCCTAAAAGTGTTTTGATATACTGTGTGGATTCTTCAAACTGAAAATAAACAAAAACCCATTTTGGAGAAATCGATGATTCGGTTGATTTGCCTACTTGCAGCATCAAACCCTGTCACATGGGGCCAGGCAGTATTACTATTGTTGAATAATAACTATGATGAAAATAATAATGCGTTTGATTCTGAAGGAGAATTAACATGTTTCACCATTTGCATCACTCCACGACAGTGAGTGAGAGACGTGCGGGAGGAAGGGAGGACTGAGGCGGTCAGCCGACAACAGGAGCATAGGGTGAGAGAGGAGAGAGAGAGAGAAAAAATGAAAAAGAGAAAATGATGACAGGACTAGAAAGTGGTGGGAAGGACTGGGCGGAGGGGAGAGAGAGGAGAAAAAAAGACATGGAGCTATGGAGACATGGAACGTGAGATGGAGGAGAGCACAGCAGAACTGTAGGAGGATGACAGGAGAGGGAGAGAGAGAGAGAGAGAGAGAGAGTAAGAGTGAGGGAGAAGCAGCCAGGAGCTGAAACAGCACAGGCTGACTGATCCGCTCAAGAAAGGTTTGGACACTTACACACACAAACCCACACAGGCACTTAGACACACCCAGAGGAACACTCCTACATGGGCTCAATCGTGCATGCGTGCACACACACACACACACACACACACACACACACGCGTCGTTTTGCTAAAAACTTAAAATTCCTACACACATGCACATACGCACACACAGAGTGGCATGCAGCTAAATGAAATACACACAGCACCAGAGAAAACTGGCTTTTCAGCGAGCGAAAGAGGAGAGACGAGAGAGGACACTGTCCCATGAGAACATGCCATCAGCATCCACTCCTCCTTCTGCCTCTCCATCCATCCATCCATCCGCCTCTCTGGGTCTGAGCTTGGCTCTCATGCAAGTTCTGATTTAGCCCCTTAAGTCTAAAAGGGTGGTGTGTGTGTGTGTGTGTGTGTGTGTGTGTGTGTGTGTGTGTGTGTGTGTGTGTGTGTGTGTGTGTGTGTGTGTGTGTGTGTGTGTGTGTGTGTGTGTGTGTGTGTGTGTGTGTGTGTGTGTGTGTGTGTGTGTGTGTGTGGGGGGGAGGGGGGGTTACAGCCTTTATGCTACAGCAGTTAGCGGTTAGCCTGGTGCACAGCATGAGATCAGCCCCAGACGAGCAGCAGCGACAAATAGAAATGCTGTTGGTAGCAGTGGAGAACCACAAGGGGACTGGAAGGAAAGAGGGGGGGAGGAGAGGAGAGGAGGAGACTCCCCCCGCCATCAGCACAAAAGTAACTTCCGGTTAAGTTCATTTCAGTGCAGATAGATGATAAGAGGAGACTGAGCTGGGTGGGAGGAGGAGCAGGGGGAAGAAAAAGGATGTATTTTGTACGAGGCGGTTGTGGAGGTGGAACAGAGGCCACTGAGCATAAGCATTGCGGGATGGTGGGAGATTGATGCAGGGGATGGAGGGAGATTGATGGGGGGGATGGAGGGAGATTGATGGAGGGAGGAACAGAGGGGAGGAGGGAGCTATCCGCACTTAAACAGGCGCCGCTCTGGCTGAGTCGACTTGCCGGAGCGTCCTGCGAGGCTCGAAGTGGCATGACCGGAGGGAGAGCACGCACACACATACATACAGACAGACGCACACACACACACACATCTATGCACTCCCATTTGCTTTCTCTCCGTCTCCCTCTGACAATCACACACTCCCCACGCACTCACCCGTCCTTGCTTACACATATAGACTAATGCATGTAGGCGCATGATTGCACACGTGCATCAGAAACGTTCGCCTCGCATGCTAACACACACACACACTCAATCATGTGCCTACTCACAGACACGCATGCACAAACACAATGTGGATCCACAGCCACGCTCGCATGTACACACACACACACACACAGTGGGTGCATCCACACATGAGCGACAAGTTGACGCCCGGAAGTCGGAAGTCCCGTCCACTCCCATGTTATAGGAAAAACCGGACCGGAACTTCCGGTTTCTAACTTAACATGGGTGTGTACGGGGCTAGCGTAGCGTAAGCGTAGCGTTTGCCGTCAGCATACGCTCATGTGTGGATGCACCCACACACACACACACGCACCCTCCACTTCACTTCAAAGTCAACAACTCGATCGGGCAACCGATGTATCATTAGTAGTGATTGCAGCCTTATCAGGTAGTCTGCTGAGTCATACCCCCCACCCCCCCCCCCCCCACCCCCCTGCTCCCACCTCCCTCACCTCACTTCCTCCTGTGAATAATCACATTAGCAAACGCACAAGGCTACAGTGACCGACCTCCTTCAATAATTTCTCCTTTGTTATCGGGATGCCCACTCTGCCTTTGAGCAACACAAGAAAGAGAGAAAAACTTTCATTTGGAAAAACATAAAGGCTACAAAACGCTCCAACTTGATCGGTGGGAAATTGAGCCAATGTACTACAAACTAAGCCTTGGAGCGAGCAGTGAAAAAAAAGGAAGCTCAGAGGAAGTGCATTCCCAACAGGACAGAGGACAGAAATTTAGATGAATTGTCCCAAGGAGGGAAGCCCCAAAGGAATGCCTTCATCATACGTTTTTTAAAGCACGTGTGCACGTACAGTACACACACGCTCTCACACACACACACACACACACACACACACACACACGCGCGGGACAGAGCAGCTACACCCACTAACCCTACTCTAAAAACCATAAGGCACCGAAAAAGTGTGCGCACTTGTGCCTAGTGTGTGTGTGTGTGTGTGTGTGTGTGTGTGTGTGTGTGTGTGTGTGTGTGTGTGTGTGTGTGTGTGTGTGTGTGTGTGTGTGTGTGTGTGTGTGTGTGAGAGAGTGTTTAGGTAGTTTGTGGACATTCAGTAGGTGTGTGCAAACAATGATACTGTATGAAACCAGGCGTGACCAAAGGGAGGAAGTAACAGCAACGCACACTCAGGGTGTATAGAGTGTGTGTGTGTGTGTGTGTGTGTGTGTGTTTTAAAATTGCACTTGGGTCCAGTTAATCAGTCACGGGCAGATAAATGCTTCCTTAGTGGAGCCAGGTAAAAGTGCCCAGTGATGAACGAGACCCAAGTGTGCCAGAATGTGTATAATAAGTCTAGTTTAGCAGACTGTATCCTTCTGTACTGTGCCATTTACTGTGGGCACAAAATTAGAAGACTGTACCCTTCTGTACCGTGGGCACAAAAATTACATCTTAATGGATGGCCTGGGTCTCCCCGCCCCCCTTTGAGAGTGTGAACATTTAAAATTGGGTTCTAAGAGTTAAATGAACACTAAGGATTTTACGGTGTACTTGCTAATTTTATTTGTAATTTACTTTGAGCACCAGATGGGCAGAGATTACCATGTCGCTGTGGGAGAGTTGAGAAATCACAGGAATGCAGAACGCATGGCCCTGAAAATACTTCCGTGTGGGTAAGGTTGCCAAAACATCCTGTTAACTCGCTTTGTGACCGTCCATAAAGCCCCACCCGTCTGGTACTGGCAGCAGGTTAACCCTACCGATGTCTGTTGGCTTGGGCTCAAAACCATCGAAGCCATTTTAACACATTTTTTCATTGCGTTAACCCCTAACCCTTTAACATAAAACACGCCCCCTAGTTTGCTCTTAGAAGCTGCAGGCATTAACCACTTTGTTTTATTACTGCTATTTTAAACTTCGACTATTTTTGGAAACATTTGAAAAGTTTGTATGAAGTTTGTATGAATATGTATGAGGGTCTCCTGCCCTGCCCCCCCCCCCCGCCGCATCCTATTCAGATGACGAACGCTAATCAGCCGCTATTCATGGTTGGCTGCTTTGATCAATCGAGATATCTAGCGAGCATTGAACCTCATTTTAATACATAAGATTACTTACGTGCGTTCGATATAGTATGAGAGCTGGAAGCATTTTATACCGGGCCTCGCTTTTATGAACAACATCAAATTTACATGAGGTTCAAGACAGATGGATCTGACAACACGCTGGGAGGAAGCGCTGCATGAAATTCAGTACGACGAAAAAAAATGGCTCTTTCCTCTAAACTGTTTTCATTTAATTATTATTTGATGACTTTGTACAATGTAGTGTTTTTGCTGTGTGACTGCAATAATAGCACATTTCTCATTTCCATTGATAATAACTTTATCTAAATAATACCCAAAGAAAAGGTAATATGCATTCATAACTTTTAGATTAAACTTTTATACATTTATACCTTTGGGACATAGGACACACCAAAAAGTTGTTTCCTAGTTAAAGACACCCTTTGGCCCTGCATGGATAATAAGCTTTAGATAAATGAGAATGCTAATTATTTGACCCAGGCCTAGCAAGAATGATTATTCTTACCTATCAGTGTGTGTGTGTGTGTGTGTGTGTGTGTGTGTGTGTGTGTGTGTGTGTGTGTGTGTGTGTGTGTGTGTGTGTGTGTGTGTGTGTGTGTGTGTTCCTACCTCTGACGACGGCGGTGACCTGGTCCTTGCCGACTCCCAGACGGTTCTTGACTTCGCAGACAAAGGTGTTGTTAACGGCTTCATCCACCTTCAGCACTGTCAACTTGTTCTGGTCTATGACCACAGTGTCTGGGATCTCCCCTGTCAGACTACACACACACACACACACACACACAGAAGAGCATGAAAGAAAGAATGTTAGCATGAACTTATTTGAGTTATTTGGCCAGGTGCGCATTGACTGCTAATGCGTTGCATCACCTGAACCTGTACACACAGAAAATCCAATAATTCTCCACCCAGTGAGCCCAAACAAAGAGTCCACCAGCAGTCCAGCATACTGTGTAAGGAACGTCGTCTCGGCCATTAACACAAAAAAAGTCCCAAACTTTCCCCTTTTCATATTTTGTCATGGCTGTCCTAATGCGTGAAAAGGGAGAGAGCGGGTGTGAGAGCGAGAAAGGTGGCCATTATTATTCTTGGGTTAAATCTAGAGTCCATTAGGAGAAATTATACAGTGTGATCTCCATCATGAAAGCACCGGGGCCAGAGAAGCAGCACTAACTACTCTAATAGAGCTGGGGTTCACACTGTACTGTACCTAGGAAAGGGAAAGAGAGCGAGCGAGAGAGAGATTGATGCTTTGGCGTTATAGTTCATATAACGTTCATGCCAATAAAACTTGAATTGAAATGACAGGGAGAGTGGGTAGAATGGCTGTGAGTGCAAGAGAGAGAGAGAGAGAGAGAGAGAGAGAGAGAGAGCTAGAAACAGAGTGAGAGAGAGACCGACAGAAGCATGTTAGCATAGCAGCTCGTTTGTACCGCCTGAGGGACAGCAACCATAGCAGTGACAAGCTTTCTCCCGACCTTTAATATAAAACCTTGTTTTTCCTCTACCCTTCATCATTATTCTTTATCAACTGTTCATCTGTTGTTTGTCAGGCTGCAGATTAGCAGCCTAATCACTCCGGTGAATTCTTCTGATATGATCATTATTATGAATTGAAATGAACCCCTCTTTTTTTTAAGCGTTTGGATAGCCGATCCAATGAAGGGTACAATGATGGATGGAGAGGGAGAGAGAGAGAGAGCGAGAGAGACTCAACTGGACGACCGTTGGAGGGAGGGAAGAGAGTGACAGACAGAGGAGGGGTCCATGTCCTTGTACTCACGTCTTCCATGTGACGGTGGTGGGGATGGGGTTCCCGGTGGCCTGGCACGTGAGCACCACATTGGTACGACCCACGTACCAGTTGTTGTCATAGCCCGCGATTGTCACCTGAGGGGGGACTGGGAAGAGAGAGAGGGGGAGGAGGGGAGAGAGAAAATAAATAATTGGGTTACACTACATTGAGTATGCCATTTTGGTTACAGTACATTGAGTATTTGGGTTATAGTACTTAAGAGTGGCTGGGTTACAGTACATTGAGTATTTGGGTTAGCGTACATTTGAGTATTCGGCCAGAGAGAAAATTAGCTTTTGTTTTGGATGGAAAATTAGCAAAAAGCGTAGCGTGTGAAAATATAAAAGGCGAAGGACTACTGTGTGTGTGTGTGTGTGTGTGTGTGTGTGTGTGTGTGTGTGTGTGTGTGTGTGTGTGGTTGGTCCATTTGTAGTTGAGATGATATGTTTTGCACTGAATTTTGAAAGTTTCTGTTCACCTGTCCAGGGACTACAGATGCATTTTGCAATCGTTGTTTGCAATCGTTGTTTGGGTTAATGTATTTTCTACATGGTCCCTGATAAAATAAACTAAACCTGTGTTGTAGTGTCTGATGAATGTCATCTTTCTTCACCCCCAAACACACCACCCTCCACTGAAGGAAATGGACTTTAAAAAGGCACAATATGGAAGTGCTGTCCGTGCCAATTATGTGTGTATACATGTGTGCCATCAATCCATCTGTCTCCGCGTGTGTGTGTGTGTGTGTGTGTGTGTGTGTGTGTGTGTGTGTGTGTGTGCACTTACATACTTTCCTGTTTGATGTTTTTTGTCTCACCATGTACAGCACTGTAATGTGCTTTATAAATAAAGTTTGATTTGATTTGATTTGTGTGTGTACTTGTGAGGGCCAAATGGGGCCAAAACAAGTATAGTATGATTCGAGAAATAGACAATTTCCTCCAGAAATTGTTTTATGGTCATTTTTAAAAAAGGGGAAAAAGGTGGATTTATATTTAGGTTGGGGTTAGGATGAGACATTTAGAGGTAAGGTTTAGGGGTTGGAGTTATGCCTGATTTGTACTTAGTTGTGCGCCAGTGTCACATACCGAAAATAGCTGATCTACAAGTACAAGCTATTTTCAGTTTTAGGGTTGAAAATGGCAACACATTGTAAATAACGGTATTCATAAAACTGCCGTCCTAAGATATTTATGTCCTTACAAGTATAGAAATACAAACATGTGTGTGCGTGCATGTTCTCTTACATTCCACAGCCAGTTTCATCTGAAAGCTCTCGGGCTTGGTCAGCGTTCGGTGAGACACCACACAGCTGATGTCCTTGCCGTTATCCGTCGCCTTAGGCACAAGTTTGTACTCGCTGGTCACCGTCACCGTGTTGTCGCCGCCCGCCTTGGACGCGGTGGTGGCGTTGCCGCCGGCGGTGGTCACCCAGGAGATCTGGGCGGCCGGTCGGCCGTTGGCCGACTCGCAGCGCGCCACCACCGCCATCTTTTCCCCCGCCACCACGGTGACTGTGGAGGCAGTGTTCTGGGGCTTGGCTGGAGGGACAAAAGATTGATAAAAAAACATTAATAAAAGACCTGAGGCCGATTCTACAAATGCCTTCTAAAATCAGTTGTTCTCACACTTTCAAGATTTTTCAAAAATAAATCAAAAAATAGCCAAGGCAAAAATCCTGGTTTTAAATTAAGACCAGGATTTTATGGGTTAATAGAACATAAATGTGATCATCTCTCATGATAATATTTAATATGGGTTTATAATTATACATGCACTGTGCATGTGCACATGCGCTGTGTGTGACCGTGCGTACGCAATTTACATGACTAATGGTTTTGTATCTTTTCCACTAAATCTCTCTCAATTTTAGAAATATTACACAGCATGCATAAGCATTTAGGTTTAGTGTGTGTGTGTGTGTGTGGTATGTGTTTTTATGTAATAATGTTTATAATGCAGTAAACTGTGTACATGATGCGATTGCTCAGCTATGAATGTATTTTGCAAAGCCTTGGCAAAGCAAATGTATCTTTATTCAATAAAGCATGCCGACATTTTAACAGAAATTGAATGAAACAAAACATCTCGCAAGAATACAGCAAGGAAAACACGCAATTAAGAACTCCATACAAATCCAGAGTCCCACATGGTTCTTCTTGCACACCCACTCACACAACAACCACCAAGTAAGGAAGAACAAATAGCAAGAGCAACCACAGATAATGAGTACACCCCAAATGGAGGGCAGGGAGATGAATGGAGGGGGAGAAAAGAAGAGTTAAGGGGTGGTTAGACAGTGACAGAGAAGAAAGATAGAGAAGATAAAGAGATGGAGAGAAAACAAAGGGAAAGTAAGAGAAAACGAGAGAGGAAACAACAGAGAGAGAGAGAGAGAGAGGGAGAAAATTAGAGCGAGAGAGAGAAACCAGAAAAGGAACAAGATAATGTGCACCATTATCGATAAGCGATTTGAAGCACCAGTCTGGTCTCAAACAAAGAAAATCCGAAATCTCTGCCTCCCAAAACGTGCTTCACCCGCCACCACCACCGCCCCCCCCCCCCCCCCCCAACCACCACAACCACCAGCGCTTCACCCCCCCCCCCCCACCACCACCACAACCACTTTCCCTGTCTTTCGCTCAGCCTCTCTCCATTTCCACTCGGTTACTTTCACAGTCTCTCTCTCTTTGTCGCTTTCCCATTCTCCCCATCTCTCTCTCTCTCTCTCATTGATAAACAATTATGACCACTGGCCCAGTACAAACACTAACCAAACCTTAAATCTCCACTGTGTCACCCCCTTCTCCTTTCCTTTCAATCCATTTCCTCTCTCTGTCTCTGCAGCAGCGGCACATTGATTAACAATTATACTTCTCTGTGAGGGCTACTTTTTCCTCTCGTCCCCAACCCTAAATCACTGCATGATCTGTCACACACTCACAATCCCTCCTGCTCTCTTTATCTGTCTCCCCATCTCTATCTCACACACTGCCCATCTCTGTCTGCCTCTGTGAGTGTGTCTCTTTCTCCACATCCATATTTCTCTCTCTCTCTCTCTCTGCCTGTCTCTCTCTCACTGCCCATCCTTCTCTCTGCACGCCTCCTCATCGCTCGTCCCTCTCTCTGTCTCTCTCTCTCTCTCTATCTGCCTGTCTCCTTCTCTCACTGCCCATGTCTCTCTCTATGTGGTAGCTGTGTGATCAGAGAGAGAGAGAGCGAGCGAGTGTGGGCAGAGGACATAGCGCTGACACCAGGCATGACAAGCAGCCAGATCAATACTCTTCCTGAGGGGAGACGGGGGGGATGAGGCCAGGGATGGAGATGCAAGGTCACAGCAATGGTTCCATTGCATTAACCAGAACACAATTGATCTGACAATACCACTTATAATAGCAATTAAACCTGGACGAGACATGCTTTTAACCAGGCCGCCATAGCCTGAGGTGTGGGGGAGGGGGGTGGGGGGGGGGGGGGGGGGGGGTACATACATGCACGTTATGTGGGTGCCAAGTAGCGTGCGCACACATAAATGCACACAATACTGTACACACACACACAGGCAAAGTACAGTAGCAGTTAGCCACTTATGCCCCATTCAAACATTGTGAAAATCTTTGCCAATAATGACCCAAGGCTATGTAAATAAGCAAAGGACAGACGTTCTACACCTGATCGTGCGACACAGACCCACTGGGAGATGAGCTGGAGCTGGACGCTTGATGGAATGCATTGAAGTCGAGATGAAACAGGCGGACAATACATATTAATAGCAATTCATATCTTTGAATGATTTCAACCTTTGTTAAATAATTGGTTCAGGGAAATAAAAAACACGTTTTCTCATCTTAGTTTTTTGATGTGCACACTATATAATTTCATTGAGATCTAAAGAGCACAGAGTACGTTTCTGGATTGCTGTTATAGAGAGAATTGTTTGATAGGCTGTCACTAATTGACAGCCTGGGGATAACAGTCCATACCGCCCTGTCAGAAACTTACTCTGTGATCTTTAGATACCTCAATAAAAGTGCATACTAGAAAGGAAAAGAAAACAAGAGATGAGAAAACAAAGCGTGATATGACTTCTTTTATTTTCCTGAACAAATCATTTAAGAAAAGGTCGCAATCATTCAAAGCCAGTGTTTATTCATTAAGCTTGTCCACCCGGCTCTCATTAACTTCAATGCATTCCATCGGACTTCCGACTCCAGTTTGCCTGCCTGTGCCGATGAATCTGGCAGCTGGAATTGCCGGTCGATGAAAGTGATGTATCTGTCCTTCCCTTATTTACATAGCCTTTGATAATGACATGCACTAAATAGGGACAGGGTGAAAGTGGTGAACAGATTCCTATTATATACACACGACACGTAGACATGCACATGCATACAGACACAATCTTATAATGAATCTGTATAAACACAATTTATGTTCAATAAGTAAATAACACACACACACACACACACACACACACACACACAGACATATATCAGTACCCAACCTACCTAGCATAACCAGGGAGGTAATGCCTTGCTCGTTTCCGATGGGGTAAGTGGCGTACTCGCAGACGTATCTGCCCTCGTCGGACATCTTGACATCTGTGATCTGGATGGCGGGGCTATTCAGGCTCGGGGGTGTCGTGGTGAAGGTTACCCGCCCCTTCTGGGGTGAGTCGGGGTAGTTGGCGCCGAACTTGGGGTGAAACACAGCAATGTTGATCCTGTCTCCTTCCTTGGGCTCGTAAATCCATGACACCTACAGGTTGGAGGAGGACAAGGGTTTAAATAAACTCATTCTCAGTCTAGGCTGCTGCACACGGACACCGTGGCCCTCGTTTATTATGGCTGTAATATCTGACGGGGCATCTTTTAAGCACTTTATGGCTACGGTGCTGGTGATGCAGGGGGCCAGTGAAATGCTGCCTGCATTACCAAAATAGCCATAACCATCATAAAGAATGTCCTCAAGGGTAGGATATTACAGCCGGAATAAACAAGTGCCGGCATTTGTGTGTGTGTGTGTGTGTGTGTGTGTGTGTGTGTGTGTGTGTGTGTGTGTGTGTGTGTGTGTGTGTGTGTGTGTGCGTGTGCGTATGTACCCTACTGACTCAAAAGTGTTCCTCAAAGTCATATACATTAATAAGAACAACAAAACAAGAGTGATTTTCAACATCACTCAGGTATTGGTAAGTAACCCCCTGGCATTAGCATGAGGACCAATGAAGCACAGCTAGCTGTGGGGAATTAACAGCATGATTTGGAGTGGATATTGATGATGCCCCGTTGCGTTGAAAGGTGTCTGCCGTGTGCCCTCCAGTGAAACCAAAGCCAGTATGCAGGCTCGCAACTCAATCCGGATTTAGATATAGCTGCTTTGATGCTCTCTGTTACCAAGATATAAGATAGGATGATTTAAACCTTTATTGCTTTACTGCTGCTGCTAATGGAACTAGGCACTTCTCATTTCATCGAGATGACACGTTCAAGCGGCCCTACAGATATAATATTAATATTCTCCACAAGACAATCAACTGATTGCAGCAATGAATGATGTTATTGTTCGTTTGGTGGGTTGTTTTTGTCTTTTCCCCTCCTGTTCTTCAGTAAGTAACGGTTTTTGATGTTTGTTTGTTTGTTTGCTTTGCTGTCATTAGTAAGGAAATTGAGCTTAATGATTGTTTTTGTGTGATGTTCTTTTGATGTGACACTTTTTTCCTCTTTAAATGTTAGACTAGCCAAATTATTTGTAAAAAGAAATCTCCCAATTTAGTCATTATGCCAATTAATTCCTCCCCACACATCTCTGTGTTGCCAGTGAGTGCCAATGCTGCTGTACCCTACTGGCTCACCTGCCAGTGGGGAGCCCCCAGCAGGAGGACGTAATGCCTCTCTGCTGACAGGCGCTGCCCCAGCCCATAGGAGTACATGCAGCAACAAATATCCTCCCTGATTGGCTTCCCTCACTCAAACACGGACAATAGTATTTGTATAGACGCTTGATCGAGTGTTTGTGCAGTGACAGGGGTCTCCCCATCTCTCCAACTCATTAGTAAATAGAAAATATGATTTCAGGCCAGGATACCAATTTAATCCAATCTGAAGAAAGAACCCCACATTAACCAAGATCATTTATCAAATTCAATTGCATAGTGTTCCAGTTCCAATTTTGTTTCAATAACCAATTTCACCTCTTTATCATTTATTTTGCATCTTTGAATCCTGTATCTCTCTCCTGATTGGATACAACTTGTGTCCGTCATGTATTTTCCGTTTACTAAAGAGCTAGAGAGATACTGAACCAACAACAAAGATATCAGAATATAGAGCTACTTAACACTTATTTTAACAAAACAAATATCACTTACTTACACCACCTTTAACGTTGATTAAATAAGTTGTGTCAGTGAGTTGTACACCTATTCATCCATTTACTCACTTGTTTAGGCTACATGGGAACCTGATACCAGCCTTGGCTTTGACTGCCATATTCGTGGGAGTATCAGCATGACTCTCCAGTGTAACCAAGATTCAATGATACACGGTTAGGGGACATTTGAGTAATTTTTCTATGTAGCCGATGCCGTCGTCCAGATGGACCGACTACAAGAGAGGAGGTACACAGCTAAGTGTTCATCTATACTACAGTAACTGAGAATGTAAACATTGACACCAGTGTTAAACTGGAGTTAAATTAACACACTTTACTGTGCAGAGGTTTAGTGCTTTGCTCACGGACATATTAGGGATTAAACCTGTGATGATTCAGAACAGTCTCTCTAATCTATACACCTACCCAAACACTCATGTCGATATTACACTGTTTTGTATGCTCGCCTGGCAACCTGACGTATATGCATTAGCGATAACTGACTCCCATCCAGTGAAAAAGATCATTGTTGTGAGCGAGACCATTCTGACTGACTATGCTGCTTTAAGAAGGCACAATGGAGCCATTTCGGCTGTGCATGAAACACTTCTATTTGCATTTCACACCACAAACCCAATTTAGTCGCTGTGAGATTGCAGCGCCACACATATCGTATGAAAGCCGGCGAAGAGGGGAGCAATCAACTTCTTAACAAAAGAGAGTGAAAAATACATTTCCATTTAATATCTTCTCACCGTAACTCTTGTCCTTGTTCCGTTATTGACAATTTCCATCTTACATCATCATTCTACGATCACAGCGATATTGCCCCGACCATTGAGGCCAAGACCCTCGTACAGTAACTCCCCACCATTTGGTCACGTCTAATGTGGGTGATAGGACCCTGGAGCTTATACTACTCTGGATAGGAAGCTATCACGCTGGATAGGAATGATGACCTAGGTATATATGTATTGACTGTATGTTGTCTTTTAACCACTGCACAAACAAAGTTTCGAAAGGAAAATAAAGCTGTTTGAATTGAATAGCTAACACAGCTCTCAAACATGCCATTGCAGATGATTCAACAAATTGCATGTTGAATTCTTCTTTACAACGGACAACTATATTCTTTGTTTCTTTGACTGAGACAAGCTCAAAATAGTCACGACACATCCAAGGGTTGAGTGCCTGTCTTCTCCTTCATGACCCACCATCTTCAATCTTTTTGACCCATGGACTAATAATTATGCACGAGGTGCAAGATTAAAAAGAACATACAGTATCTACGAGCTAACAATGCGTTGTATTGCATTAATAGCTTGTAGATCTGTTATTTCTTCGTATGTGACAACGTCCTACTGTGGAGCTTGACTGGCCTCCTCTATGCAGCTGGACGGACACGTACCGTACCGCGGCTCATAGACAAACAATACAGAGAACAGTGCTTCTCTTGGTAAAACACTAATTAAGAACTGAAATATAACAACCGTTTTGGCAATTGCAATAAGTTACACTATGGGGAAAGTAATAATACAATAATATATAACTTAATAACACGTTACTGCCCAACACTGAGCTGGGGACCCCCTGGGACCCCCTCAAGGACCCCTGGTGGTCCCCGGACCCTGAACGACTGTTCTAGAGGTAAAATATACTGAACCGTGACGTGAATGATGGACTACTAGAGTGTGTGGGTGTGCGTGTCTCTGACCTGTGTGAGCTGGATGCCTGTGGGGTCTGAAAAGGCACAACGCAGGTTGACCGTCTGTCCAGGGTAGGACAGCACCTCTGGTTCTACCTTCACCCTCTGACCTCTAACCCCTGTAGAACAAAAACAGAATATACATTTTAGGCATTTTTACCATTTCAATTTCAACATAAAATATAACAGAATGATTACTGTCAACATGTCCAAATTTGCTTTTGACTTCACTGTGGTGGACATGGGACAAACAAACCAAAACAAAAAAGGAAAAAAGAAATAAATGTTTGTGTACGATATACTGTATATATGTATGCATAGACATAGGTACAAGTATATATAAAACCCAAATGAAGCCTTGCGGTAGTTCAGGCAGGCACAGGAGTCAAGCCGGTCTCAACCTCCAACCGCATTTGGCCACGATCCTAATAGTTCATCCACTATTTAAGCAGACCAATGCTCACTCTTACAGTACATGGCATCTCCGCTGCTACCAGGAATGACAGCTTAGAGATAAAACTACATCCACCTCCCCACCCAGCCTCCTCCTGTAGTAGAATTTAGGTTTTCACTATGTCAGCATGCAATATAATGTTGGTTCATATTATTTCATGTTCTTTAATATCCATGTATCTTAAGGTTCTGCCCTATGAGGGGTTCTTATTTGTACCATCCGGTTCTTTTCATATCTGAGTATCTTTAGGTTCTGCCCTATGAGGGGTTCATATGTCTATTATTATTATGTCCATGTAATAACAGTGTACAGCTCTGCTTCGGGGGGGTTTGTGTTTGCAGTGTCATGTTTTCATAGATTGTTGTGGCGCATCACGGGAGCAGAGCCACACTGACACATTCAAAGAAATACCATTGCAATAAATGGTTTCATTGGGAGTGTGTCTAACTGAACATAAAGCCTGCAGTACATATTCGCCAAAAACTACAAAAAAACAAAAAGGTACATTTCATGGACAGCTTCAAAAGGTACATTTCATCATGGACAGCTTCAAGCAAGGCATCCAACAATACATGAGGCATATCGTTTATTTTTGTATTGGGTGTCTCCAGTGGGAATGAACCCCCTATTACTGTAGTGCTTTCTACCCACTCGACTACACAGGGAATGGAACCGCTAAAATGTTGCAGTGCTCCTTGACACACTGAGCTACGCAGGGCTATGAGGAAACTCTTTCTCTTCCAGGACTAAAGGAGGGGAAGAAGAGAGAGAGAGAGAGAGAGAACGAGAGAGAGAGAGAAACCAGGGGAAGTGTGGTGATGATAAATGAGGACAGTGGGGAGTTGTTTGGTAGAACAGAGGACGACATTAGCGAACACAGACAAGTAGGCCAAACCTACAGGAGTCTTACTGTGATTGTGTGTACTGCATGTGTGCTTGTGTATGAGTGTGTGTGCTGTGTGCATTTGTACGTACGAGGATGAGCCACACAGTACCCATGGATGTGAACTGGTAAATTGAGAGTAAAAGCAGCTGCCTGGCAACATAGCCCATAAATCTCATGGACGGTTTTCTGCTTTTCCACAACATGCCATTTTAGCCTGCCGACGCATTCCTCTGGAAAAGCAAGAGTAACCAAGAGTCTAAATAAAAAATACACTTTACTTGGTGTGCGTGTGTGTGACTGTGTGAGTGCGAGCGATAGAGTGAGCGAGAGAGAACGTGTGTGTGCGTCCGATTTTGTCTATGCGTGTGTTTGTGTGCATTTGCTTATCATGTCTGCATGAAAATGTAATTACTTGTATGAGTGAGTGTGCATCGGTGTATGTCTGCAGGATGCCACCTGTTTTAAGTAAAGAGGGATTATCTGTTGAAGTAGCCTACAACTTTAAATGCATGCCAGCCTGGTACGAGTCTGTGCATGCGCTAGCAAACTGAAGACACACATATAGAAACTCAATTTCCCCTAAGGACAAACAATTATTTGTGGAACTGGTTCCACCAGTTCACGCTCAGCACAAGCTGTTATGTTGAGACTAATGTGATCGGCAGGAATGATGAGGTATACACACATACACACACACACACAGAGACACACAGAAGCACGCACACACGCACGCACACACATGCGCACACACACACACACACACACACACACACACACACACACACACACACACACACACACACACACACACACACACACACACACACACACACACACACACACACACACACACACACACACACACACACACACACACACACACACACACAGAGAGATGAGAAGAAAGGGCATGGCTGTCTAGTGTTTTTTGACAAGCAATAAACACTGCACCTTGGCATCTCGGGGGAGAGATGCGATATCAATAGAGAGAAAGAAACAGAGGGAGAGATAGAATTGAGGGATTAATAATGAGCATAAGAGAGGAGAGAATGAGAAAGAGGAGAGTGACAGTGCAGGAGAAGGAGGGAAGGTTTTAAAAAACAAGGCTTTCCTAAGAATAACAGCGGCTCTCACAGGACCAACCCAATTTACAACCTCCAAACAACTCCCTTGGAACCACAGAGGAACCTCGGGATGACCACAGAAGAGCCCATGGGAGCCCCAACGCTGCTTTACTGGGCTGATCTCTCCCCTTCTCTAGAACTATGTCTCCCTTTGGTACTTACACAGTCAAATCCATTCAACTCTGAAAGTGTACAGATTTACCCAAATGTAAGGGTTAATTTGGGTCAATGTTTTCACTGTCAGGCATTAAATGAAGAATGCAGAAGGAAGTGGCCACGGGCACAAATAAAAAGGCGTACTCCCACTTATAATTAAACGCTTAACACACACACACACACACACACACACACACACACACACACACACACACACACACACACACACACACACACACACACACACACACACACACACACACACACACACACACACACACACACACACACACACACACAATCCTGTGTCAAACATGCCCACACTCTGATGTATGCATGCATGCACAATAGACAATGCTTGCGGATTGTAAACACAACACATACACAGGCATATATTGTCACTGTAGGGCAGAAGCCTTGGAACACAGGTTCTTTTTCCCCATTTCCTGAAAAGTTACGTTTTTTGGACATTCAAAATTTGCCCACCCCACCAGCGATGATAGGCTATGCTGTACGCATGTGCCTGTGGCATGCACATACATACACCAAAATGCACACATCTCACAAACAGTAAGGCGCACACACCGACACAAAAAAAACATCGACCTGCATGCACAAATCACCCACACAGGAGCACCCCCACAGGAGCACATCAAACGCAACGGCGTGCAGTCTCTCTGCTCTGAGACACGAGGGGCTGAGGTCTGTCTTACTCTACAGATGTTGGGCCTGTGATCCCTCAGTGTCTGGGGTGTACGCCGGAGATCAAGCCAGAGCCCCACTTCAATCTACCTGAGCTAGACTCGCTAACTACAGATTAGCTCAGGGAACGCAGGGCCTTGGGCTGAAGGCGAGAGAAAGATGAGGTGGAGGGTGTTGAGGGAAAGAATGGAGGGGGGTTGAGGGTGGGTGGATGAGAACCCCGGATTCCTCCTAGTCTCGTTTGGGGAGTATATGGATTGAGTGAAGCTTGCACAGAGTAGGTCATTACACCCGCTAGTATTGACAGCTAACACGCCTTACAGCTCTCCCTTTCATGTGTGCACCACATGCAGACAGGGCACACGCACACAGTCACACGCGTACACACACACACACACACACACACACACACACACACACACACACACACACACACACACACACACACACACACACACACACACACACACACACACACACACACACACACACACACACACACACACACACACACACACACACACACACACACACACACACACACACACACAGCCACAAGCCTTGGTTGTCTGTCATTGGGAGCCAATAAGAGCAGAGTCAACCTAGGTCATCTCCTGCCTAAGACAAGATGAAAGAATGGGTGGCCTTCTGAGACTGACACCCCCCTCCAGGGACATGATGAGACACATAGACACGCACACTAGACATACACACACAGATAACCACACGGACACACACACCCTCCCCAGACCCCAAACCCTGAAGCCCTGGAAATTGACAGTCATTAGGATGGCAGCACAGGCCCGAGCCCTCTGTGCGTCTCTCCGAGTGCTGAGGCTAGTATGCATTTGAAATAGTAATTGTCAGTATAAATATTTAGAGAGCCCTGGTCATATTAGAGAGAGGGGGGGATAAGACACGGTTCAAGGGTAGGATTGAGTGGAGGTGGAGAGAGAGAAAAACTGAGAGAACATAAGCCTTGTGTTAGTACTGCTCTACTTTGCCGTATCGTTGCAGGTAATGCAGGTAATGCATCAGACACACACACACACACACACACACACACACACACACACACACACCTTAGGCATTCGAAAAGTAGCACATCCATGTAAGTCAGTTCATGTTACCCATCATTATGTCTTTAACTCCCGCACAATGTGGGCCACGCACACACACACACACACACACACACACATTTGGTCGCTCATACAAACAGACACGCAAACTAACACAAAAAGACAGATTAACACACCATGGCCATGCAAAAGAAGACAAACCTGCACGTGTGCGTACACAATCACACATTAACACAGAGACACACACAGGCAATGTGCCGTGGGCACCACCGTATTAATAACACAGTCCTCTCTGATCTCTTGCCTGGTGGTCACGCTGACATTTACATACTACCCAGCATGCCTCTCTGCTGAGCAAAACGGAACAGGAAGGAAGGAACGAAGGAAGGCAGGAAGGAAGGAGAGAGAGGAGAAGAAAAAGAGGAGGAGGAGGCAGCACCGAGGACGAAGGGATGAAAGGAAGAGGAAAAAGAAAGAAAAGAGGAAAGATGGCCCAGGAATGCCAGAGCGATGCGAGGATGAGAGGAGAGGATGAGAGAGGAGAGGATGAAAGGGCGTAAGGCAGGAGAGGGATGCCAGGAATAGAGATGTGAAGCAAACGTGGGACCGAGTGAGCGAGAGAGAGAGAGGACGGGAGGGGGAGGGAGAGAGAGGCTAAGCATTAAGTAGGGTTCATAGGAGATGGAGACATTTAGGGAGAGGGGAAAGGTATCGTAGAATGGAGACGCAGAGAGACATTTAGGAGAGGAAGGGAAGGAGTGAGAGAGAAGAGAGAAAAGGTGAGGGAAATGGAGAGAGCAGGGAGAAGAGAGAGGGGTTAGTGGAGCTAAAAATGGAGAGAGGCACAAGTAGAGAGGGAAACAGAGCGAGGAGAGGCAGGTGACGAAGAGAAGGAGAGAAGGGGAGGAGGAAAACGTTGACTCCGCGCACACCTGACCTTGAGAACAAACACAGGACTCAGATGCTGAGGAGAGAGACAGAGAGGGAGAGGAGGAGAGCGAAATACAGTAAAACGAGAGTAAGAGAGCAAAAGTACAGAGTCTAAGAAAGTGCCAAACAGCGAGGCAGAAAGAGAGAGATAAGAGAGAGGGGTGGATGGAAAACGAGGGAGTGAAGATGAAAAGAATGAGAGAGAGAGAGAATGGGAGTCCGAAATCCAAATACTAATTTCGTTGTATGGGCCATTCGGAGCCGGCCGTGGCTTATAGAGTGAACATACGCTTATCAGCCCCTGACCGCCTGCCTGCTTGACTGCTTGTCTCCTAATAGCATTCATGTCCTCTGCCTGATCCCAGTTATAGCGGGGATACATACAGCCCCTATAAGGGAGGCGGGGGGTTCGAGGAGCGAGGCCTGTCACCTGGAATATCTAATGGCCTTCAGAGCTCGTTGCCTGGAGTCGCCCGCTCCATCACACCCCAGTGGCCCTGTGCTCTGTCAGCTCGCCTCCAATCAGCGGCATGATCGCCTCGCGGACGCTATAGCATGGACACTGTATTGTAGATGCGAGCAAGGGAAGAATGAGGTGTGAGTATGAGTGGGCTTTAATGTTGTGTGTTCGTGTGTGTGCGCACATACTTGCGTAGGTGCGTTATGTGTGGTATGTGAGTGCATGTCCCCCCGGCATGCAGTGATAAACAATAGAGGCTTTTCCATTCGTTTTGCCAGGTCTGTGCAAATGTCTTCATTTTTATTTGTTCTATTGTTTTTGTTTTTGCAGGGCCAACTCCTCTCTCTCTCTCTCCCTCTCCCTTTCTAAAAGTAATGGCTTTGATATAAGCAGCACGGCGTGTTGGGGCAGGAACATCACTATCCTGTCGTAATGAAGCATGTCTCAGGCCTGTGTCTCGCCGTTCTCTGTATAGTTTTCGTCATGCATAATCTTGTTTTTTTCCTCCTGTGTGGAAATTAGCACGATTCAGAGAATCTTCTACCTTTTCATAGTGTTTTTGTGCTCTGCCTCTGTGCGTTAGTCGACTCGGTGGGGGATGGGATCCAAAGGGGGTGGGGGGATTGGGGAGCACAGAAGTTACACTCAAATTAGTTTTTTGCTGCAGCAGAGGATCCATAATGTTCGTGTTTCTTAGGCTTAACAAAAACAAATGTGTGTGTATGCATACGCTTTAAAACATTGCTCACTGACTCACTGCAGTCATGTTTTTCAGACTTAATCCCAAGCGTGTGTGTGGAAAAAAAAGCTTCTGGAAATGTTTGTAGCCTAGCTAGTTAGCCAACGAGCAGTGGTTCCTTTATCACTTTGTTGTTTCCCCAGGGCAACGGTTACAAACGGGAAGTTCACCAAGGTTGGAACTTTTAGGACAGCAGTGTTATTGTTTACAGAATGAAACAGACTGTACTTCCAACCTTATTCAATCCCAGCCATTGTTCAGGACATAATGAGAGCTAGCTAGCTTCCCTGTTGAACAAGCCAACTCCATACAGTTTAGGGTAGGGTGACCCAGATGTCCTGGTTTGACCGGGACAGTCCCAGTTTGAACATTGGGTGTCCAGGCACTCACTGTCCTGAAAAAAATATCTGAAATACACAAATGTCCTCCTGTGTGGATTGCAGTTAAAGTTTTAAGTTTCCAGAAATTACAAAAGACATTGCTCATGTTCCTTTCCGTTTGCATTAACCTAAATTACAATCAGAAAACAAACAAACGGCAAACACGTAGGGGATTAAAACCGTATTGATCTGAAGGAGTGTCAATCAATAAAGCATAGCAACGGCTACTGGATGAGTGGTGTCAGTCTACAATGCTGTGACAGGACCACTATTAAAATCGATTGTTGCTTAGAACATGAGTTTGTCATTTATTGCAACCAGACCCTTGCTATGGTATGTGAAGTAAGAATGCCAGTGTGGGTTTGAGATTTTGAATATCTAGTCACAGACAGTATTTTTTATGATTTTTTTTATTTGCTTTATATCTACTGTATGAAAGTAGACATCTTCTTGATGTGTGTGTGTGTGTGTGTGTGTGTGTGTGTGTGTGTGTGTGTGTGTGTGTGTGTGTGTGTGTGTGTGTGTGTGTGTGTGTGTGTGTGTGTGTGTGTGTGTGTGTGCTACAGTGCTGCTACACTGTAGGTTAATAGCTGTTATCAGCTGCATTTTGGAACAGAGCTGACTTTAAGCTGCCTTCTGCTGCTGTTGCTACCCGACACTGTTGCTGCACCAGTTCTCTTTGACCTTCACATACTCTCACACATACGTACACGTTCTCACACAAGTATACATAATATACTGTACATGGACACACAATGACATTCACGGAAACTGCGTGCATGCCTGCATGCGCAAACCTTGTAAACACATGCAACAAAAGACAACACCTACATGGAAAAAATGAGCACATGTTCACCGACACTGCGGACATAACCATTGCGCACACAATGCCCCCCCCTTCACACACAGTGATTGCATTTTCACTGACATTGCACACAGCCCGATACCATAGCTATGTCTCACAATTTCTCCCTCGTACATACATGGACTACAAGCATGCACAGGTGCGCATAGTGAGCTCACATTCACCAACAGTGCATCGCCCATCCCACACACACATTTTAGGCCTTCCACGCTGTGTGCGGGGGTAGTTGGTATGCAGGGAGCCAGGTCGGGAACGCGGGCTCTGACAGGCAAGGCACTTTGACACGCCGAGAATAAAACCAAGAAATGAAGACTTGAAGCGCGTGGGGCCTAGTATTTTTCATTGACCTTTTCACTCAGCTCTCTCTTCTCTCTCTTTCTCTCTCTGTGTCAAGGGGCAATCAATAACCACATATTGGGAGAAAAAGGCTCAATTGTAGACACAGATACGCTACGATGATCCTTCTCCAATGACAGCTCCACTACAGCCTTTTCCTTTTAATGTTAGCCTTACGCACTGCTGGGGCGGGGGGGATGACATTTGCCCCTAGACCAGAAAAAGAAGAATTTCATCATGTGGATCTCAAAATCCACATGGGAACCATATGGTTTCATGTGGGCACTGGGCAGCCTGTGGCGTCAATCTATGACGAATCTATAACTATGTGCGACTTCAAATATGGGCAAGGTTTCAGCCTGATTAGAACTCCGCTGACATCCATTATAAAACATTCAATATTTAAAAAAAATATAAAACGTATGTGATTAAAAAACACACGTGGGTAGGGGTACTAAGCTGGCCTACTGGCTGAGTGCACAAGAAATGTGGCGCTCATATGTCGAGCGGTTTGCGAAATTAGCTCCGGACAACCACAGACAGACAGACGAGATACACAGACAGACACACAGACCGACCATCTTATAGACGTTTAGACTGTAAAAAGATAGATAACAGTGCATCTGCATAGTGAACAAACTGAGGTCATGTTGGAAGGGAGAAAATAAAAAAAATCTCATTAGACGCAGACGAACAAAAGAAAAACGAGGAGAGATGTTACAGTGAGGTTGCAATAGGGTGAAGCGGGGGTGGCGGAGGGGGGCTAACCTCTGTGATGCAATATTAATGACAGGGGAAAGAGGGAGGAGAGGGTTGGGAGAAGCTAGATTTCACTGTGTTTCGCCTGTGTGGTGATGAAATACTGGAAAAGTTTACGCTGAAAAAATGAGGGACAGTGGGTGGGGGGGAGGGGTGAGAGAAGAGATGAGAAGAGATGAGAAGAGGTGCAGAGGTCTGGGTGGGTGAGATGGGACCTCTGTGTGTGTGTGTGGGGGGATGAAAGGACCTGGATAGAAGGATGGAGGGAGAAAAGGAAAGGCTTCAAAGTGGCAAGTGAACAGCTGGAGGAGAAATCTGCCATGGGAGGAACAGGTGTGTGTGTGTGTGTGTGTGTGTGTGTGTGTGCGCGTGTGTGCGTGCGTGCGTGCGTGTGCGTGTGTGTGTGTGTGTGACCATTTACTGTAGGTCTGCATGCATGCACAATTTGCACATGCTGTACAGTATGTACACCTGTCCATGTGATGTGCACATGCAGTGCGTTGGTGAGTATGTACATGTATATTCTGATGGTGTGTGTGTGTGTGTGTGTATGTGTCAATGCACATAATGAGTGCACAGGCTATACTGATATTAATCATAATCATACCCCTGGCAGGGATCAGGAATTAATTATTCCATGAATAAACATACGTTGACTAAAACCCATCCTCCTCGAAAACCCACTCGAGCAGCAAGCCAAGCAAACCAAAAATCTCCTCTCCTTCACATCAGCCTCCCGTGCACTCGGTGCGACTCGGGTGGGCGATATTATTTTTAAGGGATATCACAATACTTGTGGACCAAAACGGTGTTCATTAAATTGTCACATTTAGAATTAATTGACACCGATTACACATTCCTCCAGTAACGTGCCTCTGTGTTTGTTCACTGAAGCTCTGAACAAACACAGATTTAATAGGAAGCAACCGAGTTTAAAAACAATTTGAGGACTATTTGGGCAAATTATTATTTTTATTACTTACACTGTTGAAATACAGAATGTATTTTTTGTTTTTCCACATCTCAAGTCAGAATTTTTCACATTCATAAAAATAACATCTATCACATGGCAGAATCTGATCCACTGTGTTATTTCCCAGCTGGGCGCACTGGGCTTGCTGCTGCGATGTGGTCGTATAACCTGGCCTGTGACCCGGGTTCTATACAAAATGCATGAGAGGCCAAGAGGAAAGTGGAAGGCAGGGGAATTCACAAAAGGGAACCCTCCGTTGGTTCACTGCAGCCTCGTTCCTGGTAAGGAAATTACATACACACAATAGCCTCATGTATCTCTGGAACTTCTCTCTCTCGCTTTCCATTCTCCCGCCCTCCCCTTCTTAGCTATGTACATAACAAAGCACGGGTATAATACTGGTCGGGCGAGTACTGCCAGTTCTTCCAAACGGGAGTTGTCGTAGTTTGGGTAAGCCCTGAACTTTACTTGTTTGTTGTGTCATTTACCTGCCCACCCGCCACCATCTCCACACACACACACACACACACACACACACACACACACACACACACACACACACACACACACACACACACACACACACACACACACACACACACACACACACACACACCTTTCTACACCAATGCTGCATAATGTAGCTACCTTGTCAAAAACAACATCCCCTTCAACCGGCCAACCAACAACAACATAAATGCGACGCAGCACACTCAATCATTTATTAGGTGCAAGCTGGGGGTGGGGTGAGGGGGGGGGCATACCACTCTGGACATAAAAGCAGCTTGCAGTGTCATCAGAACTACAAGGCGGATAAACGTTGAGACAACATTTAAATGTGTGTGTCTACAAGCAGACGTAATCGCACACATGTGTTTGGACGGACAGGTGGTGAGGCAAAGACAATACACAGTCACACACGCGCACACACACACACACACACACTCTAAGACACAAGCACACACGTGTGTGCACACACACGGGTATGGGATAAAGCTGTGTGCTCTCTGCTGGGTGAATAATTCATCCCCTGGTGAGAACGACAGCACGACTCCACTCCTCCCCTCTCTCATCCCTTCATTATTGATAAACACCAACATCTACACTGCACCTGACCCAGAATGAGGAAGAGAATACAGGACAGAAACAGAGAGAGATAGAGAAGGAAACACAGAGAGATTGACAGTGAGAGAGAGAGACAGAGAAGGGGGGAGAGAGTGAGAAAGAAGGAAAGACACAGAAAAGAGTGACAGAGAGGCAATGTAAATTATAAGATCTTGCTGCTTTAGACAGAGAGAGACAGAAAGGGCGATATATAGAGAGAAACAGCTGAATGATTGCCATAGTAGTGTATATTCTCCTAAATGCTTGAGATTTATTGTGTCCTGGCAACATAAGAATGATCCTATTGTGTAAATACGTCTTTCATTGCCTGCATTAAGAGAGAGAGACAGAGAGTGTACGAAGGATGAAGAGTCAGGGAGAGACAATGTGAGAGAATCGGATACAAAGATAGCAAAACAGAGCGAGAGAGAGAGATCAGAAAGAAGCTGTCAGCCTTGGATAGGAAATGCAACATTTAGAATACAATTTGTTCAGTTTTCCTGTGTCCGCAGTGCTCTGCAGAAGCGGTGTGCGACTATGTTGTAAATGTCTCTTACATTATATTGAGGTACATCACATGTGTCCCTGAATTCTTGTCCGATGTTTATCCTCGAGACAAACCAGCGCACTCGGACAAATCCCTAACGAGCATGTTTGGTACGGCAGGGTACTATCTTGTCTAGGACAATATGGACACTGTAATAAATGTATACAGCACAGAACATAAAAATGAAACAACCGGTGCCACAAGATAAAAGGCCGGGGCATGCTGTGGCAGCAGGTCTGTTAAGGGGCCTGCGAAGCCTTGTTTGGTACACGCTTTTTACTGGACGGACAGACCACATTCTCTCCTGAGTCAGACTAATATCTACCGCTGTCTACCTGCTGTCCCTACCGATACACAACTACTGCTTCTAGTACTCACTGCTGACTGGGTCTGGCTGAACCACCAACTGACTGGATACTAGCTAACTGGACGGAACTCATTGAATAACTACATGACTAAAATGACAGACTTTCTAATGGACAGACTGGCTAACTGGTTACAGACTGACTAACATACTGACTGCATCAAACAACAATCGGGCAGCTGACAGTCACTCTGCTCCATTCAGTTCATTTCTGCATTCTACCTCCTCTGCTTTCTCTCTACATCGCTCAGTTTCTCTTTTTTCTCCTTCTTTTAAACCCTATGCAACCCTGTCTGTCCGGTCTTTTCATTTTGGAATAAATCAGTTTTATCCCCTCAAGCTCATTCTCGTCTCCATCTCTACCGCTCATCTCGTCTCCGCTCTCTCTCTCTCTCCCTCTCTCTGTTTGACTTTCTTCGTTTTCCTTTTCCTCTAGCCCTGTGTGCCGTCCGGCTCTCCAGCTCTTCTAATCCTGCCAACTCCCCTCCTCCATGTTTGATATGGGGGGCTCTGGCTGCGGTGAGACCAGACCTCAGAGTGCCTCTTCCAAAATGTTAATGCGAACACTGCAAAGTAAACAAGACCTTCAGACTGATCCAGGGTCAGTCAAGAAAGTTGCTTTATCGGTCTTCCATTATGCATGTCGTGCTTCCTTCCTTTTTTTTCCTTTCATCGAGTCAAGCGCTTGCTCAGTCTGAAAAAAAAGAATCCTCATCAGACACCTGACCCTGGCCGACCGTCTAAATGTGTGTCTCTGTGTGTGTGTGTGTCTCCGAAATAGATTTGCAATGAATTATAGAGTGCGAGGATCAGAGGAAGTCACAGGTGCACAGCTGGCAGTGGAGACATGCGCCAGGCATCTCTGCAAACTTCTAAAGCTATATGTATTATGTAAAAAAAATGCATGCATGCATGTGTGTGCGCGTGCATCTCTGACGAACGGTGTGTTTTATCTCCATGTGTGTCCCTCTCTTCCTCATTTACTCTCATTCCTCTCCTGCTCCTCGATTACCATCCCATCTCTCTATTCTCTTCATCTCGCTCTCTCTCTCTCTCCCCCTCAGAGCCACAGCTACATAGAGGCAGATGTGTCCATCAGTCCGTCCAGCTGTTTTCTGAGGTGTGCCGTGTGACTGTATCCCCCTCTGTCATCCCTCTCCCTCTCACGCAGTCTGTCAGCCTCTGCTGCGAATGTCACTTGTTAACATAATGTGATTATGCATTCCTATTCTAACACGCCCAGCAACACTTAGAGCTGTGAGAGCCTAACCGCGGTGTCAGCAAGGATATTTCAGGCAGGGTGTGATCCTCTTTCCCTGAATTAGACTGCAAAGAAAAAAATATATAAATATATACATCTAACACACAGCAGACTGACAACTCTTAAGAGTGTGAGGGATTCCATGACAACCCCACAGAACTAATACATGTGCGCGCAAACACACACACAGAAATAGACACCAGACAGACAGGCATACATACAAGCAGAGAAACATACACTCGGGTAGACAGACAAACACACACACACACAACACAGCCGTGTTACTGTGGCCCGACTGTTCCCAAACCCTCCCTTCCCTTCACCTCTCTCTCTCTCCTTCTATCGCTCTCATTTCCTGTCAGCACCCCTCCCGTCTTCCCCATCTCATCCTGTCTATGCCGTGTCTATTCCTGCCTCCTTTGGTGTCTGTCTCTCTGCCTGTCCTATATCCCCTTCATCTCTTCGTTAGGGATGGGGGAAAGGGGGCGGGGGGTCCTTCCTCATTGCCTAAGCAGCCATTCCCTGCTGATGTTCACTCACTCAAACCGTTACCGACGACCCAGTATAGTCGATGGGTGTCCACTGTCCAGCGAGTACAGACAGCACACACACACACACACATAATCAAAGAGACGGAGCAATCCAATTTCAGCCCCATGTCACAGCATTAACAATGCATGGGGGAGGCCGAAACTATCCCATTAGAGCAGCCCATCCGTTAACGCTCAACCACGCGCTGTTGGCGCACGTCAAACCGATGGGGCCATGTGGGGCGACAAGAGGGTCGAGCATTGGAAAGCAAACAGGAGGAGGCATGTGGGGGGATATGATGATCTGACGTTTGTCTGCGATGACGCGCAAGATGAGGGATGAATTATCGACACCAGAGAGTTGGTGAGCAACAGCAGTCTTTGTAGAAGGGGGTGAGAGAATTCAAAAATAAGTGAGAATCAGACGGAATGGATTACAGATGAAACGGGAGGGGATTTTCTAAATCAAAGGGCGAGGTGAAGTGAGAAATGAACCGTTACAGATGCAAAAGTCTTTCGGGTGGTGGGAAAAAGATGGAGAAAGACAGAAGGATGAAAAAACATAAGGGCTCTAGGGAAAGAGCAAGAGAACATGGGGACAAAAATGAAGTGAGAGCCGGCTGTAATGAATTGCCGATGACAAGAAGAGTGTCGAGAGGGAGCAGCGAGGAGAAGGAGAAGAAAGAGTGAAACGAAGGGATTGCGGGGGGCTGGCAGAACCAAGTGAAACATTAAGAGTACTGGAAAAAAGAACGAGAAACATTTTGAAGAGAGAGAAAGCTTTCAGACACTGAAAGAGATTTTGACGTTTTGTTTAAAAATTAGACATCCATTATTTAAAATAAGCAAATAAATAGCGACCTCAACATACACTGTCAAAACAATAGTTGCGAATGCCCACACAGAGGCTTAAGAAGGATGAGAAAAACAGGAAGAAAAATAGAAAGGTTTAATCCATTCAAGCCCCAAACCTCCCTGTGCTTACCGATTGCCGGCATTAAAGTCAAACTTGGATTATTAAAGTCAGGCTACTACACAGTGAAATCCAGGGTGTTCATTCAACAGTTGAGAGGACCCATACGGGTAAATCTTTCCAGTCTGAAGTGTTTAATTAACACTCCACTGTGTAGCTAACTTGAGACCTGACAAGGTGCTGCTGGATCAGACAATATAATCCCTTTGTCTGTATTGTTTAAATACAGAGCAGTGAATATTAGTTTTTCTTTTTAAATGAGGCAATTACTGAAAGGACACCCTTTACAAGGAGAAACAGATGAATGAGACAGTGACATTAGATAGCGAAGTGGCAGCAAACAAGAGGAGAGGTGAATAAGGTGAGAGATAAGAATGGGAAGATAACAAAATGGGGAGCAATAGCCGAAAAAGAAAAGAGGAAAAAAAGAAACAGAGAGAGAGGTCTTTGTGTGGTAGAAGAACGGAAGCATCTTCCTGCGTTTTGGGGATTTGCGCTTCCTTGTGAGAGAGGGGTGGAGGTGAGCGGCCCATTGTCTCTCACCCTCAATAGAATGCTGGGTCGAATGAAACTCGGCAATGGGAAACACACACATTCCACACACACACAACACACACACACGCACGCACGCACACACACACACACACACACACACACACAGAAACAAGCCTCACTATCTGAGCTCTCCCACACAGGAGGGCAAAGGAAAGGTGATACCACAGGGAGGGGATCGAAACAGAGAGAGAACAGGTGGAGAGACTGAGGAAAAAAGAAAGAGGGGAGGGACTTGTGGCTTCAAACAAACAGAGGATTTATTACAACCAGGAGATACAACCCATTCCTTGCTCTCCCTCTCTATTGAATGGAGAAGATTGACTTGATTGTTCTCGGAGTAACAGTCGACATCTAGCCTTGGGAACACCACCATGGTGTTTCGAAGCCGAGGGGCCAAAAAGGAGAGAGGGACGCAAGGACAAATGAAGAACCGACAAGACAGAGAGACTGATAGATACCTACAAGTGAAGGACAAGGTTTATAATAATAACCTGATCCCTTCCCTTCGAGCCAATTCCAAAAGACGAACCAGACAATGATAAGATATGGCTGTCTGGCTGTATGGCGACAGATACTGTAAGGCGATACTCACACAACGTCTATGAGAGAGTCTGGGGCCTATATTGCTGCCCTGCAAACAGCGGTAAATACTATTTATGCATTTTAAAAAAGGTCACAGGTCGTGTCTAGGGATTAGATTTCTTGCCAGCGGAAGAGCATACCCGTAATTGCTACCAAAAATATCCTATGCGCAGCTCTTTAGTCACCGTGTCCTGCATGGGTCCTGGAGGGACTACATGACAGTCCCCATGTCTCTCGTCACTGGCCTAGTAGTCATTGTTTAACCAATTAAACCATATATACTTCGTTGACCAGGGTCCCCCTGGGGTCTATACTTTTCCCCCCTCTTTTCTTTGCTCTTCTCCAAGTCTATAAATAGCTGATCTACTCACGTTGTGAGCTTGCAGATCTGCTATTTTCGCTAAATGTTCTCCTATAACAACATGCCCATAATTGGGATGCTAGGGTTCGTGTTGGTTACGGTTGGCCTCTCGACTGACAGCAGAGAAAATGTTCAAGTGAAATTGCTGTTCTCTCGCAGTTCAAGACAAGGTACACTTCCTACTTATCACACAGAGGGAAGTACAGAAATGCACACATGGCCATGAATACAAATACTTGGACAAAGAGACAGACAAGCAAGCAAACCACACACATATACACTGTGTAGACACATGCAGAAAGACAAACGTAGGCCACGCACACACGCGCACACACACACACACACACACACACACACACACACGCACGCAAGCCATTTCCCCTCCACCCTGTCATTACATTCGGGAGGAGCCCGCTTTGTTTACCGTCTACCCCGTTAAGATGGAGTGATAGATGGGCAGAGAACTATAGTGAGGGATAGATAGATAGAGAGATGGATGAACGTGGGGGATGAATAGACAGAGAGATGGCTTTGCCATGCTCCACCGGCCAGCCTCAAGGACACACACACAGACAGACAGACAGACAGACAGACAGACAGGGGAGACAGTGGCTGGGGTGGAGGGGGGGGTGGGGGGGTGGGGGCGGTTGGCCCTTCCAATATCACGACCTCTTTGTAATTAGACGACACTCCCGTCACACGCTGCCACACACACACAGGGGGAATTGTCACTACTCGTGTCAAGCTCGCCATGCGGTCCACCCCCCCACCACCACCTTTGACGTAACCCCACTGCTGAGGACTGACAGCAAGAAGGGAGGGGGGATGGAGGGTATTGGGGTAGCGGGGTGTATCTGCACAAATGTAATCACATCCACAAGTCCTTCTATCATCTCCATTCGTAAGGAAGTCACTTTAGTTATGTTACTAGACGCACTACAATAACATTTCTGCCTGCCTCCTTACTGAGCAAAACATTAACGTCCTGTTGGC
This sequence comes from Gymnoscopelus microlampas, assembly GCF_963454915.1. Classification (NCBI taxonomy): domain Eukaryota; kingdom Metazoa; phylum Chordata; class Actinopteri; order Myctophiformes; family Myctophidae; genus Gymnoscopelus; species Gymnoscopelus microlampas. The sequence continues at coordinate 12,692,151 of NC_139940.1, forward strand.
CTTAGAAGGGAATTGACATTGACGGACCGAAACCCACTAAGTGAAAATAAACATGCGGCCTGGATGTCAGCCACTATGTGCGGTAAAATATTAACTGTACTGTTTTCTCTCTCGCTCTCCCCCACACTCTCATGCTTTCCCTCTCTCTCTCCGACCTCCCTCTCTCCCCTGCCTCTGAAACTGGCACTTGCTCTGCTTGTTTATAGGTTACAGATTATGTGCATGTGTGTTAAGAGTGGTATTGTGTATCAAAGGCCGCCTGTGGTGTCACCCGAGGCCAGGGAGGAATCTGCTTGCAGCAGGGTGTATAGCTGTGTGAGTGTGTATATTTCTGTGCTTTGTATGCATGAAATTCTGTGCACGTGTGTGTTGCTTATGTGAAAGTTCACATATGGGCTGCGCATATTTCTGTGTGCAAATGTGTGGCTTCACAGCTGTGTGTATGTGTATTCACTTGTCATGTGTGTGTACCTGTGTGTACATGCATAAGATGCATGTTTGTGTGTGTTTGTATTTCTGTGTGTGTGTGTGTGTGTGTGTGTGTGTGTGTGTGTGTGTGTGTGTGTGTGTGTGTGTGTGTGTGTGTGTGTGTGTGTGTGTGTGTGTGTGTGTGTGTGTGTGTGTGTGTGTGTGTGTGTGTGCGCGCGCGCGCCTGGGCAGGGACCCAGTCAGGCAGCCTTTCTAACAGAGGAGAGCGAGTGAGCGCCCGCAGATCAAACGCTAGCTGGCTAATCAGAGACGCCAGCTAATTAGCGCGCTCCTCAAAGGGAAGCCGGGAAATGAGTGATGATTCTTTCTCATGAATTTTCAGATGACGGTCTGTCTGTGTGTGTGTGTGTGTGTGTGTGGGGGGGGGGGGGTCAGATATATTCTGAAGGATGTTCAGAAAGAGAAAGCCTAAAGTGCAACAACAGCCCGCGGTGACGTGGCCTTGTTACAATCTTATCATCAGGAGCGTGCACGGGGGCGAAAGGACGTGAGATAGCTCCCTTATCGCACTCGTGCACATGAGACAGCATCTGTCCATCACACAATCACATTCACACACATGAATTGCAATGCAATGCAATAGTCTTTATAAGGGCATCATCAAATTAGATGATGCGTTACGTTTTCCATTATGGGATTTCAGAAGGGATTAAAATCCCAAGTGGTGAGATTCCCGGAAAAGCTCACAACAAGCAGAGAGCTCTCTCTCGTCAATGGTTTTCCCAGGCGGGTCGGTGAAGATTAACAACCGGATCTGCCATGCTGATCCAAGATTTCCACAGGATCAAGGGGAAGATGTGAGTGAGTGAGAAAGATAACGTGTGCACGTGCCTGTGTGCGTGCAAAAACACACAAAATATACACACACACACCCACACACATTATATATATATATATAATATATACACACATGCATACATATATACACAGACATACATATATATATACACTGTACACAAACACACACAGACACACACAAGTCCATACTCGGAGAGGAGCGCTGCTCAATTCATCCTGTTGGCATGCAGTGTGGTGTGTGTGTGACAACCCGGACATTTACGACCTAGCGTCGAATCGTGTCAATCTGCGTGTGAGTGTTATGAACATGATATCCAAAGCGGCCCTCAGCCTATAAAAGCCTAATAGGATGTGTGTGGAGACGGCCGCTAAATCAAACCCCTTTAACTTTGTAACGCTGGTGTGTTCTGGCGTTCTACGTGTGGTGTGGTGCTGTGTGTGTAAAGTGTAGCCCCGAAGCTAAAGTCCACTCAGCGGCTACAGAATAGTGCCTGCGGGGAGCGAAACAATGACAACAGAGCCCATAAGGTCATGACAGCGTGCTGCTCCGCAACTCTGAAACTTAAAAAAATCCCATAGCCTGTGAATATTCTTTTGTTTTTGTTGCATTCGTAAGCCAATAACTTGATGACCGGCAGCGGTTCCTACCGGTCCGCTGGTCATCAAATTATTGGCTTAGGAATGCGACAAAAACTACAAAATATCCATGAATTCAAGTCTCCATGGGGTGACTAATCGATTATAAAAAGCATAAAAAATCTATTAGAATTTGTTTATTATAAATAAAAATATATAAAAACGCTGTTCCACCTTCAGTCAGACATCTGGAGACTAAAGCTTTCCACACGATGTGACCTCCGCCTCTCCTACCCTGAACCTCTTTTCACAACCCACTCCATCCTCCTCATCATCTTCTCTTCCTATCTCAGAAGAAAAGTGCACCTGCCACTCTGCTCAGCTCGCCACCAGCCATCCACCCTCTCAGAGGGAGAGAGATGGGAATGAAAGAGGAGGGAAACGACAGGCGAAGGGAGAGAAAAAGAGACGAAGAGAAGGACAAAAAAAAGTAGCAGGGGCAAATGGTCAGCAGCACAGCACGAGAGAGAGAAAGAGAGAGACAAGAAGAGCGGTTAAACAGGAATGAGTGTGTATCATATCTTTGCTGCCACACAGAAATCGTGCACCTCCATATTTCATCCTTTTAGTTTTTCAGAAATGAATGCCCTATTTTAAACTTTGTCGTATGACGAGTGTTGTGCAAAAGTAGCGGAAAATTTGCGATCTACAAGATCACAACATTTCCATTTCTTGAAAAGTAATCTGTTTTGGACATACAAGGTTTCCGCCTGACAGCAAGGATAATATGGAGCCGGCCCTGCTAATGGGAGCTAGCCTAAATAGAAGTCACTTGATCATTCTCCGAAGTACAGTCCAGCCTAACGACATCAACTCCCATTCTGTCCGACTGTCTGACTACAGTACTGTACGTCTCTGAATCAAGCTAAACATAGAACAGTACAGTAGCTCTGATTCTAGCTCCAATTCAAACTCTGCCTCCCTGCACCAGTGTGTTTTTGGAGGCATAAACAAGTCAACAAACACGCATATTATTCACACGGAAATAATCATGAATGCCTGCCTGCACACAAACATCATGCATGTATGCATGCATGCATGACTTGCATGTATGCATGTCTGCGCAGACTCACAATTACACACACACACACACACACACACACACACACACACACACACACACACACACACACACACACAAATATTTCAAGCAAACATACACACCATGTATTATGCAGGCACAAACACACACTTCATGCTGCCCCCCACCCCCACACACTTGCCAATTTGCTCACATTTCACATTCATATATATAACAACACTTCTTTTCACAGTTCCACTTTCTCAATACGCCATCTTCCTCGCTTCACACGAACGCTGCCCAATTACGGTCAAACAGCCCACATGAGCTTCATGCAAGCAGACTGCACCGTGGATCCTTTCACATTAGTGACCCAGCAGGGCATTTACTGTGAGCTAAGACAAAACAGAGTCCTGCTTTAATACAAAAAACCTTAAATACAATACTGCATTGAAAACTGAGGCGCTACATTAAATGAGGAGAAAATAAATTTGAAAGTGAAATTAGTCTCCAAATGAGACGTTAAAACCAAGGGCGTAGCGAGTGTGAATAAAGAGACGAGTGGTTTTGGGAAAGAGGGGGGGAGCGGGAGAAAGAGAGGAGAGAAAGATAGATGAAATGAGAGGAAGAGGATGAGTTGGGAGAGGGGGGGCATGGGGGGGGGCGGAGGGCAGCAACAGCTGCCGAGGCGCACATCTGCCCGGAGTAGAGAGTCTTCATCAGGCTGACGGCCTGGAATCTACTGCCCTCGGAGAGGCAATCCCCAGGGAGAGAGGGATGGCTGGACGGAGAGAGAGTGAGAAGAGGGGATGCATCAAGAAAGAGCAGAGAGAGGAGAAGAGAAAGGGAAGGAGAGAAAAGTGGGTAAGAGCCAGCTAAGGATGGTATGGAGGGATGAATGAGAGATACAAGAGAGGATGAATCAAGAGTGCGAAGAAGGGGAGAAAAAAGTAGGAAAGAAAAAAGGAGGGGGAGGGGGAGAGAGAGAGAGAGAGGTGGACAGAGGAAGGGGGTAAGGGATGGAGGGAGAGAAGGTGAGAGAGAGGTTATAGCATATACATTAATGTAAGGACAGAGAGAGAGAGAGAGAATCAGAGATGGAAAATACAACAGTGCATGGAGAGAGAGGATGAGTGGTTGATTGAAAAGATGAGAGTGCAGTGAGGGTGGGGGTGACATCAGGCAGGGACTAAAGTAGGACGAGTGGGGGGGGATACAGAGACGGTAATTCTAAAAAATTGAGAATGGGGAAAAAATGAGTGGGAACCCCATTGAACCCCATTCTAAGAGAGAGGTGGACAGAACAGTAGTGGGAGTATGGAGTAGTAAAGCAAATGGTGAACCGAGAGGAGAGACAATTAGGGAGATGGAGGAGAAAGGGAATGGGCGACGACCCTCTCAGCAACCTGTTCCTCTCCGCAAACAACAACAGGGGTGGGTGTGTGGGGGTTGTTTATGGGTGAACAGGATGGGGGGGCTCTGCAGGTTGTTGGGTAAACAAGTCGGGTGGGGGCTCTGCGAGTTGAGGGGTAGACGAGTGTTGGGGCTCCGCAGGTTGATGTGTAGGCGAGGCGTCTCTCTGCAGGTTGCAGGAACTTAGAAGCACTTGTGTTTTTCCTCCCTATACCCTTCCCCCCTCTCTCGCTTTCTCTCTTCCTTCACTGAGACCGATAGAACAAGAGAGGCCTGTGAGAGTAAAGATGAAAGGTCTGGGTGTGTGTGTGTGTGTGTGTGTGTGTGTGTGTGTGTGTGTGTGTGTGTGTGTGTGTGTGTGTGTGTGTGTGTGTGTGTGTGTGTGTGTGTGTGTGTGTGTGTGTGTGTGTGTGTGTGTGTGTGTGTGTGTGTGTGTGTGTGTGTGTGTGTGTGATGAATGAATGACCCTTCTTACCCCCCACCACCCCATCTCTCTATCTGGATCCACCCTGTCCTAACAATAGCAAAACACACATACAACCACAGGGGAGCTGACAGTTCACACAGCAAGTGTGTTCACCTCAGTGTTGGCGCTTAGTGCTAATGCTAGTGTGTGTGTGTGTGTGTGTGTGTGTGTGTGTGTGTGTGTGTGTGTGTGTGTGTTGTTCCCTCATTTTGTTTTGATATCCTCTCAAACCGCGATCCCACAGCGAGAAGGCGACCCGCACGGGAACATGTGCTTCTCACGGACGAGAGCCCACCGCGGCTATCGTCTTACCGCTAGCTCAATGTCCCGTAACGTACCCTTTAAAGCCCCGTGGAGTGGCGATCCCCGAGGAGAAGGCTAGGCTACCATGAGAAATACACACTGCTCATTGACGATAGCAGCCACTGGCAGCGAGTGCAACCCTGTGGCGGTGTAAGCGCTGTCATTTGGCAGCAAATGAAGGGGAAAGAGCAAAGCAGTTTAGGCTTGCGTCTCTCCGTTCTCTCTCCCTCTCTCCCCAACGCCTCATCGGCAGCGAGTGGTGTTCTGCGGCACAAATGCCGAAGCTTTGGACAAAGCTGGGCTTGTATTTGCGTCTCTGTGCGGCAGGATATAAACATAGCTGCTTCGCTCTCTCTATCTCTGCTCTCTTTAGTCATATCCACGTATAAACTCCCACCTCCTCCTCTCCTGCGTTCTTTGCCCCTCTGTCTGAAAAGAACAATCTCTTTACCACAGCAGGCCTTTCCAAAATATTTACTCTGGTATGGATCAAATACAAAGGCCATTCTGTTATTCTCTCTGATGTGTTCCAGCACACGCATCTCTCTAAAACAAACCGTGCGCACACACTGACTCGCCCAAGCACCTGGCTTTTCACCCGGCCTTTTTATACCAACACAGACACACACACACACACACACACACACACACCCCCCCACACACACACACACACACACACACACACACACACACACACACACACACACACACACACACACACACACACACACACACACACACACACACACACACACACACACACACACACACACACACACACACACACACACACACTTAACCGGGAATTCCTGCTTATTTTTGGGACCACCAGCTGTTGATCACCTTTGACTGTTCCAAAACTCTACTCCGAACAACAAAGATCACAACAGTAGGCAAGATAGGAGTCTTGCCTCCAGCACTGTGCGCGTGTTGCTCTTTCACATCCTCTCTCACACAGACACACACACACTTCTGCTTTTATAACTGGAACACCTCACCTCATGCTCTGCAGATAGTGCCCTTCACCTCTTCCTGCTCCTCTTCATCAGATGCTCTTATCTCACTCACCCTGTCACCTTCCCTTTTATCCTCCCCCCTCCCCATTTCCCTCTCACCTAGCCATTGCCTTCTTGGCACTTGCCACTTTGCAACCAGGATTTCAATTTACTGTGACATTTTGCATGCATCACACTCCCTCGCACGAATACCACCATGGGAGTTCACCACCAATCGACCCAAGGCCATCGGTTTGCCTGTTGAATGAATAAGCTCTGTTCAATTGACTCAACTCAAAACGCCTATACTGCGCGGGCGCATCTTAGAGTATGTACATTATATAAGAATGATTTTAAATTATAAAATAAATGAGTCACCTTCAGTTTTGGGGGGATTCGCCAAGTATATTTGCACCTACCTGGAATTTGTCCTATGCATTTAACCTGTCAACTAAGACTTTAACTTGCGCCCAGGGAGTAGAAGGGTTCAGCTTCCCACAGTAAGCCAGGAAGAGCCAGGGATCGAATCAAGCCACTCCTTGTCCTCCTCCTAAGCCACTGCAATGCCTGAACACCATAGACTTAAGTCTAATGTTCATCATGTCTAAACACAAACTCACTATGGCCTGTGCTGAACACGTTAACCATATGAACCCTAGCATGCCTACTCTGGGCATGTGATAATAGGTGAACATTCAATGAAAATAAGCAAATATTCTGCTAAAACAGCCCATCTACGGGCTTGTACATCAATTTGGTGTATAGGTGAAAATGCAAGTAAGTATATAGGGTTTAAGTGGTTAATCTATCAAGCAAAACTGGCACTGGCACAACGCCAGAGGCTAATCAGCAGTCGTGGGCTCCTGCACTTCCGTTGCACATAGAAAAGAGTTTCAGCTGTAATCATGAATGCATTTGTGAGCTGTGCAAACACAGAACTGAGAGTCACATGCAAGCAGCACACCGGGAATAGGGGTAGGCATAGGCATTCCATTTGATGAACAACCACAGAACTGAAGCCAGTCCATGCGTCACTCGAAAAGTGTTTTAATGCATTGGAGAGGTATGATTTGGAGACTAGGCTCTCAAAATGGATGCCAACGTGCGGAAGGAGGCGGAAGATAAAAATAAAATTGAAAGCCTGAGTGCAAGCGGTGACAGCAGCTCCCTGCGGCAGGCCTCGATGTTCGGTGGTTGACTGTACATGAACTCATACGAGGGGGCTTGCGTGTGCTAAAAAGTGATAATGCTGTGCCTAAATTAAAATGTCGCATTAACTGGTTCCTTCCTCTCTCGTTTCTTTCCCCCACTCATGTTCTCCACTTACAGCCCTTCGCTGCCTCCTCTCTCCCCTCCGCACGCCCGCCCACCCTATCATGCTTTCTTCTCCTCCTCCACTCCCTGCTCCTCTCTCGCTCACTCTGACAGGCTCTGTGGTTCCACAGGCTGCACCTGTGTCTCATTACAGCTACTGATGGTTTGGTAACGGTCTCTCTCTCTCCCCTCTCTCTCGATTTCTCATTCCCCCTCTCTGTTCTCTCTTCTCCTCTCTCCCATCATCATCACACTCTCTTTCTCTCCCCGTAGCTAGTGCCAAGGCGCATTTACCTCCAACCGCGTGGCCTGCAGTCGCCTCTTCTTCCCCTTCACCCCCTCTTCTCTCACTCTCTCTGATCCAGCTCTATCCTTTCCCGTCTTTCCTTCTTTTTTTCCTCTCTACCAAAACCCCCATTTCTCTTGTGCCCGCTGCCATGACAGATTTGTCGCAAATGGGTTTCATCCCCTCGCTAGTTGATCTAACGATTTGGCACTGGTCTGACCCACCGCCGTGCTCCGCTGCCTTACGATCTGTCAGCCAATCCGAGGCGCCGTGCTTCACTTTACGACGAGCCATGCTTCACTTTAGAAGTGAAACGTTTCCACTTCTTTAGTGCACACACACACACACACACACACACACACACACACACACACACACACACACACACACACACACACACACACACACACACACACACACACACACACACACACACACACACACACACACACACACACACACACACACACACACACACACACACACACACACGCACACACACACACGGCCCTTCAAAACTCATCCACTGGGTTCATTTATACACAGCAAACGGTCAATCTTGGCCTCCTTGTGTGTCTGTAGCAGGGATGTCACTCGTTTCTTCTTCCCTTTCAAAAAGAAAGGCCTCAATGCATCCTACTCCTGACGCATACATCATACAGCAGTCATTTGTCACTAATTTCCCTTCATTTCAAAAATGCAAGCAAACGTGACACTCCTAAGACATGGTATATTACTGGAGTGGATGGATGGCATTCCGGCCTTCTAATGAGGGACTAAATTTGGACCTAGCATACCAGGTGAAGGCAATTACTTGCCTGGTAGCAAAGTTAAAGGGATATTTCACTTTCAAACATGTTCGAGGCCATTTTAACATCTACTCAGGCTTTTGTGAGCACCGCAGACATTTTAAGTGGCTTGATTCAGTATTTTTCTGTCCTTTGTTTTGGTGACTGATGTTGTCCTTGTAATGTGTGAGGGGCCGTGTTTTTTCGATTACTTTTTTCATTTATTTTGGATAATTATTTTTGGGGAAAAAAATACAAAAAAAACAATTCAATAAAAAGAAAACGAAAAAAACTGGCCCCCTCACGTATTAGGAGGGCAGTATGAGTCACCAGAACCAAGGTGAGTTTGAAGTTACAATGGGTTTGTATAGGAAGGGGGCGTGTCTGATAAAATTAATATCAAACATCTAAATACTGAATCAAGCAACTTAAAAACTGTCTGGGGTGCTCAAAAGATCCTGAGTAGACGTTAAAATTACCCCAAACATCTTTGAAAGTGAAATAGTCACTTTTTGGCACACAAGAGACCATTTTTGAAAATGAAGGGAAAATTCGGACTTCTAAGACTTCCACAGCAACAAGCACAGCTGCTATTATTTCCCCCCTACAAACAGCTCCTGGCCATTTGATCAGCAGGGACATGCATCTATTGCATTTTATCTGTTCTTTCATATACAGTTTTGTAGCCTCTGTCCACGTTGATTGGACGTCACCAAAACAGAAAATAAACCCCCACATCTATAATGCCGTTGGTGGCTGCCAAGCCAAACACATAGGCTTAATTGTTTGTGAACTTGTGCACAGATACGAGTCATGTAAAATTATATACTTCAATGTATAAATTGAATGTTACTCAAATTACACAGAATTCGACACATTATGGCTGCCTAGTGCATACATCTTACAAGCTTTGTAATGTCAAGCTAGCATCATTTATATTCTACAGTACTACGCTACTGCTCTGCTGACTCTATCACAACACTCGTTCACGACTGCAATTAAATTAACCAATTTCATTGATTTTGTTTACCTTTCATTAAAATCAAATCCCTGAGTGCTACAAAGGCAATCAAGGTCAACCAGAAGCAAGTGAAACATGGCAGGAAAAGAGCTAAGAGGAAAAAAATCAAACACAAGAGCAAAAGCAAAGCAATTGGGTGGGAGTGGGGGAGGGGGGGAGGGGAGTTAAATTAACTACCCTACATACTGCTGAGTGCCTTGTTTATATTCACATTTCTTTCTGTACTGGTTTGTTTGTAGAGTTGAATTTCATGTAAGATCTTTTATGTCCCTACAGTACAGTATGTGCCAGTGTGCAAAAATGCAATTTTGCTTTTGAGGCAGGTCACCAGAAAATGACCACGCTAAATGCATTTCCCGATGCGCGCCTTGTATACAGCAAAGAATTCCATCTCTCAAATACGCCAGCGCTAATAATGCCAACTGTTGGAGAGTGGCGGACAGTGATGAACGGGCCGAGCTACATTAGCCCTGTTAGCGGCGGGAGTGAACTTATTCTGACGTTGTGATTGCTGCCGGAGATGAACGGCGCAGATTAAGTGGCTATAAGCGTCAGAAGATAAAGATCGCAGAACGGGCTCCCTCCTACGCCACGCATGTTAATTCACCCGCCCTGCTAATGCAGCTAAGCTCGGCTTGTCACAATTTGACACTGCATAATTATGTCATCTACGAGAGACGGAGCCATTTAAAGGGCAGGCGGAGCGCTTCTGTCGATGGAATTGGAGGGGGGGGGGGCGTAGGGGGACCATGCTCTGAAATGTCAATACACTGTGTGAAGGACGCTTTTTACCTCCAGTCCGCTACGGAGCTGCATGTCCACATTATGGAAATAGCCGTGGACCCTTAGGTGAGAAGAGGACACACAGGTTTGATACTGTGAGCGCCACAAGGCTGAATATGCGAGTGTGGCCATTAAATATAGCCGTCAAGCCTGGAGCAAACCTATAAAAAAGGCCTGTTTTTTCATGATGAACCTGCCAGTTCTTTAGCCCCCACCACAAAACCCCACCACGCCTTTGCACACACTGACACGAGTCTGTCATTCACCGCCACCCCCTCATACCCCACCGTCAGGCCACCCCCTGACCTCTGCATCCATCAATCCGTCCTGTCAACACATTCACCCAACCCTCTCTCCCTCCCATCACTCTGCATGTAAACAAACAAAACGGAAAAAGGAAAATAGTGTTGGTGGAGGGAAGGGGCGGGGGGGGGGGTGGCAGGAGGAGAAGGAGGAGCAAAAGGGGGAAGAGAGAGGAGGAGAGGAAATCAAAGTAGGCCATTTCCAACCTGAGACAAGCAGGCTGTGGCCGGCCCCGGAGAGACAGGAAAAGGAAGCGAGATGGGGCCGAGAGAACGGTTGGAAAAAAAGACGAGATGTCGGAGAGAAAACATGAGTGTTGATGGGGTTGGGGGGGGGGGCAGGAAGGGACGCTGACAGCGTTCTTGAGAAGGGGTGAGCAGGGTAGAGACAGAGAGAGACGGGAAATTTACAGACGAGTCATCTTGAAGGAATGAAGAGGAGGAAGAGTGATAAGGGAGGAGGAGGAGGAGAGGGGCAAGAGGAAGGGAACAGTCTGGCACGGCCCGGGGAGGACAGCCAAATGAGAGGACATGAGACAGAGAGGAAGACAAGCCATGTAAAAGAATGTAGAGAGGGAGGGAAGGGACATCAATAATCTAGATGTTATATGATGAAGCAATTCAGCGTCAACATGGAAAAGGAGAGAGGGAGGGAGAGAGAGAGATAGAGGATGACAGGGAGAGAGCGAGAAAAGAGAGGAGAGAAAGTTTAGGAGGCGGGCCCGTGGGATTTCTATTTAAAACTGGAACAATTGAGAACGCTTGTGTTAGTTTACTGTGGTGAGGAGCCACCCCCTCCCTCTCCTCCCTCTCTACCTCTCCCCTCCCCGGGCAGTGTCTATTTAAATGTGTGTTTAAACGACGAACGCTCCAGCTCTAATCACGGCTGCCATCGCCGTGCTTCCCTCTCTCCCGTTCTACCTTTCTCCTCCCTGCCTGCAGCCCTCTGCCGCCTCTCAGACCAAACACACACACACACACACACACACACACACACACACACACACACACACACACACACACACACACACACACACACACACACACACACACACACACACACACACACACACACACTCCCCTGGAGGAACCGTCGCACGCCAGAGATGAATTCATGAATCGCAGACAGATGAATCGGGAGCCAGCGAAGGAATGGAGAGAGGGTAGGGAGGACAGGAGAGTGTTGCTTTTAAAAGCTTTTAAAAAGGGGAGACGAGGGATGAAGAGATGGCTCACGGCAGCCTGAAGGGGAGAGCGACAGAACACCCAAGGGGGGGCTTCAGTGACACGCACCCGTCGGCATGCACAACAGAGGAGATGGGCTCTCTCTCTACTTCTCCATCGTCTTTACCTCTCCATCACTCCACATCACTCCTCTCGCTCCTCATCTCTCTCCCCCCCTTTGCTTTTCTCTCCATCTCTCCCTTTATCCTCCATCTATTTCTCTCTTTACCTATTCATCTCTCTCTTTACCTCTTCATCTCTCTCTCTTTACCTCTTCATCTCTCTGTTTGCTCTCCCCACTCTCCCCCTCTCATTTACCACGCACACACAAGCCTCTCCTAACCAGGCCATGACAGCCAGGCCAAACCAAGCGTGCCAAGTAATGAGCATGTGTACATGAATGCTCCACAAGCATACATATCGGGACAAGGAAATGGGAGACACGAGATGAATATTGTAATAACCAAGCACGTGCACATGTAGGAGCCAACCATTGCTCGAGCTCCTGCTAATTGGAGAAAGGCCCTTTTTTATGCCTATATAATTTCTGAACTGAAATGCAGTAGCAACCTGCCCTGCTCTCATTCAATAGAAAGGCTAGGCTTGATCGGTTTGTTTATAGGTCCCATGCTTTCCCCTTCTAATAAGCTTGGTTTATAAAGACATGCCTAGCAAGTCTATCCATGCACATCACACCCAAACGAGTGAACTTGCCAGGTTACACATAATCAATTAATTTGAGTAAATGAAGTGCGCAGGAATTTTACAAAGTTGCCTGCCTAAGTATATCAAAGTACAGCTCAAATTTTGTAGAATGGGACAGTGCATGACAATAAACCACAGATTATAATATAACATGTTTGGTAATAGTATCATCAACCTTTACTCAATCAGTGTTCTAGCTCTGTGCTGTCTTTGTATCTATTCTGAATACAAGCCAATGAAGAATATATAAGCAATTCATTCTGGTTTCAAGGGCTAAACACCAACAGATGTATTTGCAATTCATGCAGGAAAATATTCACGGTTCATTCTGCCAGTAAATAACTAAGAATCAGCAGATATATTGGTAATGGTAATCAATTATGTTTGCCAAAGTAATCTTGTTCAGTTCCATCAAAAAGATCCCAATTTGATCAAGCTCCAGCTATATAAAGGAAACCATTTAAAACTTTTTTTGGAAAAAGGCACAGCAGAAATTAAACTCTTCTCAAACCACTACTTTCTAAAAGCTGAAATTGGACCCCTCGATCAGTCTCCATCTCCAGAGGAAAATGCAAGCCAATAATGTCTTCCAGAAGCACTCGTGTAAGGGTTCAGCTCAAAGGCAGTACTGTGCATTGATACAGGTGTGGTGTTGTGGTGGGAAGGAGAGAGAAAGAAATGGAGAAAGAGAGAAGGAGAGAAGAGGGGCAGAACAATAGATTGCCTTTTCAACAGCCATCTCCCCCTTGGCTTTACCTGGATCCGGGGGTGGAGGGCGGGTAATCAGAAGGGGAATGGAGGTTCGAGAACAATGGGTTCTCTGTTGCTTCGGTAACAGTAGTATGATTCCATCGAGAGGCCAGCTGACCACCTGGCCAGCCCTATGGCTGGTTGAAAACACACCATGGTTGCTGCTGTTCGTAGGCTGAATGTTGGCCTTTCTCACTCATGCAAAATAAATGTGTTGTGAACAATGTGGAATGTTAATGATGTCATCCTGATGTTAAAGTAAAGAATTTTGTTCTGAAATGAGATATGTGCCATTGTACAGCGATTGCGGTAGCTGAAACAGCGGTGTGTGTTTCGACACGCAAACCGAAAGCGGAAGCAACAGCGGGGGTTGAAGGCCTCGCCTCTTTTTTGTTTGTTTTTGAGATGGACACATTTCATTGGCCGCCGCTTCTTTTTCGCTCGGCCGTAGTCGGCTGCAGTCGCCTCGGGACCCGGATGAACGACACAGACACCCCTTCCCGATGTGGTCGGTAATGATTTTGTGTTGGACGAAATTAATTATGCTCCGAGGCAAATGTATGGTGAGCACTGGAAAGTAGACGAAACAATGCGTAAATGAAGCGCGCACGTTGTGGCTAGTGTTGTAGTGACATGTGATATGTTGTTGTTGTGTTGATACCGAAACAATGAAATGGCTTCAGTGACACCAGTGGCTTCACCGGAAAGGCTGAGGTTTCTCTAATGTATAGATAGATAAATACAATACCTTTCTTAAATGTATTAAAGTATGTTTCAATAATATTTCATAAGAATTAATAGGCGACGGCATGGTGTGTGAGAAAAAGCTTGAAATTAAATAATGACATGTTCATTTCACAATACTACGTGCAACAAATTATATCAAGCCCAGGCATTATTTAACTGAAATGGTTAAAGTGGTCCAGAGCAACAACAAACAAAAAAGGTTGAGAACCACTGATCAATTCCTATCCCATGGCTACCGTCATTCCATTCTCTTACTTTATCCAACCTTCCATTAAACTCATAACTGATGTACTGATTTGTATCTTAGGAAATGTGCCCATATAATCACACATACATAATAATGATGACTCAATCAGGCAATCTGGTACACTTCCCGTTCTTGAGATTCTAATTTCCTATTCGGTGCAATTTCTTGCCCTCCGACTTCCCAGTAACTGACAACATTGACGCATCATCATAAGTCACCGGGTCATTTAGTGCACTGTTCCGTGGAAGAAAATAAATACAAAATCTTCACTTTTAAATGCATGGTCAGGGACCACACGCAATACCTTCACGGACCACCTGTTATAAACCCCTGCTATAGACTGTATAGATGTACTATAGCCTATTGGCTAAGTGGCAATTCATTTCTGTCCTGTTCGGTCAATATGGTCAACAAGCACCTCTCCCTGTACTGTACTGCATTTGCTAGTAAGCTAAATACAGAGGTACTGAAGAAACTTCAGGTCTTGTAACCCCACCCCCCACCAGAAAGGATGTGCAAATCTAACTTGGATATAACGCTCAGTTTCCCACTGCGAGATTTCTTGTTAAGATGAGTCAGGCAGTGTAATGAGGTGATTCAAAATGTAGGAGATCTGCTGCAATGGTCTGAGTGTGTTCACTCTCTGGTCTTGTCACCGCCTATGGGAAAAGATGGGTGTGAATGATAGCAGCTTGCAGCAGAGTGTGTGTTGGTGTGTGCGTGCGGGTGCTAGGGGATGGACCCAGTTTATGCCTGCTCCCTATACTGCAAGACTGGTTAGATGGGATATTACGGGGAAAAGAGCAATAAAGTTGACCCTGAAACACCCCTCTCCTTGTCGACTGCGCTTCCTCCCTCTCCTTGCCCTCAAATCAGCCCATGGTTCCAGTACATTTTGTTGTCCCGTTTGTGCAGTGACGTGTAGAGGTCATTTAGGGGTGATGGCTAAGTGTTATTCTGAGGTGGGGAGGCAGGGTGTGAGAGGAGAGGAGAGGAGAGGGGTGAGATGAAGACTGTTGCGTTGTCACTGTAATTTAACCTTCAAAAAATACCCAGTGGGCTGGTGAGGAAAGAGTTGGCGAAGGCAATTAGTGGAGACAGGAAGCCAAGAGCACAAGGCTGACATGAGAGACAGAGGGTGAGAGAAAGAGAGAGAGAGAGAGACAACAAGAGAGACTCTGATTGAGAAAGAGAGAGTGAAAGAGTGAGGCAAGGACAGATAGAGAGAATGACACAAACAAGACCTTGTTAGTGGAGGTGAAAAAAATGCACAGATGCCTTGTGATACAAATGGCTGCAGAGATGGAGGGAGCAAAAACAGCGAGAAAAAAATAGGAGAGGAGGCTATTATGCAGGAATGAAAGAAAAGTAGAACAGAGAGGTGGAGCAAATGAGGGTTAGAGTGAGATAGGGAGGGGCGAGTGTGTCAGGGCACAGAGGTTTAGTTGAGTCTAAGCTTAAAGATGTCCTTGACATAGAGGTTGGAAGAGACAACAGAGAATTGGACAGTAGGACACTGAGAGAGGGAGAGAGAGAACGTAAGAGGACACAGGACAGGAGGAGGGCCACACTGACATTCCAATTACTGAAGGTCTGAAAAGAAAAGAAAAGGAGAACAAAGAAAGAGATGAGCTAAGGAGAGAGAGTGTGGAAAAGATAAGATATGCATAGGGACGAGGGCTTACAGAGCAGATGGATCAATTATTCATCTGATCAAATTACTGAGGAGAAGGAAGTTACAGAATTAGCAAGAGGATGTAAACAGAGGGTGCGATGGAGGTGGGGGTGGAGAGATGCACAGACGTAACTGAGGTAAAGACGTAAACGATGACAGAGAGATGGAGATTGACAGAGGAGAGCTGCGGGGCCGAGACTAGAGCGGAGAGAGAAAGATTGGTGTAATCAGTTGAACAGATGAACGGGACAATTTTGTAGGCAGGGGAGTGGAGCGCGAGCCTGAAGCAGCCTCAAGCAGGCCACGCCAAACAAACACTTGGCACATCCGGATGACAAGCCCCCCTCCCTCCTCCCCCGCCCGCCCCATCACAAATAACGCAGCATACCTGCAGCATCCTCTGGTTCAGAACCTGAATGATGAACTCAACCGACACACTTCCAATGCCCTTGAAATGATCATTTACAACGTCATCTACAGTAGCAGATAAGGCTTGCTGATCATCTTTCTGTACACTGTACATTTGCCTGATTCATATTTAGTTGTGTGCCAGTGTCGTGCTCCGTAAATAGCAGATCTACAAGCTCACAACGCGTCACAGTTGTAGATCTGCCATTTATGCCATGCAACTAAGTATAAGTCAGGCTTAACTACTGTAGAAAATGTGCTTTTTTGTGTGTTGTTGGCTGCACTGCAACCAAATTCTCATGTAGACTGCGTAGCATACTAGCACATTTTCAAGCCAAAGACTGAAATGGAGTCGATAACACTGATAGCAGTGGTCAGATAGCATGTAGAACTGATCTAGCCCATGTGGCTCGTGTTTCTGACGCCTTAGCTGCACGACAGAGTTGTGCACCGAAAATAGCGGATCTATAAGCTAAGTATTTAAATCCGGCACGATAAAAGGAAACCAAAATAAAGATGTTTGCGATCTCAGTTACGGCAACATTTCCCGTTATCACTTCAAATCTCAGGTTTCAAGAGACAATGTCCAACTGGGCAATATTACCATCTTTTCATTATACGGTACTACATATCTTTCATCTTTGTCCCAGTATATGCCCAGTTCAAAAGCACACATTTACCTCCTTTTAACTAAACAGCCTAATCAAGGTTCAATAACAACAATAACATTTTGTCTTTCTATCTCACACGCCAGAGACAGTAAATATGCAGGAACAGTACATCCCATCTGTTGTTGCTGTATGATTGCTCCCTTTTTAATCTCAGACGGGTCAGATAAGGGGGATGTGTACAGTACGTGAGGTACATTGATTGATTTGAAGGCTCTTGGTTGTGTAGAAGGATTTTGGAGGGTGGGTGGGGTGCTGGTGGTGGTGGTGGTGGTTGTGTGTGTTTGGAGGACCATGACTCCTATATTCAGGGCCTGGAGCTGTGACAAGGCCCCTGTCACACCGAATTCAATTTCCTGCCGTGGCCAGCCTGTCCACTGCCTCTGATAAGTGTGAATTTGACGTGACCTTCGCAAAGTCAGATGTGACTAAGATGCAGTGTATTTGTGCGTGTATGCATGTGTCTGAGAGAGAGAGAGAGAGAGAACTGTTAAGCATACCGTAGGTGTGTAAATGGTTAATAAGGAGAGACATGGAAGGCTGTGTCGGCTGTAAGAAAAAACAGACAGTAAGGTGTGGAAAGAAATAACTGCATAAGGGCGGTAGAAGCCACCGTACTGGTTTGGAAATTTTTCAGACTGTAGCCAGGAGGGAGGATAGAGGAATATGGAATGAGAGTCAGAGAGAGAGAGAGAGAGAGAGAGATGTTTCATTGTGGTGTCATTCCGACAACAGCAAGGCAACCCTGAAATGTTTTCAATCACACATAAGGACACCGCATCATCCACCAATCAATGGCAACTCAATATGGGATCGATAACACAAACCACTGCCCTTCCACCTCCCACACTAGATTTAAACACATTAAGGTGACTGCTAATGAGATTCTGCCGAGCGCGTGTGTGCGCGCACGGCCGCACGCGCGTGGTGTGTATGTGTGTACGCATGCACGTATACGCACAGAACACAGCGAGGACATTGTCAAGGGCCTCCTCTGTGCTCAGTTCCATACAAAGATCTGCTGAGTACAACATGGAGGGGATTTCAGGAGAGAGAGAATGAGTGAGAGACAGAAGAAAATAAAACGATAAAGACTTGAGGGCATCTGGGTCGGAGAACAATGAAGAAAAAGAAAGGTTATTCTAATAGGTTCATTGCTGTCAGCAATAGACAGCTCCCACGCCATTAAAAAAAAGTGTCTTTGAAAATGTTAAACGGGGGGGGGGGCTTAAATTAGAAATGAACGGATGAGTTTGTGGGCCTGGTTGGCTCACTCCCTCAACCAGACCATCTTCAAATCCTCTCCTTTATCCTCTCTGCCAAGATGCCACAGTGGGGGAATTAAAAAATGATGTCACACCTTATCCCCTCCATCTCCTCTTCTCTTACATTCCAGGCTGCAACTCAGTGGGGGGTGACACAGAAGCAAGGGAGAGCCTTCCACTAACTCCAGTCAATTATGTTGTTCTCGATGTGAAGAGGGTTTTAGCTGCTATCGGACGATATGCTAGTGAACTCCCCCAATTTGCTTGGTTTGATTGCTTTGACCTACAACCCTGCAACTTGCACACAAAAAGA
Source organism: Gymnoscopelus microlampas (assembly GCF_963454915.1). Classification (NCBI taxonomy): domain Eukaryota; kingdom Metazoa; phylum Chordata; class Actinopteri; order Myctophiformes; family Myctophidae; genus Gymnoscopelus; species Gymnoscopelus microlampas. Next base: position 12,710,768 of record NC_139940.1, read on the forward strand.
CAATTATCACAACTACACAGTAAAATCCTCAGTTAATTTAACGCCCATAAAATAAAAAGGTCCCTTTTGCTGTGTAGGCTTTGCTGCCTGCATCTCGAGTCAATTTAAGGGCTGCCCACACCATGAATGATGACTACAAAGCTAACTATAACCGATATGAATTGAATTCAGATGGATTTTGATTGGCTGTCAGTGTTTCGATCACTCATCAAATTGCTCTGAAAGTGATCCCAACGATATTGTTCACCACTGTCGTTATAGTGGTGCGGACACCCACTTTAGTTTTATTGTTATTTATAGTTATCTTTACGTTATCGTTTTTGGTATGGATGGCCCTTTAGACTCTAGGCTTGGGTGGCTGTGGTATCAAGGTTTTATGATAGGGCATCATAAATATACTGCTACATATAACTTGAAGTGACTTCTTCCAACTACAAAACATGTTTAGTAGCAAAAGTATTTTATTCAACTGACAGTCTTCCACAAGCACACACATCTCCAGGTCCTCCAGCACGGTATGCTTAGACATATGGTTTAGACATAATATATATATGTGTGCGTGCGTGTGCATGTGCGTGTGTGTGTGTACACTTCACTGCGTACCTTCTGGTGCTTTTCATGCTAGAGCAATAAGATGACGACATGCTATTACAGAAAACGGCGCAGCCCTAAAATTCCCCATTATCTGCTGACACATTATGTGGGAGGGTGCAGTATGTTATGAATGTGTCTCCTGCAGTGAAGCAATATCAGCTTTGATGTGTGTTTAAGAACTTGTGTGTGTTAGGTGACAGTCTGACCCCAGATGGCTGCCAGGAAGGTCCAGCTAATGAGTGTGTGTGTGAGTGTGCGCGCGTGTGCGTGCGTGTGTGTGCGTGTGTTCGTCCCGTAAACATTTGTTAAGATACCATGTGACCCCCGAGACGGCTGCCAGCGACGTTCACTGACCTGTGCTGTGGTCATGTTTTTGGAAAACCCCTTCACTGTCCTATTCATTTTAATGACATTTGGCATTCCTTTAAAAAGGGAGAGGAGAGGGGGCAATTTCTACTCATTTTTCTTTATCTTGGACAGGGACAGACTCCAGCAATCTGGCAAACCCTGCCAGCCCCTGTACACCCCAGGGGGTGATTCTCTGTGTTTCCTCACATTGGCCCCCACACGTGTGCACATGTGTGCCTTCGTAGGAGACAGAGGGACTAGGGATGACAAATGTCAACACCGGAATAGAGATCGAAAGGGAGCCATCAGTATTTGGCTCCGTCATCGGCAGAAAAGATACCATCATTACATGAGAGTGTGGGAAGAACACAAGCGCACTTTGAAAAACAGAGAGAAATCAGTCCGAGATGCAAACGAATGTCGTCGGATCAGATGTCTGTGGGAGATAGTCGGGTGGGTGAGACGACGACGAAGCACTTCTTTAGACACAGCAAGCATACGTACAGAGTCACACGGACTATCCCGACACATGCTTCAATACACAGAGACAACACAGTTTCATCCTGTGATGTGATGACTCTTCCTCATTATCGGAATGGCATCTGACTTTCAGAGCAGCCATGGGTTTGTCAGCCTCATTTATCACCAGCTCAGTGTGAGTGCGAGCGTGCATGCGCGTGTGCGTGCACATTCAATTGTTTCCTCCGTCCAATATTGCTTAAAACTGAGACAGTGACTGGTGCTCATCGACCTCTCTGCTTCTCTACACGTCTATCTGTCCTGTGTAATAATATTTGCCAGATCAACAATACCCCTCCCTGCGTCCTTTGTGTCGCTGGCCAGTGGTAATGAGAAACCCACAGAGCAAGATAATTACGCTGGACCTCGTCCGTCAATATTTTTTCCTGCATGTAAAAACGTAGGGAGAAGCTGTTGCTGAAACGCAGCAGGGCCTTGTGTGATTTTATCAATACTACGCTCATGCCAGATAGCTTTCAAAATTAAAAACGCTTTGTGGCACAAATGGTTTTCGATGCAGCCGTTGAAAGTGCTCTGCATTCACTTTGGTCGGCATATTGCTTCATCTCCATGCATCCAGAAAGGGTTCCGTGGGCTTCAGATCCTTCCTTCTCTGTGACATGAATGGGCTAATGAACACCGAAAAGATTTTTTACTTAATATGCTCTCGGATGGAAAGTCTAATAATTGACTTACGTCACTGAATTAGCCAGATATTTTGTGTTAATAGGAGCCACAGGTGTCATACACACACACTCCATCTGGTTAGTATCACTTTCACTTATCCATTAGGCCTTAAAATTAAAAACACTTGAAGGTCAGAAACTGATCCTTACTGGTGATTACAAGCAGAGGGGTATTGATCTGTCCTAGGCAGGAGTAAGGTGCTTGTGTGGTAGCGAATGGATGCATACAACTTGTGTGTACGTATGCACAGGGTCTGTGCATTTTCCAGTGCAGGTTAAGCACAGTAACCCCGTCATCCCTATTTTGGGCATGTCAATATAGGTGACAATTTCCCAACGTTTTTCAAAAACTGTGAAAATAGCTGATCTACCAGCTCATGATGTGACGCATTGTGAGCTTGTATGGGCCATTTTCACTACTTGTCATACAGTATATAAAGTATATAGGGCTTAAGTAGTTCATCCCAAAAATGACTTATTTTCTATCAATTACACCCCATGAAGCCTTGAATTCATGGAGATGGTTTTGTTTTTGTCGCAATCCTTACGCCAATAATTTGATGACCGCCGGTCATCAAATTATTGGCTTAGGAATGCGACAAAAAACAGAACTACTCTGTTAAGTGTTTAAAGAAATATATATTTTTAAAGATTGGATGTAAACCTTTTGGCCTGCATAATATGGAGTTCAACATAAGCTGCTCGCCCAGGCATGTACGTTGACATTCCTGCATGAGCATGTTTAGCATGTGTTAGCAAGTGTTTAAACAAAGTTTCAGTTAAAAAGCCTTGTTTTGTAAGTACTGACATGGACTGTATAGGACATTTGGATTACACTGTTGTTTAGGAGTTTATCAACAGTTTTAATAATGTTGTGCTGCTAGTAATGTTTTCTTATTCTTTTTTCAATTCTATTCTCTTCATTTTTTGGATCCTTCATTCACTGTAAACACAAATTTGATGTATGTATTCAAGCCATCACAGGGTGAAGTATTCCCTTAATAAATCCCTTGGATAATCTAGACAAAAAGAGAAGAGAGAAAGCGAAAGAGACCAAAATGTTCTAACACACAGTCTCTCACACACACACACACACACACACACACACACACACACACACACACACACACACACACACACACACACACACACACACACACACAAACACACACACCTGACCTTTTAAGAATCCTTCTGACATTTACTGGGCTGGTGCGAGAAGGGCTAGGACAGCTCATTTCCATAATGATAGGAACTAGCCTAGACAGCTATTACTACAAAACCCCCTACAAGCTCCCTCCCCAATACTTCAGCTGCGGGACTAATGAGATACTAAAGAGTTACTTCTTTCCCTCTTTTTACTTTTATTAGGGGCAGAAAACGACTACTCTCTTCCCATAATCCATCAATTACCCGCCTCGCTTTTTTAATAGACAGTGGGAACGCGAGTTACGTTGCTCCTCCTGCTGGTAATGATGAATGGACACAGACCTGGAGAAATGAGATTGTTCTCAGCAAGTATGGGGGGGGGGAGCAATGTAGGAGAGCGATTCCACTCACTTAAGCCAGAGAAGTTAGTTCCTTTATTCCCACTGGGGTATTGCCAAAAACTGGACAGAGGACCGATTACAATTTCTGCTATTTTGACATTTTTTATAAATGTTTTCCCCATAACACGCCCAAAATAGTGATGCCATACTGAAAGTGGTTAATTCTGTGTCTACATGTTGTTGGCTATAGTACAGCGTGAGAGATCATTAGAAACCACCTGGCACCTATACATGGGGGGATGCATCTGTGTGTGTGTGTGTGTATTGGGTGGGGTAGAGTTCTATTAACTGTACTAGAATATATCCTATATTATGGCATTTCGTTTGCAGATCGGGGATGTTAAACACGTTGAATCATCACACACACCATTGTGTCCTGGCTAGAACAAAACAATACTTTTGGGTCAAACTCCCCACACAACAACAAAAAGAAACGATTTCTTTCCCCCCGTCACTTCTGTCTGTCTGTCCTGTACCACCCCCCCCCCTGATCCAAGTCATAAACAGCATGGCCTTGAGTCTGTAGGGGAAGCTGTGAAGGCTGTGGGGAGGAGGAGGGGGGAGACAGCATTTGAATCAACCAATGGCTAACGTCACTCAAACAAAAGCAGTGGACAGGGGAGAGCATGAAAGATGGCAGAAAATAAAAGCTTGCAGAACAAGGCCCCTGTATGTACCAGGGGTGGGGGAAGGGAGGGGTGGGGTAGGGTTGTGAGGCATGGCGGGAAAGAGAGGAGAGAGAGAGAGAGAGGGGCTTCAAGTGGCGGTGGGCAGACGGGCTGGGGGTTTGTGAGGGCAGCAGGGGGGAGGGACGGGTCATCGACTGTCTGAATCAGTTGCTTCCCGTTCAGAGCTCCACGCCGTAACCCTGTGACTCAACGAGAGCCCTCTCATGCTGCACCAGTTTCCTGAAAGGCCACCTGTTTCCTCGAGACCGAGAGGAGCCGTCGAAAGCATCTCAAGTAGCTTTCGTTGTGTGTAGACGGGCTTCACTGCATCATCAAGGTAAAAAGAGAACATCCAGATTCCAGGCACTGGCTTTCTGCGGTTTCTGTCTGGAAAGATGAAGCATTTCCCTTCCCCTGGCCATGACCCTGCTCGCCCACCAGCCAGCCACTCACCCCCTGCTTATAGGCAGCTTACTCAGCCATAAAGACAACACAGCCCACATACCCCAACCCCCCTTCCACCCCCCCATTGCTGTTTCAATAAAAATATCTCCATGGCAACGGGTCAAGCTTTTCTGACCCACATATGGGGGCCTGGCCCTGACAGACTTAATTGTTAGGGGATATTACAGTGTAATTTCAGAGCTTAAACTAGCCTCCTACCTTCAAAGCTTCCATTTCTGACTGTGCTACAGAAGCCGGTCTTAATTAAAAACATATTAAAACTCAATATTGAAGTTTTTACAGTAAATCCGAGCCAATATGAAACCGAAAATTGTGTGGAGAATCCAATTGTTTCTCTGTTCCTAGACTAAAAGGATTGAGGATGAGTGTTTAGCTCCATTTCATAGCTGGGAGCAATATTTGAAAAGTGAGCTAAAAATGCAAAGTATAAGACAAAAGTTTGCCCAGTGAAGTCAAACAGTTTTACTAATATCGAAAAGGAGGGCAGAGGTTCTCTTTGAAAAATGACTTGAATAAACAAGAAATATAGTAGTGTTCACTTGAACTGTTTTTTCCCCTCCCCTAGTTCATAAATATTCAAAAGTCTTTGTTTTGTCCCCCACCCTGCCCCCAAGTGCACTTGCTATTCTGTAAAATGGATTTGAGGATAGAAGTCCACTGCATGAATAAGTCAAAAGCTAGTGAAAGTGTTTATGGGATGTTATTAACTCACAAGAGCTACCATCTACTGAATACCCCACTGTTGCTATGCCAGGAAGCCAGCCCATACATAGCATGCCCTAATTACCGAACAAAAACAAATAAGCCCAGTTAGAAGGCAGAAAGAATGTTGAACTAGTTTGCATTCATATGTTAATGATTTAACCGGGGGTCAGGAATGTAATGTTTAGTCTGGTTTCACCTTACAGTATTCAACCAGTCTACAGGTGTTACTGGCTAACTGTAGGGCTACACCTCAGCCCGAGGCGGTGGAAAACACTTCAATAATTCAAAGGCATATAACAGGTTACCATGGAATCAAAGGTATCAGCCAGCTTCAAATAAACGGGTTTCAGCTTTACAAGAAGTAAACCTCAAAGGTCGAAGTGGTTCAAAATATATTCAGAGGTAGCCATGGGAAAATGACGTAGAGCCAGATTAAGTTGTATATTGGAACTGGAGTGTGACAATCGTTTTATGTGTGACAATAATGAAGTTTTTTTTTTTTTTTGCTGCTGACAGTGTACATTAAGAACCATGCGTAACCCCATTTATTTCAGCTGGAGTGGAACTAATAGAGGCTGATGCGCGCATAGAGAAGAAAATAAAAGAGAGACGGGACTTGAAGGAATGGAGGTTTCATGGAATATGTCATGCCATGGAAGACACTTTGAAGCAGTGACTCAGTGGGCTACGCCACTGGTTCTTCTCAACCTCTTCAGGCCGCGACCCCCAAAAATAATCATATTTGAACTGGGGACCCCCAGTCCCCACCCTGACAAGCACTTGTAATGAATTAGTTGAGGCATTACATTTACGGTTCCACAGATAAATATAGTGAAAATAGCTGATATCGCAACGCCAGGCGTTGTGAGCTTGTAGATCAGCTATTTTCACTATTTTTGCCTCTTTCTTATATGATTTGACAATTTGACCAATGTTTAACCAGTTTTTATGGTTTAGTTTGTTGATTACTTTTCATTCGTTTTTCTTTTAGGTATTAAAAAGGTCTTTAAAGTCCTTTAATTGCCACTTTACTGTCATCTGGGGACCCCCCAAAAAAATCATGTGTGGACCCCCCTGGGGATCCCGACCCACAGGTTGAGAACCACTGGGCTACGCCATTAGAAATATAATAGACAGATACTATATCAGCCCCACTGGTGACACCTGAAGGAGAACAACACCTATGGGAGCCACACCTTAGAAACACTCAACATGGCGTTGGTTGAGTCACCGAAACTCCCTACAAAATATGACCGAAACCACACGGCCCGTTTAACAACAGACACCTGACCCATAATACCTCTAATACATTTTCCCAATCGAATTATCACGTTAAAAACATATATAGGCCGTTTACACCTCTATAAAGGGGGTCATATAACTCAGGACTTTGGATACAGTGTGTGCAATTCACCTGGACATTTTTTCTTCTCCAAACCAGTCACCTTCCTGACAGGTGGGTATGTTTTTTCCCCGGTTGAATAAACCAGAAAATAGCCGTATTATTCAAATATAAAAAGAAAAACATTTAAAAAATCATAAAAATCATATAGAATCATAACAGTTGCTTACCGTGAACAAACCCCAATGTAACAAAGCTGAGCAGCAGGATCATTTTTGTGCAGTCATGCCACTTTGGAGCGTCATGTCTCGCCATGGTGACTACAGCTGCTCTTTACGAACCCCCCAACAGGCAGGTAGTCTCCGAGAGTCGATGTGCCAAAAACACCTTTTAAAAAGTAATTCCTGTCTATAGAAAACCTTCTGATCCTCGAGTAAAAACTTATTGCGCTGACGGGAACAAATCAAAGAGGTCCGAGGAAAAGCTCCCTTTCAAGTAGTGTCCTTCACTGTGCTTCTTTAAAGGGAGTCTTGTTTAAATTCGCCGGGGACAATCCTTCCCAAATTCGCTGTAGCAACAACGCGCACAGGTGGAACGTTCCTCTGGACAGACAGTCAGCTGCTGTGGATCTGATCTACGGTGCTTGTTCCTCCACCAACTAGTTTCACACTGACTCCAGGAGAGCGCTCGACCAACTGGCTGAGCGACTATGTGATGTCATCAAACAGATAGCGTCATCATACTCACTCTTCTCAATTAGCAATTAGGGCCGCCTGGGTCATGAGAGAGATTGGGAATCAGCAGAGCAGGTATAGGTCTTTTTTTCCCTCCCCTATTAAGAGAAATAAATAAACAAATACAGACTAAAGAGAAAACGAAAGAAAGAAAGCTGCTTCCTGGATACATAGACACCCCCCTGATACAGGACTGTCATATCATTACAGCCATGTATCATGTATGGATGAACTTCAACCTGGTGTCTGCACCTTCTCCCTTTTTGGCCCGTACATCTACATAAACGTTCAGATTTCTAATATAAAACGCTTAACCCATGGCCACGGATGTTAAAATTATGTACGGGCCATCAGAAGTACCCGTATCTTCCGTATTGTTCAATAAAAAGCATTTTAATCCGATCAGTGACCATTTTCCTGTATTTTCTCTATACGCGTTCAACTATGCGACCCTATTGGTTAGGAGGTGTATTGCACTCTGATACATTAATAACTCTATGAGGAAATGACCACCGTTTGGATTAAAATGCTTTTATTGAACAATACGGAAGACACGGGTACTTCTTAGGGGCCGTACACAATTCTAACATCCGTGGCCATGGGGTAAGCACTTAATATTTGAAATATGAACGTTTATGTAGATGTAGGGGCCGTAAATGAAGAAAGTGCAAACACCAAGCTGAAGTTCATCCATGACAGTCGTGACAGACGACCGTCGTGTGTTCATGGCTAATATAGACAGTAACCGGTCTGTTGTTTCTGACAGCCGTAAAGCCAAATCATTCTTTTATTGTCGAAATCTTACAAGGCTGTGTATTTTACAATAGTAGTTGAAGAATGTCGATTCCACAGTAGTACACCCACGGTCCCACGCTCATGATATAAGTCTGTATCCTAAAGTCCTAAATCAGGTCTCTGTCTACAATTTATTCCCGTGGTTTCAAAGTCGTTTAGATAAATATTCTTTAATGGAGAACCGCACCTGTAACAGGGTGATAAGAGAAATATACGGTCCGATCCATTATGTGAGGTGGTGATGTGGGGACTAGGCTACGTTGAAAGGGATGATTCTTTCGCCCCCTGCTGTCTGTTTTTCATCACAGATTTCGAGCCTCGAAGATAAAAATGAGATAAACCTTTATTGATCCCCGAAGGGAAATTCAGGCGCTGATTCAGATGTCATCAGCAGCAGTAACAATGAAACACAGGAGAAGTGCAGGTATTGAAAATACAATACAATACTGAGCTGCGGGCCCCCTAAAGCTATCTGCACTGGACCTCTGAATGAGTGAACATATATCAATGAATATAAATGTAGACTACAGTGAGTGAATATATATATGTGTGTGTGTGTGTGTGTGTGTGTGTGTGTGTGTGTGTGTGTGTGTGTGTGTATATATGTACCTTAATGAGCTTGTAAATCTGTCATTTTCAACATGGGACACAACAAAATATAAATCAAGCTTAAGAATTGATGTGTGTACAGTCTATCAACAGTGAATATAAGAATGTACTTCACATTCCAGGATAGCATCCAGCTTCCTCCTCCTCCCCTCTGCAACCACCTCCACACACTGTCCAGTTCAACTCCAACAACAGAGCTTCTTCACTTGCTTGTTTAGGTACATTCTATTAAGTTCATAATACATCTGCATTCATATACTGTAGGCTTATGCAGTTTTCTGTTGGCACACTTGGTGGATGAGAAATTGTTCCAGTGCGTGGGATTTCAATCCATTTGGCCTATTTTCCTTCTAGCAAAACTATTATCATGCTCAGGTCTTATCGCTATACCCAAGTGTTTTACAGCCAATGTAATTACATCTTCATAACCCCTAATAGGCCTATTGCAGATCAAACCCTTCCTTCTCTTAGCACCACGCTTCACCCAGCTTGCTACAGTATGTTAAGAAATTATATTTCTGATCTGGAGTCTAAGACTTTGAAGAAGGTCAACGGCCCACAAAAGCCATGCCTGTATGTGACCTAAATAAAATATACCAGCCCATATTTTCTTTATGGAGTATTATCCCATAGCTTCAAATAGACACAAGGCTTGTTCTCCAGTAGACCTACATTGTATACCCGCCAGGAAAGGCATGAACCTCGCAGGAGCACGCACACACATTTAAGTTAACACTGCTCTCCAATCAGTATATATCCGGCCCCCATCTGTCTGTCTGTCTGTCTGTCTGTCTGTCCGTCCGCAGGCAATCTTGCAAACTATGTATCCACTGATTGGCAACTGTTGATTCGCGCATGTGTTTGGTTGCAACCCTCAGAGCCTCGGAAAGAGAAAAAACAGCTAACAACTGGGTATGTGCAGAGGATGATGTCACCACACTGGTAATTGCTGAATCAGAGGTGCACAGAGTCTCAACAGGTTAACACACGCAAAGCAGCAGGGCCAAATAGAATTCCAGGCTGAGTGTTTAGAGAGCATGCGCGATGCAGCTATCAGGATTTTTCACTGACATTTACAACCAATCCCTCTCTGAGTGGGGAGTTCCCTCCTGTTTCAAATAAGCTACAATAATTCCAGTGCCAACAAAAAGCAAGGTAACTGGTTTAAATGATTGGCGTCCCATATAGCCCTCACCCCCATAGCAAGCAAATACTTTGAGAAGCATGTCAAAGAGCTCATCAATAGCAGGTTGCCACCCACTCTAGGTACCCAGACTCCCCCACCAATTCACTTAACAGCAAAACAGATGACGCCATAGACACAACATTACACATGTTACTGCCCTCTCTCAGATTGCTGTTTATAGATTACAGCTCAGCGTTCAACACCATGTTCCCCTCCATACTTGACACAGAGTTTAAAAACCAAGGACTCAACCCCAGCCTGTACAGCTAGAATCTGGACTTTTTGTCAGAGCAATGAGGTTCATGAGGATGGGCTCAAACACGTCTGCCCCCCGACCCTAAGCACAGGAGACCCCCAGAGCTATGTCCTGAGTCCCGCCTCTACTCCCTGTGCTGTACACCCATGACTGCGTGGCCATGCACAGCTCCAACTTTGTGGTCAAGTTCACAGAAGACACAACAGTGATAGATAGGCCTGATCATTAACGATAATGAGACAGCCCACAGGAGAGAGGTCGAGAACCTGTGTGGACGGCCGTCTGTGGTCAGAGGCAGCCTAGGTGTCTCTCAGAGACACTCGTAAATAGATTTTTATAACTTACACAGCACCTTCAACACGCCAAGTTCTCTTAGACCAATGTAAACGTTATCCTGTCTTACTATTGCTCTATGTTTTGATTATTTCTTTTAAATGTCGTGCTCAAGATGTAACATTAACTTCATTAATCTTTTTAACCGATCAGTGCAATATTTATTGTGCACGCTGCCAGTAGATAGACTTTTTACATTCACTGTTCGTCTGATCTGATAAAGTCTATTGCATCAACAGACAGTGTTCAGCGGAAAAGGTACTTCAACAGGTAAACAGAATTTTCACCAGGCAAATTCTTTTGTTGTCTATACCGATTTGAAGCATGTGATTAGTAGCACTGCAGACTCAACTTAGTCAATACTTAACTGTGCCATCTCCAGTCCCTAGGCGCTCATATAATAGAGCAGATTATGCAACTGTAGCCCAGAAAACAGACTGAACACTAATTGGCCACATACAGTGCTAGAATGACAGATGAACGCTGACAAGTTCTCTCATAGAGACACTCTTTTATTTGTGGTGGTAAGAAGACACACAAAACTCCAACTCATTCAACCTCCTTATCACAGAGGGGAGGGGGTGCTCCTGCTCCCTGTGACTGTCCCATCAGTCATGGTTGCCCCCCAAATATGCACGTATAAAATAAAGGATTAAATTAACACAACCCAATGACATAAATCATAAACAACACATAAATGCCACTTACACATTCCCCTTACGAACAAAATAATACAATAATGGTGCGGCAGTGGCTGAAGGTAGAGGTAGACAGGAGGTAGAGCAGCTACTTGGGAATCAAAAGGTCTGTCTATTCTGGGTTCGATCCCCGGTTGCCCCTGGGTTAGTGTGAAAGTGTCATTGAGCAAGACACTGAACCCCTAACTGCCCACGAAGCCCAGGGCGGTGCCATGGCATGGAGAGTCTGTCGTTGGTCTGTTTTGTCTTAGGGGGTGGTTCCTGACCATTTTGCAATAGTTGTGCCCAGATGATAGCTAGAAATCTAATCTTCTGGCTATTGCGAGACTTTATAGCCCACATCATTGCAAACAGTTCTTCTTGGGTCACACAGTACTCTCAGCACGGTTCAGGGCACAGCTGTGATACGTGATCCGTACCCACTCTCCCTCTCCTGAGACAGCACTGCGCCCAGGCCCTCATCTGTTTCATGATGAACAGTCATGCGATTCAGGATATGCCAGGATGGAGGTTCCGGTGAGTGTCTCCCACAACTGATGAACACGCCTTGTCCCAAAGTAAAACCCATCCTTTATGCGTCAGCCAGTGTAAGGGCCTGGTGATCGAACCCTATGAACGGGTGATAATAAGATGCCAGAACCAAGGTAATTAAAAAGAAGGTACAGTCATCAAATTCGCACGGGGAGGCAAACTGTAGCCGGGAGATTCTGTGGAACCGGAAAAAATAAATAAAAATAAAACGAAAGTCTCGCTAGACGAGATTGAAATCTCGAGATTTCAATCTCGTCTAGCAAGACTTCCGTTTATTTTTTTTTGCATAGTGTTCTGTCACTATGAACGTCAGATCTCACCAAAAAGAAACAAAAAAAATTAAAATACGCAATCTAACACACGTTCTAGTTTAAAGTGCAATATCTTCCTAGGCCAAAGTTGGTCTCTCATGCAAGAGCCCCGAGTAGGACATTCAAGTTGGGGATTGCAGCTTTAACTTGTTTTTAGCTGATAACACATTCTTAACTGTCATTGTGGTGTGTGGATCTGGCTGATTCGAGATCGGGGTTTGACCACAAAGCGAGACTTCCTTTTTCACCTCTTTTTTTTTGGTCTTTTAACTTTGTTTCCTTAATATAGTTTCACAGCACTCTCTCGCTTTGACAAAACGCAGACATAATATGGTCATAGTCATCGTTAGAATGTGTAAATTGGAAGTTGGATAGTGTGTAAAAGCCTTCGCACTGCGACGCTTTGTGAGCTTGCAGATCGTTGTTTACCAATGTTTATTCCGGCTTGGATCAATGGAACTAACATTAAGTTTCTATCCATGTGTATCACAATGAAAACTCACAATTACAATTAAAACAACCTGGGAATCACTTGATGTAGGTCTTCTATTCATTGTTTTATGATCATGGCCTCTCTTTCTCTCTCTCTGTCTGTTTCTCATCTCAGGGTCTGACCCCGCACACCCGGACATGTGAGACCATTGGCATGAAGAAGGGACTTGAGGGGTGAAAAATTAAGCTAATTCTCCTATTTCAGTTTATTTCATAACTTTTTGTTTTATTTTGTTCTGTTATTTTTACGTTGCTGTTAAATGGCTTACTTTTATGGCTGAGCGAAATATTTATATTTTATTGATATCATGATAGACCTGGGATTTTGGATATCGTAATATTGATATGACATTAATTAACAACACTTTTGGTTGAAATTAAGATATTTTGGGGTCAAGGGTCTAATGAGCTTTTGAGGATAAAATTACCTCATGAATACATACAATTAGTGCAATATCAATTATATACATATAGCCCATTTGGCTGGCCAGTTGAAACAGTTTAAAGACATTTTTCTCAGTTTGCCACCTAGGCTTTGTTGGGCACCCCCACAATATTGTATATGATTTTGTCCATATCACTCAGCCCCACTTACTTTGCAATGTTTTAAGAAAATGATATATAGGTTGTATTTGTGTTCACTTTCTTTTGCAGCTTTGACTTGCTTTTAGCTGATAACACATTATTAACTGTCATTGTGGTGTGTGGATCAAGATTTCTCACAGCAAAGCCCCCTTTTCACCTCTTTTTTTTTGTCTTTTAACTTTGTTTCCTTAATATAGTTTCACAGCACTCTCTCACTTTGACATAGTATGGTCATAGTCATCGTTAGAATGTATCAATTGGAAGTTGGATAGTGTGTAAAAGCTAAGTCTCCTTCGCACGCAATGTGGTATGGCAGTGGTTTTCAACCCTTTTCATTTCAAGGCCCATTATTTATTCGGCATTTGAGCCACGGACCACCATTTGATGAGATTTAGACTCTCAGACCCAAGCCAAGACTTAGAGTATTTTGTTATCGTAGGATACGATTTTGTCCACAATTCTATGCTGTATTGATTGTTGGTAGGCTACTTGGTACCATAGGAGAGATAACAGGCCAAAGTTGATAAAAATAACAATTATTTAATTAAGTCATGCAGATGTTTAACAATAATTTAACTCTTGAGAGTGTAAAATGATTTTACACTCACAAGAGTTAAAGATAACGGTCCATTTGGTTACCAACTCTCCATCATTTAGCTGGGGACCACCTGGAACCCTCTCAAGGACCACTGGTGGTCCCCGGACCACTGGTTGAGAACCACTGTGGTATGGCAATGTGACGCTGCGACAACTCACACAAATCGCCTATTTAGAGTACATGACACCTGCATGCAGTGGTAAATAGTGGTAAAGTACATTTACTCAAGTACTGTACTTAAGTCCAACTTTGAGTAATCTTTTTACTTTATTGAGTATTTCCAATTTTCAATACTTTTACTTCTACTCCACTACATCTCAGAGGCAAATATTGTACTTTTTACTCCACTACAATTATTTGAAAACTTCAGTTACTAGTTACTTTGTAGATTTTGATTACAATTACAAAACCTACACTAACCACTTCAGCTCTACTGTATATATACTTAGGCTATTTGAAAATAGCCGATCTACAAGCTCGCAATGCACCGCTTTGCCTGCCAGAGCCAAAGTGCAGTAACTACCCAAATCATTTAACGGATAAAAGCGTTTAAAAGTGTTTCAATTGGTCAGCCAAATGGGCTATTGGCATATAAGTGATATTACGCTAATTTTATCTGTTCTTGAGGTAATTGTTTATCCCCCAAAATCACGAAGGCTAATTTGACCTTTGGGATACACAAATAACTTGAATCAGTGTGTCCAAAAACATAGTTACTGCACTTTGGCTTTGTAGGGCAGGAAAGGCATCATTGATCAGAGGAACTGTGAAAGTAATTAAGTGTGTACTGTATGTAAGTGTGTATGTTCCCTCACCCCCAATCCTCTCACAGCTACCACCCTTGCCAACCGCTTCAACTTGCACCTTCGCATCTCTCCTCTTCCTCCCCCCTCCCCCCTCCTCCACACCATACTTCCCTCCCTCTTTCTGTACCCTATCCATGCACACTTCTATCCCAGTGTCACTCGATTTCCTTTTGTTCGTTTGTCCTTCACTCACTCCCAGCATTTTTCCATCCATTGTAAGCCTCCATCCTGAGGGGTGTCTGAGGCAGCGATAATGGAGCTCACGGTTAACTGATATTAGCTTATTGGTGGCTGGATTCATTAGACGGAGCGAGGGCTTATGGTGATTATTTAGCCATGTAGAGGAGGGGGCCAAGGGTTCAAATCCACTCGTTATGTGTCACCCATGCCACAGGCATACTTTGAAGTCATTTTGTCCCTGCTTCCTTGCTCGCTCTCTCTCTCTCTCTCTCTCTCTCTCTCTCTCTCTCTCTCTCTCTCTCTCTCTCTCTCTCTCTCTCTCTCTCATATTCTCTCATCTCTAGCTCTTTCACTCCCTTGTTTTTACTTTTGAGGGTTACCCCTCATTCTGTGCCTCAGCCTCCTCCCTGTCTCCCTATCTCCCTGTCTCCCTGTCTCCCTGTCTCCCTGTCTCCCTGTCTCCCTGTCTCCCTGTCTCCCTGTCTCCCCTTGATTTCCTTTCTTCCTTCCTCTCTTCCTCTGTCTTCAGACACCTACAATACAGCACCTCACAGCATGTCTCTATCTCTAGCTCCTTTTTTTCCCTCTCTCCGCCGCCCCCGTTCACCCAGTGGTAATTATGGAGCAATCTGTAATAGTGCTCAGAGGAGCCGATAATACCTTTAGCTTAATTAAAGACGTTTATGGGATGTAAGGACATGTAGCCTAGGGGTTGCCGCACTCCTACACCAACCCAAACTCTTTATTTCTCGCTTTATTTTCCATCTCTTGCCAAGTTGCCCTTGCTCTCTAGCTTCCTTATGGGATTTGTTTTTCGTTCCCTTTTCAGCCTCTATTCACATACATCCTGTGATACTCACGCGAATACATGACAGCTACACATTCTCCTGGATGATCTTTTGTCAAACTGTATGTGAGGGTCACAAGTTTCCGCACAGTATTTCTAATAATGGCATGGCTTCCCTGTGAAATCTGTAACTATGGATAGCAATAGGTGTGCCATATCATCCATCCATCCATTGACCCATGTCCGCTTATCTGGAGTCAGATCAGTTCCAGTAGAGAATCCCAGACTTCCCTTGCCTTGGCCACGCTGAAACCTCCCTAGGGAGGATCCCAGGAGGCATCCTTACTAGATGCCCAAACCACCTCAACTGGCTCTTTTCTATGTCTCTCATGGATGACTGAGCTTTTCACTCATATCCCTAAGGCAGATGCCAGATACCCTCCTGAGAAAACTCATGCTTGTATCCGTGATCTTGTTCTTTCGGTCATGACCCACATTTCATGACCAAAGGTGAGAGTAGGAATGAAGATTGACCGGGAGATCAAGAGCTTTGCCTTCTGGCTCATGGCTCTCTTTTCATCACAGTGTGCTACAGCGAACCCAAGACGCAAAACCCTAAGATATTTGAATTCCTTCACTTGGGGTAAGTTAGTACTCATTCCCTATCTGGATCGGACCATCCACCGGTTTCCTGCTGAGAACCATGGCCTCAGATTTAGAGATGCTGATCCTTATCCCAGCCGCTCACAGACCAGTGACGCCATCAAGACCACATCTCCTGCGAAAAGCATGAATAATCCTCAGCTCAGCAAACTGTAAACCCTCTCCTCCTATATTGCGCCTCGAAATCCTGTCCATGAATATCGCAGACAGGATAGGTGACAATGCACAGCCCTACCGAGGACACGGACACAGCTCTTGCTTTGGGGCACAGACACTTACCCCTCCCCCAACACCGCTGAAGTGCACTTGGAGCAAGGCACTGAACCCCCAAACTGATACAGGGGAGCTGCTCAGTGGCCAACAGTATAAGACTGGTTGTAATGTGAAGTTCTCAGGTTTTTGCTGAAAAATAGCACTTATGCTCAGCCAACCTCCCCTGGTTAAATAAATGGCCTCCGAGTACCACTCCAGATTGACCATAGCCCATAGGGATTATGGATCAGATTACACACAAAAAAACGTATCGTTAGCGTCAGGCAGAAACCTCCATCTCCATTTTTCAACTTTTTTTTATAAATCAGTCCTATTGGACACCTGTGTGTGGGTTTTACAATTATTTAACTAATTAAAGTATTAAAAAAGCGCTTCTGACTAAACCTAACTCCATTGGATCCTCAAACTGTCAGTCAAACCACCTAACTCCAACTTTGGTTGAGATAGCTGTTTTTTTTTTATTAGAATGATGAAGTCAGACAGAAAAACAACTTGTCTCCACATTAACGGTCAAAAACTTCCTAACTCCACTTGAGCTGTAATTGGGTAAAGTGATGATCAAATAAGGACACATTCAAGTATCTGACAATGTATTAGGTCACCGTACCAACTTTGATGAGACAGTATTGTATTGTTCTAAAAAACCTTTTTTTTCATTTCCTGAAAAGTTAATATTTTGGATATACACACACACACACGCACACGCACACGCACACGCACACGCACACGCACGCACACACACACACACACACACACACACACACACACACACACACACACACACACACACACACACACACACACACACGGCAAGGCAAATTCCCTTACAATCAGTTTATCACACACAAACACCAGCCTTAAATGAGAATAATGACAGGCCCCTTCCTGTTGATTATCCCAATATTACTCATGTCATATCCTGTTCAGCAGAAAGACACATGACCTGCCACTTATAGATACTGTTGGTTCTAAAGACATGTTTTCTCATTATTCTGGACAAGACTGGATAGTGGGAGTGTGAGAAAGAAGTCTGGTGCAAAGAGAGAGAGTGTGTGATGCATCATGGAGTTTGGCTTTCTTTGTTTCATCCTGGCTTCTTCCTTGGTGTTACTGTCCTCTCTCTTGGGTGCATCCGTTACAGGTATGGAGCGTATTGTTGTAGAAGGAAGTCTCTGAGGAAGGTTCTTTGTTGGTTAGTTTGTTTTTACAGTTTTGCCTCTTGGATGTTCCATCTTGTGCAGCATGCTACTCTCTTCCTGTGGCTCTTCTTAGAGAATAGAACGAACAAGGTACTTTCGGATCCCAGCGTCTAAGTCAATAGAAGTTTACCTCTTTGTGAGTCAAGGAGCGGCCGAGCAGTAACCTTCTTCTTTAGTGATTTTTATTCTGCCCTTGCACGCCGCTGGTCGATTGATACCATTGATTGGCTTTAAGGGTTCACTCATAAGCTTGACCTGGTCTGACTCAGCCAAAACATGCAGAGCAGGGTGAGGGAAAACACACTGTGATTACATTTTCGGTAACCCATGCAGAACGTTTCCCGATGGTTTTCCCTTGAGTTGCTTATGTGAAACTGTTTTCTTTCATTCCTGCCCTCAGACAGCAACTGGGACGATGTAGTGGTGACCACCGTGGGCAGACCGGCTACCCTGCCATGCGTGGACGGGGCGGCGAGGGGTGCCGTGACCGTTAACTGGAAAATGAAGTCGCCCGGGGACAGCAAGTGGAAGCTGGTCCTCTCAGCAGAGGAAGGAGAGGATGAGAGGAAGGAGTTTTCTGGCGAAGCCTCAAAGGCGTCCATGAGGTTAACTGACAGCAACTTTCAAGACACTGGGAACTTCTCTCTGGTCTTCCTTCCTGAAAGAGTGGACGGAGGACTCTACTCATGCTTGATCAAACGACAGGAAAGGAAAGTGAGGGAGAGGATCATACTGCTGGCTGTGCTTACAGGTAAAATACAACACGTTTTATATACTGTATATATATATATATATACATTTTCTGCTACAACGTGTCATGATGCAATACGTTGTGAGCTTGTAGATCGTGTTTTTGGCGCTATTGATGTACAACAAAGTGTATCGGTTTGAGTGGTTACTCCATTAAACATCATATCAGGCTGTGTGGCATGTATAAAAATGCTGAGCAGGCCCACTTGACCTCAATTTCAGATCAAGATGGCGAGAGTAAAAGATCTAATTGACTATGAAAGAGGGTTCATTATTGGGGCACGGCTAATCTCTCAAGAACAGATTCCGACCTGCGGTGGAATCTGTCGGAGCGGTTCGTCCTAACCAGTGCGCATTGGCTAAAAGTGGGCGTGCCTTCAGATCAGGAAGTGGGCCGCGCTTTACCCAATCAAATGTAGTGGGCGGGATTCACGTGTCCATCCACCATGATCCACCCTCCCCCCCTCGAAACTAGCCGAAACTAATTTAACAATAGCGTCCTCGGAGCGGACAAAACCACGGAAAGATATTCACATTTTAAATTACTCTTTCATCATAGAAACAAGTGGGCTTATAACCAAAACCATCCATGTTCTCTGGGAGAAGTGGTGTTAGTGTTCCGTGTAGAAATATTGTTAGTGGGAATGAAAACATGGTCGCACCAACCGGAAGTGATGCGCTATAGGCAGACATGAAACCGGTGTTTCCCTGCGCTCTAGTCTAACATTATACTCCTGCCAGACTCCACAGAATATCAGAAAAGCAGAGGTCGCTGTTTTTCATTTTCTGTGGGGTCTGGCTACGCGAGACTAGGGCACGGCTGGCAGGAGCTTCAGTCACAAACACAGCTCAACTGGCTAATGATTCAATAGGAGCTGTCTTCATCTCGATCTGTGGGAGAGACATCAGTAAATAGGGAAGCTAATTGTGTTTGAAAGTGCGCATTCGATGGCCGCAGACTGTATACATTAGTACAATATGTAGGGAAAAACAGAAGAGGAGAACTCTTCCGCAGGTGACTGTGAATGTCAATGAAAGACGACACAAGAACGGTCTGTTGAGAGAAAATAAAAAAAAACATTTTATAGTTGGGTTGCAATGAATAAACCCCTCATTACAAAGACGAATGCACATTTGAGAATCCAGTGGTGAAAGAACCACAGGCCATGAAAGGGTCAGATGAGTCATACTGTACTTCACCATATTCTCAACAAGTACAGTAGGCGAGTGCATGTGTGGCGTACACCAAGACAGGCCTGAATGCGTACCTCTGACAGTGAGGGGACCATTTGCTCTGTCATGCTGTGATGTAATTTTCCTGGCATGGTTTGCGTCTCTTGTCCCCTTAGAGCAGGGTGGATGCATTTTTACCCAGAGGGCCATACTGTCTTCGATAAAGTGAGGCAAGGGCCACACATTGGAGTCGATACACTTATTTGTTTTAGCTCGTGCTCATTTGATTTTGCCATTTTTGTCTCATCTGTTTAAGAAAGTAGGTAGCTGATATATTGCACTTTTACCTTAGCGCTAGGTATACTCTTGGTTGCTTGTTTTAGCAGGAAATGTACTTAAAACTTCTGGTGATTAGTAGTTTTCGTTCCCTACCTATGTTGAATACACTTATTGTAAGTCGCTTTGGATAAAAGCGTCTGCTAAATGACTGTAATGTAATGTAATGTAATGAGAATTGAATTGAAACTTGAAACACCTGCTGTAGTGCTAAATTATGTTACAACTGTTTGAATTTGGTAAACAACTCAGATTGCTTTACAATAGGCTATTTGCTAGGCGAGAAGGCCAGCTAGGGTCCTTGCTTCACAACTCAAGAACCTTCTGTTACAAAATGTTGATTTTTACAGCTCTGGTGTACTCTGAGGTTACAATGAAAAGATTACTGTTAGATAAGTCTACAATTTATAGCTTGACAGTTGTCTTGATACACCACGACATAGGTGTCTGATGAAATACATTGTATTATGTTATAAATATGGACTCAAGGCAGACTGTTCTATCTACTCAAATGGTAAATAAAATAAATAAAAATAAATTAAATCAATTCTGAGTTTTATCATTAAATGAATAAAATGCAGCATTGAAGTAATGGGTTTTGGGGAAAGTAAAATCTACATTTTCGATTTTGTGGGGTGGGGGGGTCATTTTGTGTATACATTTGAGTACCTCACAGGCCGGATTGAGATTGTCCATGGGCCGCTTCTTTTAATTTGTATTATTTTGTATTATGTGTATTATTATCACTTAACAGCAACCTTCCTCTTTGTTGAGGGAGCAGAGTAGTCAGCCTCAAATAGGTCATCTTATTTGCTGATACTGCTCACCTGTACTCTCTACAGCAGGGCATAATGATATTGGCCCTCCCACACTCTACCTAGCTGTCTTCTTTGTGGCCCAGGGCCATGCTGTGTGTGCTGAATGCCACAATATACATAGGCTGCATACTGCGATCGCAAAAACCTGGCCAAGTCAACATATTGTATCAACAAAACAAATATTAGGGTTTTTGCACCACAAATCCCCTGTAAGGAACCCGTCTATGTTCATACCTTGCTCCGTTCTTCACTTTAATACATGAAAAACAGCACATTATTCTTCCCCTGTAAACCACTTTAAATGTCTATGCTTTATGCATTTAGCTCTTGCATAAATATCTTATATTCTTGCTACCATTGCGTACTTTACTTAAGCACTTCTTAATCACTCTACGATGCGCGTCAAATCACATCCTCAGCATCATTATGCAGGTGTCATCCATGCGATAAGAAAATGCATATTAAAAACATCTATCTTCGTGCCTCGTACTATCACGCCTCCATCCGCTCTCTCTTCCCCCCCCCTCACCATCTCCAGTCACCATCGTGCCGAGGCCACCCGTTCTTCAGAACAGCATTCTGCGGCTGATCGCAGAAGTCATCCCTGACTTCGCCTATGCCAGGATCACCTGGGCGGCCCCTGGCGGCCGGCTCATGAGGTCAGAGACCATGAGGAACACGGGCACCGTGGCCAAGCTGCCACAGTTCCAGCGTGCAGATAGTGGGGCCTACATCTGTATGGTTCACCCTAACGGCAACAGCAGCAGCCCTTTCTTCGCCTTCAACGTGGACGTCGCTGTGGACGGTGAGATGGTGGGGGCGGGGGGTCAGGGATGGGGGAGGGGGGTTTAGAGGGAGAATTGCATAACCACTGGTTTAGACAGAGCGTGTTACTCATACGGTAGGCAAAGTTCAAGGTTTATATTGTAATTCCTGCTGTGCTGTGTCGCATGTCCCACCCCCTCATTCTGCCTCTCTCTACTGCAGACCCTCAGTTTAACATGCAGACCTCCATTTGTTATGATTTCTTACCTCTGGGATCCCAAAATACACTGTAACATCCTCAGTGTTCATTTAACCTCCAGACTGTTTGAATATAAACCAAATGGACCCTTATGGGTCCAACGATCTGGAATTACAAACTGATAAGGGTCCCTAAATATCGATCATTTACAGTACCATGGGGACCCAATCAAGGACCTGTGGGGGTCCCCGGACCTCACGTTGGGAACCAGTGCTCTACGGTATTGTCTCATCAAGCAGAAAAGAATGAGGTGAGGGTAGAATAGGAATAAGGACAGAGGAAGGGATTATATCGTGTCAATGGTTCATTTTCCTTGCTTGCAACAGCCCCACAAATTCAATGCCCATCTCCCTCCCAGCTTTCTACAGTATCTAATTGACTCAGTAATTGACAAGGTAAGAAAGAACAACGCACACTGGACTAGCCACTCTCTTATTAGGGAAGAGAGTCGAGGGAGAGAGGGCAGAGGACAGTATGGAGGGAGGGAAAGAGCAAAAGGGTTACAAAACAAAAAGACAGTTTGTTATTGCTGGCGTAGACGGCCAGAGGCGACCGACTGGCACGGCATTACTTATTTAAGCATCCTGTTGCAATGCTCCTTCAAAGTAGTCACATTTACAGACCACTTTTCTGAAGATGCACAAGTCTGAGCTGTAAGTTCGGCACTAAAATTCCAACTACCCAACTCGCCCCCCAATTGAATTTCGTATTTGGCTGCTATATCCATGTATTATTGATCACTTCCGCTTTTTGTATTTACTTTTACTTTGCTTTTTCCATCTCTCCGCAGCTGCCAAGGTGGCCTCTTTCAGTAACATAACACACGGTGAGTGACTTATGGAACACAACAACAAGCGCTCTCAAATGCCTGTGTCAGCAGCTTGCTGTCAGCAGCAGAGCAGAATGCAAAACACAAACTGAGGGAAGAGCTTCTCGGAACATAAGAACATAATCCTCCATTGTTGCCGTCAACCACCCTCTCTATCTCCCTTCACTCTTGTTGTTCCGTTTGGGCTCTCTCTCTCTCTCTCTCTCTCTCTCTCTCTGTCTCCATACCACCTCGCACTCCATTCATCCTCTTCCGCTCGGCCTCCCTCTCATTCCTCTTCTCGCATACCAATCCTCTTTTCCAGAGCATCTCCTCCTTGCACCATCGTGTTTTCTAATCTCCCTCCGGCCTGTCCCCTCTCACTCTCTCCTTTTATTGTATAGCTCTCACCAGTTTTGTTCTCACTCACCCGCAATCTCAGCTTTCCTTTGTCTCTCCTCACTCACTCTTTCTCCAGAGTTCAGACTTAAGTCACTGCCATCCAAGTTATACGTTGGTCTCAAGTCTTAACCTTCCAAATGTCAAGTAAAGTCCCACAACTTGTGTGACTCGACTTGTGATTCGACTAAAGTCCCACATTTTGGGTGTCAAGTTCTCAAGCCTCAACGGTAGTAGCCTGGTTCCAGACGAATCTGCCATTGCAAAAAAGCCCTTGGCAGATTAGGTCTGGCCCCTCTCAATAGAAATTGGATTTCTCTCCCTCCAAAGTTGTGAGGGACCAATCAGGGCCCAGTATGCAAATATGGGGCAGGTTTATCACCAGGGGCATTTTTTTTATTTGCCCATTTGAAATGCAGGTTCCACACAGAGATTACAGACTAACATCTACGCAGTGATATTAGTCTGGCCATGCCAGGCTACAACGGTAGTACATTTTAACATATTTTTATACACATTTTTAATCAGGACTCGCATGCAAGCATCCACCTATAACATTCTTTATCTCTCTTTGTGGGGGTGAAATCATGTTGTTTTGCAGACAGCAACTATTTTCTTCTCCCTGACAACAACAAAAGTTTTCTCACTGTGAAGTATTATTTTTGGAATCGTTCCAGATGCCGTGATTCTCAATGTTGGCTCTTGCATTGCATACAGCTGATATTAGGGTTGAGTGACATCTACAGTTGCAGCAGAGTTTTTGTGTTTTTCCACCCACCAAAATATTTGATGAAGCCGTTATTCAAATTTTCCATTTAGCAGATGCTCTTATCCAGAGTGAATTATGTAGTGCACGATCGGAGTAAATGGCATGAGCCCTAGTCAACAAATGAAATTGAGTGCAAAGAAAACAATTAAGTGCTACAAAATAACTAGGATACCAGATACAAATCAAACCTAGAGTAGCATCTGTCCACACATCTGTCTACACATCAAAATAAAAGACATATCTGAACGAGTAACCAACATACATCTGCATAATATGACTAGCATATGAACCAGGGACCACCACCCTGATTAAGAATCAACCTGGGGACCACTGTTGTGTTAGGTGAGATTAGAGCTAAGATTACTGTATGCATGCATTCCATGATACATCCCACTGTTTCTCAAGCAGTGGTCCATGGACTACACAGACACGTGCAATTATATGGCCACATTTCCTAATAATGATGACTCCATCAGGCAATCTTGAGATTCTAACTCCCTTTTCTGTGGAATTTTGTGACCTCCGCCTTCCCAGAAACTGACAACATTGACATGTCATCATAGGTCACCAGGTCGATAATATGCACTGTTCAATGGAACAAGAAGAAAGAAACATATTGCAACATGGTCAGGGACCACATGCAATACCTTCAGGGACCACAAGTGGTCCACGGACCACCTGTTGAAAACCCCTGCTCTAAAAGGATCTAAAATGTTGTGCTTACCTCGACAACAAGAGTTGGCCCTATCTACTTCAATGGACTACTTTGTTTGGGCTGTTTGCCAGATTCTTTTTTTTAAACAAGGCAATATTGCACACACACACACACACACGCACACGCACACGCACACGCACACGCACACGCACACACACACAGTCACACACACACACACACACACACACACACACACACACACACACACACACACACACACACACACACACACACACACACACACACACACACACACACACACACACACACACATCCGTCCTGGCTGCACTGACACAGACTGAGTGGTTGTTTTTTTCTGTGCGCGACAGCTTTCAGCAGGGATTTTTTTTCATCGTTCGGCCGTGTGTGCAGCGCGTGGGCGCACGCTACAGGGAACATTGGATAGGGTTCCTTTGCATTTTAGGGGGAAAAAACAACAACCAGCGAACCTAAAAGTAACTCGTACTTTTCAGCCTTCCTTGAAATTTACTCGAGTAAAAGTAAAATATTTTTCTTGAAAATGTACTTGAGTAAAAGTAATAAGTATCAAAGAAATCTAATACTCAAGTAAAGTACAGATCCTCAGAATATGTACTTAAGTACAGTACTCAAGTAAATTTACTCTGTTACTGTCCACCTCTGTATATTATATCAAAAAGTAGGCAATGATAAGTAATACAAGGAATGACTGCTAGGGGTGAGGTCAAGTCTTAAGAGGTGAGGTTAGACTGCTGAGGAAAATGGGGAGAGAGTCGTTTGTCCTGAGTCCTGACCGAGGGGAGGAGGTCATGCCATAGCTTGGGAGCCAGGAGCGAATACAGTCTATGGCGCTTGGACAGGCCGGGTGTCGTGGGGAAAGGAAGGCACATTATGTCCTGTGTCCTGTGTCCTGATCTGGGGGCGTATGGGCGGATCATGCTCTTGGTTGCCTTGCAGGTCATCACCAGTGTGTTGAATTGGAGCTGCTTGGATAAGACTCCTTGTTGAGGACGAGTCTTATCCTCCAAATATTGTACAAAGAAAACCTACACAATACTGTGATCGCTGCAAGCGATGTCTGCCTCGAGGGACAGCTGAATGTCCAGGACCACTCCCAGGTTCTTGCTGGGGCAGTTTCATTGGAATGGGCCCTGGGCCGGCTTGAATCTTGACTGGTTGGAAGCCAATAAGTTATGCTGTGAGAGCTGGTTAGAAACAACAACAATACCGGTCTGTAATCTTTTCAAAATCTTTTTATTAGTTTTTTTAGACAAAGCCCAGGGGCGAGTATACTGCACATACCATCTTCTTCATATAGTATAAATGTATATATACCACGTTCCCCTATCCCACCCTACCCCCACCCTCAATCCCCAGGACAGTTGTAGGGCACAATCACAGATAAAAAAGAAATAAGAGGAAAACAAAAGGCACGAGAAATAATCAGAGCAGAAAGTACTTTTTAGGTTTGCTGTGGTTTGGTGTTGCAGTCGAAGCAGCCACACTATGCAGCCTGTGTGTTGTAGAATGTCATAAACGGACCCCAGGTCTTATAGATTTTTTTCCCAGAGTCGGCAATTGAGAATCGCAACATCTCCAGTTTAAGACAGGACATTATATCACTCGGTCTGTAGTTCTTGACATTGGAGGAGAATAGGAGAAGAGTTGGTGTCTTGAGGAGCAGAGTAACTGTCTGACTTTAAGGCAGATGGGATGCAGCCTGATGTTATGGACATGTTGATGATGGTAGTAATGAATAGTAGATCAGAGGCAACGGTTAGGAAGATCGAGGAGAGGATGGGTTCTAGAGAACAGGTGGATGACACCAGTTCCAGGATCTTATCTACAGATAGCGAGAAGGAAGACAGGTATGACATGTTGGGGTTAGTATCACATGAGTTAGTTAGACAATACGTTCGCGGAAAGATGGGAGAAAGAGCTTCTAAAATCATCATCAAAGTAGATAATGATAGAAAGAGGACTCAGGGAGGAGTGTATGAAAGTAAGAGAGGTTATCTAATTGGCCAGTTTTGGGCAACGTCCTTTCAGCTGCTCTGAGATATTTGCTCAGCTCTGAGGGTTTCAAATAATCAAGTTAACTGGTGGACACAGGCATGTTGGCTTGGAGGAGAGAGGTCAGAGACCGTCAGATGAAATAGTGGGCGAAAAGGAGGCAGATAGCCTATCAGACTGAAGACTGAACGCTTCAGTCTGACATTGCCTCCCCTCTAAGAGATTTCCAAAGGAGCAGGGATTTGATTTTCCCCAACCAATCACTAGAAAAAAACGTACCCGGTCCGCATGGTAAATTGTGTAGTTTGGGCCATTCGTCAATTAAATAAACATGTTTACATTATTGAGTTTATAGCTCCCATAGCCTGAGGGCGGGGACGTTTGGCTGAACGTGTTGCACTGTCTGATCCAGTCAGTGAGTCTGTGTTTCAGTTGTCTGAGCAACGCAGGCAGACAACTCTAACCCACAGATAGGAATACACTATTACGAGGGGATAGTTTTCATCCCACACACCTGATTCAAAGTCGACCAATCAGTCAGTTTCACAGAGCACCGAGGGTTTGCAGTACAGACACAGGTTATAACTCACAAGCAACTGATCTGACCAATAGATACATGGAAAGAGGTACAGGAATGGGTTGATCGTTTTAAATCCATGACGCAAAAGGAATGCCTCATACCTAACTAAAAAGGCCAATTCTCCTGTCTGTGTTCTCAGGGACTCACCCATGGGGGTTTAATTTAAAAAAAGATAATTTCAAAACATTGGCGGATTTGGCACATAATTCAATCAGACCCAAGACTCCATACTGTTTTTAAAGAAGCCCCATGCTGTTGTCTTTGAACGGCAATGCCCTCCCAATTTGAGGGACCAGTTGGTGAGATCTTACACACCTACAGAAGAAAAGTACCTTTTTTGAAGACATTCCCGATGGGAACTACAGGTGTGGTATCTGTGCCCAATGTGGCTTTACGACCAAATGTAAGACCTACACACATCCCCCCAGTGGAAAACCTGTTAAGATTTGTGGTGTGATCACCTGTAGTACCAGCAGGCTCTAGATAACACCAGGTCCAATACTTTACCAGCACTATCTGTACGAGGAAAGGGAGATGAGGAGAGGTCACATGAGGACAGAAGATAAGTAACATTAAGATACTCTGCGGGTAGGTTGAAGGAGAGGAGTGCCATCCCCAAGTGGACCTGAGGGACAATAGAGCACAATGATTAAAAGAGGGACAGGGTGTGTAATTGAGACCGCATGAAATTCAAATGTGGAATGTGAAAGATGAGAAAGATTAGGAACACAGATATTACTCTTGGGAGATATAATTACCTGTACCACTAGCTCAACCCAAAAGTCTGGCAGAGATATGCAAGAAGTGTAAAGACTGGAGGGAGGCGTAGGCTGAAATGAATTCAGCTTAGTAGTAGAATAGAATAGATTTGGATTTGAAAAATAAAATAAAAATGAATTGGGATCACTTTGATTTTATATCTGATCTGTTATCCCAGAATTAGCCATACCGGATCATTTGTTTCCATCTGCTTGTTTTCTGCATCTTCCTTGCTCACTCAGCCACCTACATGTCCTCTCTCAGCGCATCCCAATGTGCCCCTCCTTCCTGCTTCGTGCTCCCACATCCCAACCATCTCAATCTCGCCTCTCTGCATTATGCCCAAACCTTCTAACCTGGGCTGATCCTCTATAGTAATTTCTGATGACTACAATGTCAATTAGAAATACAAGTTTGATTAATGAAATAATGTGTTTAACATTCATCTAATGCACTCGGAAAGGGATTCAACATTTATTTTTAACTCTACCCTAGAGTTCAAAATGTTCTCTATCTCTATCCGAGTAGATCAGATTAGAATTTTGGGTGTTAAAGATATTTGATTAATCCAATTTATTGGCATAATGTTTGCTGAGATAATGATATTCTATCAAAGTGATGCCAATCCTGTTGTGAACAACCCCAAATCTGAATCTGATCCACTCAGATAGGGATTAAAGGTTTTTAGCTCTTGGGCTCACTTAGACGGATAAATGAGATTAGATAGAATTCTGTGATGAGAAAAGGTGCACATAGGGTACAGAGAAAAGGAAACAGCAGGACTAGTGATAAAAACTCATTACAGCAACAAAGATAGATACAAATTCAAGGTGACAGTCCTTCCTCATGGACTGCTGCAGATAGACTGTCTTGTCTGTGTGCAGTGAGGCTGCTGCTCTGTAGCTGCCACCCCACCCCACCCCACCCCACCAGAGAAATGGGCCAGATAAGTGCACAGCAAGTGACTGACAACAGGTGTGCTTGATTGATCAACTGGGAGAGTGTGTGTAGCAGATGTGTCTAATGAGCCAATCAGAAAATGGGCCATGATAGAACAGCAATAGCCCGAAACTGTACAAATAGGCCTTTTTCATGGCAGCCAAATTGACATAGTTGAGCAATTTCTCTTCCCTTCCTGCTCTTTCCCTTTTCTCTGTACCCTATGTGCACGTTTTCTTATCGTAGAATTCCATCTAATGTAAGTCTCAAGTCCACAACTTTGTCTCTCCGTCTTTAAAAAAAAAAAAAAACAGGTCCTATAATCCGCACCGCCACCCTGGCCCTGTCCTCCTTCTCCCTGTCCTGCCCCACCGTCAAAGGAGACTATGTCCGCCTATACTGGCAGCCCCCGGACAACACGCGACATAAAGACATGAAGCTGGCGTACTTGTATGACCGCTGGAGGGATGAGGTGGGTAAGGGAGGAGGGCAGCAGCAGCTGGAGCTGGCAGGCCCACCCTACAAGCACCAGGACGGGAGCTTCAGCTTCCATCTCCGGCCCGGAGTGAAGGATGGTGGCCTGTACATCTGTGAGGTGTTCCTCAATGACAATGTCTTCAGCCAGGCCACCAGGCTCAGTGTGCTGAAAGGTATACCATGACGCAGGAAGAGTTGGAGGGGGAGGAGGAGCACAAGGAGTAGGTAGAGAAGAGGGGGCAGGAGGAGGTACAGAATGTGGGGTTGAAGCAATTAAGGAAAGTAAATTAAGGAAGAGACACTGACGTCATTTTCTCTATACAGCCGGGAGTTTGATGGAATGCTTTTGCAGTCAATGAGAGCCAGGTGGACCAGCTTATAAATAATCACTATTTCTGAATGACTTGAGACCTTTGTAAAAGATCAGTCCAGGAAAATAAAACAAGACCTATCACACGTTGTTTTCTGCATGTGTTGCTTTTCGATGTGTACACTGTCATTTTATAGAGGTATCTAAAGAGCGCAAAGAAAGACGACCAAATCTCGCGATACTACCGAGCCTGAAACGATACCTGCCGCTGTTTAAACCATTGGTTCTCAAAGTGGGCTCCGGGGACCCCTAGGGGTACTTGAGGGGGTTCCAGGGGGTCCCCAGCTAAATGATGGACAGGAACCAAATGGACCCTTATGGTTCTGTAACTCTGAGAATGTACAAATGGAACCAAATGGACCCTAACGGGTCCAGTTGGTTCCATTTGTACACTCTCAGAGTTAAATTAACATTGATTTTACAATATGAATTGGGGTCCCAGAGGTATAAATACCATTAAATGGGGGTCCGTAGCCTAATGCATGTTAAACTGGGGGGTCCTTGAAATGAAAATGGTTGAGAATCACTGCTAGACCCGTAAAAATCTTCTCTTATGGGGGTCGTATCTGACATATTTTTTTCAAATGGGGGTCCGCGGACTATTAAGTGTCAATATGGGGGTCCTTGACATGAAAAAGTTTGAGAACCACTGGTTTAAACTACGTAGTGTGCACATCGAAAAACCAGTGATCACAAAACAACCTGTGATATGTCTTCTTTAATATTCCTCAACTGATTATATGACAAAGGTCGCAATCGTTCAGAAATAGTGTTTGTTCATAAGCTGGTTCCAGCCGGCTCTCATTCACTGCTATGTATTTCATCGAACGTCCGGTGTGGGTCTGCCACACATGACGACATGGCACATGCCCGGCGTCCAGTGTCCAGTCCTTTGGGTTGAAGGTAGTGGAGGAAGAGGAGAAGGAGGAGGTAGATAATGATAAGCAGGAAGAAGAGGAGGAGAAGAAGAAGATAGTGAATGAGGAAGAGCCTCGAGCAGTGGCGTAGACAGACCTTTTTCCGCATGGGTTTCAGATCAAAAGGGCCCCCCGGGACCGTTTTGTCAAGGGGTGGGGGGGGGCGGGGGGGGGGTTCACTGTTTTAGCGCTCCTTCAGCAGCCGCTGCTTCTAAATTTCACTTCCTTCTCTACACCGTTTGGTGCTAAGAGGAACAAAAAAATCCTTGCCAGCAGGAGGGCCCCCTTGCTGTGAAATCCCGCGTATGGGTTCTCATAACCCAGCAACCCTATGTAAGCTACGCCACTGGCCTCGAGGTATGTAGAGTGTGAAGTGAAGTTAGGACACGTCTTACTTGTCCAAAGCTGCTTTCTTTGTACACAATATAACATTTGACCTTGACCTTGATTGTGACCTTGAACGCTTTGACCCAAAATGTTATAATCTTTTACGGGAAGCCTACTGATCATTCCCACCAAGTTTCATGAAGTATTGGGCCATATTCCATGTATGCTTGTGGCCAGGGTAAATTCATTCATTATATCGTCATCTTAAAGGTGGCCTGGTAGACCAGTGCTCTTCATATTTTAGTATCGAGACAGGATAGTCGAGACGGAAACAGCGCAGAGACACAAGAGGAAAGACTACATTTGATCTCAAGGCGAGGTCACTGTGTCATTTTTTCCATTTATACTTTTAAAAAAGAATAACAGAATATGTGGCTTTTATGGATGTGGCTTTTATGGATGAGCCGTGCGAATGTTTTTAGTTGACTAACTCCACACACAATGCATATTCACATGCATACACACACCCGCATGCACACACGCACACAAGCATGCACGCACGCACGCACGAGCGCACACACACACACACACACACACACACACACACACACACACACACACACAAGTGCACACACTTTGCCCTGTCTAGTCGGCCTTGGAAGGCTTTACTAATCACAGTCCCTCTGGCATCCATCACAGCTGCCCAGACATGACCAGCCGATCTGTCATTGTCACCATGCTTCACACGTCTGCATCCCTCACTCACACACACGCACGTTCACACACACACACACACACACACACACACACACACACACACACACACACACACACACACACACACACACACACACACACACACACACACACACACACACACACACACACACACACACACACACACACATACACACACACACACTCACACTGTGCCTAAGCACAAACACACATACTGCGCCTATACACTGCACACACACACACACTCGCCTACACACCGCATGCTCTGTCACACACATCATGTGACACATATATTTTTACCCCACCTCATTATAAGTATCATTATGTATGATTATACCTGCTGCCCTCCCACCAAGGCTGTAGGTGGCCCGCACTGATCACTCTAATCAAGGCTGTGTGTGTGTGTGCGCGTGTCTGTGTGCACGCTCGTGCGCGAGCACGCGCGCGCACGTGTGTGTGTGTGTGTGTGTGCATGCGTGCGTGTGTGTGTTGTGTTTGCGTCTGTGGGCCTTGATTACACCCAGATGGATTCTCATTTCATTCTGATGAGACTCTGAGCATCAGTCACAGTCAACCAACACATTAGCAGCCAATCTCCGTAATGAATATATATTATTTTGACCCTTCACTGAAATGCCCGTTGTCCCCTCCTCCCCCGCGTCACCCCCCCCCCCCCCACCTCCTTTCGTCCCTGCATCACCCTCTATCCGCCCTTGTTCTTTTCCATTTGTTTTCTCCTTCAACTCCCTCGTACCTTTGTTGCTCCTTCGTCCTCCCTCATCCTCTTGGTTTCGTCCTTTGTCTCCTCTCTCCAATATCTCCCCTCTTCACCCCCCCCCCCCCCTCCCACCCTCTATGCTCCCACCCTCCCCTCCCCTTCCCTCCTCCTCACTGCTGTTCCCTCCATTTATCTGTGTCTGCAGTCAAGGCCGTTGTTCGCTCCCCTTCGCAGCTGGAGTTGGTGTGTCTGTATTCTGAGAGGTCCCAGGTGGAACGAGCCGGCTGGAGGCATCACAACCTGAGTTGCGGCTCAGGTTGTGATGCCTCCAGCCGGCCCTGCCTCCGGCCGGCCCTGCGCTGCTCCAGCCACAGCCCTGGGCTCATCACCACCTCCCTGGCTCTGCCCATTGGCCCCGACGCCGCTGGCAACTACACCTGCACCCTGCAGCTGACGAACCGGCAGACAATCTGGGCCATGCACACAGTCACGCTGCCCCCTGAAGGTGGGACGAATGGTATGAAAAGGCATAAGAGTGTGATAAGAGTTGAGATACGTATCTGCTGTGTGAGGGGAAGGGCCACGCTATACTGCTTGGAGGTGGATGGAAGGCGTTGTGTGAAAGCGCAACTTTTCCCCACGCCAAAGTGCTTTTTAAATGTCAAATTTAATTTAAATGGCAACAGGTTAGATTTCATAAGATGCAATACGAAAATTATGCTTCATAGTACATCAGGGATTACCTCCAAACCGCAACGTCGGACATTACAAGACACCACATTTTTTGCTTAGATCATTTGCATAGATCAATGACTGCCCGAGGACATTGAGAGTTTTAACTTTGTGATATCTACTGTACTGTTATTTTTTTACTATTCTCCAATGTCACTGTGACAAATTGTGCTTTAAAATGGTCATATACACTGTATTTTAATGTTCTTTATTCACAGTATTATGATGTGCTATATTAAATATTCATTTTTTGAAAGAATATGACACCCACTCTCACAAAATGATCACTAGCAGAATTGTAAAAGCACACTTTTTGACTAATGTAAAAACCTAGAGTGGGTATGTTTGCAAGGATCATCTGCTTATAGAATGATTTTAAAACTCAAGCAGCAGTATTCAATTCACGCTTTGAAGAGCCTTATTTTTGAAAAGTAACCACAACAAACCAATGCTGGCAGACATACAGTACTATACAGTCCGTGGCCGCCATATAGCGCTCTTGTGTGTAGTTTGGGATGGATGTTCTGTGAAGCGTTGTGTTGTGCATTCAAGCCAACCTCAGGTCAAGCTATCTGCCAGGCAGGCAGACAGGCATGCTGCCTCCACTGGGCATGCTGACATTGAGGCCCCTTGGTTTACAGTCTAGGGACGCTATTCGTTGGCCCCTGACAGATGTCATGTGTCATAGCTCTTCAATGTCGTTGTTAAGCAGGTCAAAGGTCAGGACTGCTGCATGTCAACAGGGAACAGTCACAGTTTGGAAGCGGTCCCCGGAATGATCTTGGTATGTTGCACAAGAGGATAGCTGTGTTTTAGAAACACTTTGATTCACCGAGTACAGTAGCTATACCACAATTTGTCATAGTGACATTGGGAGAGAACACGTGGACAACCGCCAACATAGTGTGTGGACCACACAACCTCACGTTTAGTGGGACAGTGCAGAAAACTCCAGGGGTGGCAGACATACACGCTTCATATACATATAGGTACATTTAGCATTTGAACCCAATTTTCAAACTCCCTGAAAGTAATTTCTTCCCCGGCCCCAATTTATCCATAATGCATACCATACAGAGTCTAGTCTATATCTCTCTCATCGCTCTCATCTGTGAGATGATATAAGCAGACAGGACCCCAGGACATTGCCGGCCAGCGAGCGAGACTAAATTATTCAGGCTTTATGGTATTGGTGGCTGGCTGGCTGCTGGTGAGCAGTGAGGCACACACACACATAGCAGGAGGTGACAGTCGAATGGATCGCTTAGCGGTGATGAGCTCACTGCAGACGTCCCAATAGATCACTGGCGGCTGAGGAGCTCATCACAATGCACACTGACGATACCACCAGCATAAGACTAATGGGGATAGAGATGGAGGGGAAGAGAAAGAGAGTTAGAAAGGAGAGAGAGAGACAGATAAAAGTGACAAAGGGACCGTGAGACAGACAGAGAGAGAGAGAGAGAGACTGGCAGAAACAGACAGCAGAGAGATATTTTCAGTGTCATTGCAGAGTACATTGTGACTCTAAATTAAGTTCCCTGAGTGATAGGAAAGACAGGACTGGGGTGGTCAGAAGACAGGACTGCTACAGAGAGCTGGGTGCCCGTTAGTAACAAATAAACACAATTAGAATTGTAGTACTATATATGAATACACTGCACAGTAAACCAAACAGCCCTGAGGTCATTACAAGAGGCCTGGCAATGGCAGCAATGCTGCGTAATAATAACAGAATCTCATTCGACTGTGTCACAGTTCAGAAAATGCAAAAATGGAGGCAGACTCCTCCATTACCGGAACGTAATAAATAGCAATCATTCTGCTTCACGCTGCACAAAATAACTCAAATGTCAGGGATGTTCCGCAATCATGTGCTGTGTGTTCCGTGCCCGGTCCCCCTAATTTGCAAAGCCTTCAAACTGTTCTGTCAGCCAACCCTCCACAATCACACCCATACAAATATACTATACCTCATTCCAGATGAAAAAGACAGGCGATTGAGGGAAAGGAAGATGGGAGCTGTAGGAGAGGTGATGGAAAAAGAGAGAGAGAGGGAGAGGAGGAGAGAAGGGGTGGAGAGAAAGTGAGGGTACTTATGCCTCGCTCCACTGCACTCAATTACCATAATTCACACGTTCAAACTGGCACGGAGAACAGAGCAGGTCAGTTCATGGGGTCGGCCCTCACTACAGTATTTCATTAGCACCCTTTACACACAGCATTACACACATGAACACATGCACACACGCACATACAACACTTGCGTACACGCACATGCACTCGCACAAATCAGTCAATAACATCTCACACAGGGAATGATGGTTGATTATATTGAAGCAGGCCTAAGGTTAAGGCTGAAGGCCAGGCCTTTTGCAAACAAAGCTGAAGTTGAGCAAAGGTCTCTCTGAGCCAAGCCTTTGCTAAGCCTCTTGCCTGTCAGATAAACGTCAGACAAATCCAAGATGCTCGTTATGGTAGCAGAATGCAAAATGATCAGATTTATTATAAAGAGTATGTTTTGTTATTGCTTGAGTTGTTGATCTTAACCACATGAAGCCTAGTGTTCCAACTCTGGGCATGTCATAATAGGCGAACAATTGGCAAAAATGTCAGATCTACAAGCTCACAAGGCAACGCAACATGACGTGACGCGTTCACGCTGTGAGCTTGTGGAGTGGCTATTTTCAGCGAAGGGATTTGGTGTACACTACAGGGAAAAAAGGAGGATACCATGTATAGAGCCCTGGCGGACCCCGGTCAAATAAGTATAGTGGGTTTAAGTGGTTAAATGATGTATTTAACAGTGATCACTGTTAATGTACTGTATAGCAGTTATCACCCTGGCCCCGAACACCTCTACCTGACCGTGGGTCAGATCTCATTTGAGCCATCTCCTCTTTCACCTCCCCTTTGCACTCACACTTAATAAGACTTAATAGTGATAGAATAGAGGGCTGAGTGAAGCTAATTCAGACCGCAGAGATTTTTCTCTGCAAGGTTCTAATGCTTAGTTTGTTCAGTCGTATAAATCCGTCTTAAGTCGGTTTTGTCTCATCACAATCCTTTGGTCTGAACTAGGCTTTATAGCGTGTTGTTCTCCTTGAACAAAAACAAACTAAAAGAGAAAACATTAGGTCTCTGTGTTTTCCACAAAACGCTGTCTGGTTGATTTGGTTGCTGCAGCAGAGCACTTGTTCCTCTGGGCAGGTACTCCACACATTAACTCTAGTCTCCCTGGAAACTGGCACCTCCTACCTGCCTCCCAGGTCACCCCTGTGGGCCGTGTTTTGCAAGAATGATGTCATCCTGGCCTCTATGCAAACACGCCTGACAAGTCTGCTCTCATAAGCTCTGCTCTTTCCACTACATTTGACTAGAACTCCAGTGAGATAATAGTTTGGCTTATATAACGCCAGTAATAACAACACAAAATCAAACCACGCCGCTATGTTCCATGCATCTTCCTGCTTCACTGTTTTCCATTCATGGCCTTTGGCACAGAGGAATGCTATTTATATTGTCATGTTTGCCAGTTTGCCCGCAGGCTTGAGTTGCTTTAGATCAGATGTCAAGGGTTCATAAAACACGCTACCCATCTCCTGGGTTCATAATCTAAAATATACAGTTACACTGAAATCGCGATTTGGAACAAATAAATAAGTAAATATTACCCCACTGTGAGAAAGAAGCAGGCTACAGCAGTAACCTTCTTTGATTTGCTCGAGAGATCTGATAGCTTTGTTCCCTGCTTGGGTTATGAGCCGATGGCTTTGTTCATCACCCAGGCTGCTTGATACCGCTGCTGTGGTGGTATTCACCAGAGATGTCAAACTGACAACACTCATCTTGCTTAAAATCGCGAATAGTGTCTGTCAGCCCTGTGTGTCTGCTGGAGAACTGTTGAACATCACAGGCCCTTCTTTCTACAGTGTTCCTGTGTTCCAACCAGGACTCTTTGCCTTGCATCTCCATTGGCTACGAGTGACATCGGCATGATGTAAAGACATGTAACATATTTAGGAGTATC
>NC_139940.1:12750551-13013051 GCF_963454915.1 Gymnoscopelus microlampas
ATTAGTGATATTAACAAATCAATCGCATTACACACCGGAGAGACATAAATCTGCTCTCACCACCACCATGGGTCTCTCTCTCTCTCTCTCTCCCTCTCTCTCTTGCTCTCGCTCTCTGTCACAACTTCCTCTTCATCCTCCTCCTCCTCCTTTCTGAACCCCCGTCCCCTTTACTCCCCCACCTCCACTTTCCTCTCATCCCTCTGCCAAGGATTTGAAGCCCAGAGGAGAAGATGATGTCTACAAGGAGCTGGACCGGTAAGGAAACAGCCTGCGGTCAGCTGCTCATACTGTGTTTCAATGTGTGCCATGCGTGTAAATGCGTGGGTGCGTGTAATTGCTCTTTGTGTGCGTGTGAGGGGGGTCTATGTAATTCACATGTTGAGTTAAAGTGTATACACACATGTGCGCCTTCATGCACAAACAAACATACGGGTACGTATGTTCTATAGTTGCATGCAGGTGCGGACTGCATGGCCAACGGGAAGTTTGGGCATATTCCCAGTGGGCCGGTCGGTCTTGTTTTTTTGTTTGTTTGTTTGTTGGTATTCCTGCTGCCAACTTCATGGCAGACTGTCACACAATGTGGCGTAATAAATATGAGAGCCACTGTAATTTTCCAGTCCTCTGGTCCCGTGCCGTGTGTGTGTTGTATTCTGTAGTCCTATGTATAGTAGCATACACTGTGTGTGTGTGTGTGTGTGTGTGTGTGTGTGTGTGTGTGTGTGTGTGTGTGTGTGTGTCTCAATATGTCTCATATTGCCACCCATCTGCCCTTCACAGTCTCCTCACAGCCACCAATCACGCTGGCCTGAAAATCCCTTCCCACACCATGACATGATATCACAGCCCCCCACCGCCACGCCCCTGTGTTATTGTTGCTGTTGCGTGGGTTGCCACATTTTTATGTTCAAGGGAAAACTAAAAAGCCAGTTGGTCTTCGCGGTCTTGTGTTTTTCAGATACGAGCAGTGTCAGGGCTGATCACCTCCCCACATCTCAGCCACATCCACCTGTGTGTCACAGCCACTCAGCTCCCAGCAGAGGCAGGAAGGACTCTAGAACAGGGCCAGGGGTCTTCAATCTTTTTCAGTCCAAGGACCCCTTAGCTGAGAGAGAGATGACCCCCAAAAATACATTTCGATAGTATGTAAAAATCGTGATATGAGACTGTCTGGAGTTGGATATCATATTGTGATATTGCAAAAGTGTTGTT
Source organism: Gymnoscopelus microlampas (assembly GCF_963454915.1). Classification (NCBI taxonomy): domain Eukaryota; kingdom Metazoa; phylum Chordata; class Actinopteri; order Myctophiformes; family Myctophidae; genus Gymnoscopelus; species Gymnoscopelus microlampas. The sequence goes on from NC_139940.1 coordinate 12,751,767, forward strand.
TTTTCCCGGTGTTAAAGCTTGCCATACAGTAAAGTGTGTAATTTTCTGAACTTACTTGACTCTTCTAGCTTTTATTTTATTTGCCTACAGTACATACATAGTTATTAAATAAGCATTACTGATAACCATTTGACAAAAGTCTCATAACAAAAAAATAGTCATCCCCACAATATCATCACAATATTGATATCGAGGTGTTGAGGTGTTTGCCATCCATTAATTGGTTGTTACTTTTCCAGAGGCCTCTTACTAATTGCAATATTGTGACACATTTTGTCTTGTCCTGTGTAATAACATATAATGATGTCTAAGTAAGATGATACTAACAACATTGAAAAGTTACAAATTTAAACATTTAAAATAATCACTTTTAGAATAGTCATTGTATTGTGCCATCTCAGTAAGCAAGGGGTAATTGACGGCTAGCCTACACGTCAGTGACTAATCACCCTGTCGGGATGTATTTATCAATTATTTGTCAATTATCCCACTTATTACACGGCTACTTAATAAATTGATGATTAAATTGACCCAAAAGTAACAACAAAACTAAGTATTTCCTTGCTTACGGCAATGAAAGTATTCCATAAGTGTTGATCTGGAAGGACACGGTCGCCTCGGAAAACAAGGAAGTGTTGATCAAATAGAATACATTTTTGGTTACTGCATTGTCTATTTCTAGCTTCAAATGTTTTCAAAAACGTTCTTGAGAGCAATGTTTAGTTGTAAATGACATGGTGTGTTTACATGGCTGTGATGTTGGATACAGCATGTGTAATTTCCTATTTTATGACTTTTTCTACTTAAAATGTTTTGATAATTTAATCAACAGTGTTACAGACATTACTGCTTTATGATATGTTCTAACCATCTGAATATCATAGAGTCAAGATGCCATGGCATGGCAAAGGCCTGGTATTTATTGTTTTGGGAACAGCTTGGTCCCATGACTCAAGCAAGTTATTATTAAACTTATAATAATGCAACGTGTCTCTGACTCCGTTTGTGTCGGATGGTGCCCGAGTTATACCCAGGACAGCTACACGTACAGACACAAACACAGGTTCTGTGATAGATAGGTAGATATACTTTAACCACTAAGTAATTAATAAATAGATAAATAAATGTTTTGTTTCAACATGGAGAATGATACCCATACAACACCCACTAATGAAAAACGAATATGGCTGCGCAGCAGTAATTTTCCAGGATGAATGGGTAAAATGGACAAGAGGTTTTGGCCATCCATAGGAGGCTTTAATACGCCAATACGCCGTGCATACGCCGTCCATACGACGTCCCAGTTGGACCTCACTCAGTCAGTTTTTCGTGTTTTTGAGGTTTGACTTGGACGTCGTATGGACGTCGTCTGAACGTCCGCGCGGCGTACAACGTTACGCCAATACGCCGTGCATACGCCGTCCATACGACGTCCCAGTTGGACCTCACTCAGTCAGTTTTTCGTGTTTTTGAGGTTTGACTTGTGCGGCGTACAATGTTACGCCAATACGCCGTCCCAGTCGGACCTCACTCACTCAGTCAGTTTTTCGTGTTTTGTAGGTTTAACTTGGACGTCGTAGATCGAAGTATAAAATAGGATGCAAGTGGTTAATGCATGTCTTGCAATAATAATCTAACTCTATAAAGTAACTAGTAACTAAAGCTGTCAAATAATTGTAGTGGAGTAAAAGTACAATATTTGCCTCTGAGATGTAGTGGAGTAGAAGTAAAGTATTGAAAATACTCAAAATTGTACTGAAGCACAGTAATTGAGTAAATGTACTTAAGTTACTTTCCACCTCTTCTCAATTGCCACCGTGAGGGCTAATGATCTAACTTTTTATCCTTCAAAAACTGTTGAAGATTTATTTAGTACAAATGATCAAGGCGATGGTGCATTTATAAGTGTACATGGAATAGCCGTACATGACTGATGTACAATTGTAAAAGCAGACATTACATTTTTATTGAAATTTAAATGTAGGATACACATATACATTACATTTTACTTCCTTGTATGATTCCGGGGAGACATCAAATTTCTCTTTTGGATCTTGTGTCAAGACCCCAGCTCCCGGGGAGACATGAAATGGACCCAAGCCTCAAGACTCTTGAGCTAAAAAGTTTGTGAACCACTGACATTTAGAACAGTGGTTTTCAACCCTTTTCATGCCAAGGACCCCTAAATTGATATACATTTGGCCGCGGACCCCCATCTGAAAATGTTTTGTGCCAGGGACCCCCAGAGGCAAAGATTTTACTTAAAAATGTTAGCTTTAAAAATGTATATATATTTCAAAGATATGCACACACATTTTCAAGATCTTTGTATTGTATGCCTTCGTCTTCATGGGGTACCAGGAGTGCCAGGGGTGGGGGTCTGGGCCATCACCTGTACTCACCTGGCATAAAAGGGGCTCTGAGAGCAGCTTGAGCCATTCATTACTAAACTACAACATGAAGAGACCACCACTGAAGAATTGATTGATTATACAGTACTTGCATATTGTTTTTATTAACGTTTTTTCAGTTTTGTAGTCAGTGTGTAGTGTTGTTGTTAACTTGTTTCTCTCGAGAGTTTTCCCCGAGGCCTGCCCTAAATGTAATTCCTGGGAACGCCACTGTTCCATGAGCTGCTGCAGTGCTGCTGTACAGCCACAGAGAAGAACGCCGCTCTGGTATTGGGCTCCAAGATTGGTCAAGTTCAAGGATTCTGCTATCGACTTTCATGAAATGGACCCAAGCCTCAAGACTCTTGAGCTAAAAAGTTTGTGAACCACTGACATTTAGAACAGTGGTTTTCAACCCTTTTTTTGGTTTTGGGCTCCATGATTGGTCAAGTTCAAGGATTCTACTATCGACTTTCATGGTCTTTTATAGGAATACGTGAAACCTGGCTTTACCATTCTGGCTCGACACAGCCTGGCTTGACAAGGTCTAGCTTGACAAAGTCGCTCCTTTTCAGCCTGGCTTGGCGTTCATGGAACGGAATAAACCAGGCTGTACGGACCAGACTTTGTCAAACCTGGATTTGACTTAAATCCAGGCTTATTTAATTCTCCTTTCGTGTAATAGGCCCCTGCGCCGTCCGAGTTATGTACCGATAGGCACAGAATCGTAAATCATGTTGTTGGGACTGCTCTGCCTCTGAGTAGGTCAGTATCTCCTGATTACGCCCAATAAATGGTCTGATAAATCGCGGGTAGATCAGTATGTCGCCTACTCGCCCATTCAATGGTCTGATAAAACATGATAATGTCCTATTCAATGCATTCGAAGCCGGTGTCTGTTGTCTATCAAAGTGAATTTCACATAAGCATGCAATCAAGTTCCTTTCCCTCCCAACAATTTATTCAGCATATTTAATGACAGTTAAGAGCATCATTGTATGATACAGATTTGTTCATAAAGATCCACAGGAGAGAAAAGAATGGGGGAGGTAAGCTTCTTTAAAAAGGCATTGGCTACATTTGTAAAATAATAAATTAGTGTAGATTTCCTGACACCATAAGCAAATTGTGTGAACAGTACCGTGGTCTTGAATGAGTTTCTTTTTTACAAATACAGCCAAAAGGAAAATTAATGTAAGGAGTGAGAGATGGGTTGTGCATTTACTTGGAAACCCATCCTTTTTTTTTTTTGTCCGTCTTGGTAGAAAGAGGCATAAAATACTTTAAGAACACAACTGTACATGAACCTCATGAAAAAAACTATGTTTCTATACATGTTTTCTAACGTTTCGAGGCAAGTAGGCTGGGATGCTACCGTGCCAACGGTCGGCATGACGATGACAACGCGCCTTGGACCGTTTGCCGAGCGCTGTCACAGTAATGGAAATCACACCATGCCCGGGAACGTGCTCCAACTGCACATCTCTGCCTCCGCTTACATTAGCTCTTCACAGCCTCCATGGCGTGTGGAACTCGGAGAAGGGGAGAGGAGTGCAGTGTGTCGTGTCAAAGTTCCTCATGTACTTCCGTGCCTGAAAAGGAAGAAAATATCGTTGCTGTCAGGCAGAAACCTCATATCGCTCCACATTTAAACTTTTAATGTTTTTCCATAAATTAATGCCCTCGACCAGCATACTAGTCACACAAAAGTTGTGAAAATAGCAGATCTACAAGCTCACAATGGAACACATTGTGAACTTGTAGATCAGCTATTTTCACCAAAAAAAAAAGTTATAATAAAAAAGGTTTTGTACAGGAAAAACTGATATGTAGACTTAACCCATTAAGACCTGAGGCCGCGTCTAAAAAAAATCAAAATCCTAACAATTTTTCGGAAAAAAAAAAAAGAAAAAAAAAAAAATCACGATTTTTCAAAAATAGCAGATATACAAGCTCATAGCGCGGCACCTGAATAGCCAAAGACATCTAAAGTGACACAGATGCGTTCCAGGTATCAATGGGTTAATAAACTATTGATACACACAACATGTAAATCGTTGCTGTTGGGTGGAAGCCTTGTATGTCCAAAACCGTTAATTTTCATTAAAAATATAAAAACCTGTTCCAATGTAATGATGAGATTCTTAGTCACAACCTATAATACTTTTCATTGGTTAAGCACTTTCAATCTGGCATCCCTATTTTGGCCATTTCATAGGCAAAATAAAATAGTGAAAATAGCTGATCACAAGCTCACCCTACTGCCACTCTATGAGCATGGCGTGGAATGACAAACACCTCACTGCAACTCTCAACATGATACTAAATGGACTGACAGACACCCTACTGGAATTTTCGTGTCCAGAGTTATAAGTGCAATAAGCATAAAAAAAAAATCCAGTCAGTGTCCTTGGGACACTACTGTGTGTGTGTGCGTGTGTGTGTGTGTGTGTGTGTGTGTGTGTGTGTGTGTGTGTGTGTGTGTATATATATATATATATATAATATACACACACACACACACAAACGTCACACTGCGCTCTATTGCACACTCTCCTTGTGTACCTAATAAAGAACCTAATAAATCCTACTGCCTGCACACACACGACAGTGATTGGCCTGATCACTGGCGACAACAAGAAAACCGTACTCTCATGTGCCTGTACAACACGTAACAATAAAATAAAAATAAAAACTAGAACATTGAAGGGCCACAGAGAGAGGTGCAGTTTTCCCATGTCACTTTGTTACAGGGGAAAGAGAGAGGGGAATATGGGAGAAAGATGAGAGTGGGTTGAAAGAAAAGTGCAAGGAGCTCTGATTGTATTAAGCTACGGTTCCATCCGTGCCATATGAACCACTCCCATGTCATCAGTGGGATTTGAATCAAGTGCAATTCAACAGGCACCGGCCAAGGGAAGGAAAAGCACGGCGTTTAGCCAGAATTGATGGCTCTCCTCTTGTTTGATGTTAAACGACTTCAATAAGGCAAGCTCTGCGAAAATATATTACACCAGTCAACCTGAGAGCACAGGTGAGCCGGTTGCCATGGCGACCGCAAAAATAAGTGTTCCTCGCCGGTAATGATCTCTGAAAAGCTGTGATTTCAGAGAGGCAGAAGGCAACGAGTACAGGAGGAAGATGAGGAGGAGGAGGAGGAGCAGGTGAGCCGCATTTAAAAACGGCAAAGTGGAGGGGTTAGAGGAGAAATCAAGCTTCATCTATTGGGTGAACAGATGGATGATGAATATGTAAAAAGCCTGCTTTTGGGCATATGAGGAAACAAACCCAACAATCTTTCCTTGCATCTAAAGTGCATCTCCTTTCATGTCCAAAACGACGGTAAGTCAATGTTATAAGCAATGCTGTGCTTCTCAAACCTTTTAATTTCGAGGACCCTGATAACTCAGAGAGTCCACAAATAGAACCAAAAGGACCCGTACACTCTCCAGAGTTACAGACCTGTAAGAATACCTTTGGAAACCCCCTCAAGGAACCCAGAGGGTCCCTGGACCCCACTTTTAGAACCACTGCAATAGTGTATGTCTTCATACCGCATGCACCAAACGCAGGGAAGAAAAGCATATAGTTGCAGTCTCCTCACATACACAGTATAAATAAATAAATAAATGAAATGGAAAGACAACAAAAAAGGGGGGCTGCCTTTTCCATTTCTGCGAAGATGAATGTTGCTGGTGAGATGAGATGAATTGCAGGAAAAGAGGATCATTAAAATGTCTCACCAAGAAAAGAGCCAACTGACGCCTTCCCTCTAATGTCATATCCTCACCTGGCAAAATGACACAGAGACAGACAGACAAAGAGAGACAGACAGACAGACAGACAAGTCACACCAAACACAGTGAGAAGAATTCTATATTTAGCTGTCGGTAGATGCTTCACAAACATGTTATGTGCGATTCTTAAGTGCGATTTATACTTTATCATTTATGCTCTGCTGTTTTCGGTGTGTGACACCAGTGCGAAATCACATATAAATCAAGGGTTAGATTCCACAATAAGTAAATCACTGAATATTATATTGCCATTATTTAAATGACAATATGCGCTGGCATATTGTCATTTAAAAATAAATGTGAGGAGGACATTAATAGAAGATGCAAAAAGATAAATTAAATAATTCTGTTCTCCAAACTCATGATTAAAGCATAAGCTCATTCATTTTGTTGTTGTCATAATGCACATTGGTTATGATAAAAAACACTTCATTAAGTGCGCATCTCAAACAAAAAACGAAACAAACAAAAAAAAGACTTTAATGGAGCCAATTATTTTCATGACATCATTTCCAGTCTTACCAACGCTCCATGGATAGTAGACGTCTCTGTCTGTCTGGTAGGACTGCAGGACAGACACACACCAGTCATCATCCACCTCATAGCTACTGTACACATACGCTGAAGACAGAAGAGAGACACAGTTATGGTTAGAGGGGCTTCGTTCTGTTGAATTGAGTACAAAGGACCCCAATGGAAACAAACCATAGTGCTTTCTTGGGTTTAAAATCCTCTAAACAGACCTTGTATTGAACTGTGCTTGTCTTTGCAATCTGTTAATAAAGTATTCAATCAATCAATATAATACTTAAAAATAAAAAAAGATACTGTATGAATCAAACGCAAAAACAAAGTCTAATTTATACTCCATTGCAAAGGTGTCGCTTGCAGAAAATAAGCGATTTTCAATCTGTATGGTATAGTATGTTAATACATTATATCGTTGCTGTCGAGCAGAAACCTCTCATCTCCAAATTTTAACTTTTTGTGTTTTTTCGTAAATGAACGTCCTACCGCATCACATTATTTGAATCCTGAAAAGTTAAGTAACAGTTTTGGACAGGTTTCTCCCCGACAGAGAAAATATATATGTTGAGAAAGGCCTACATGTCGAAACGCTTCCGTTTCTCTAGATTGACTGCTGCTGCTCTTTATTAAAGACTCATAAAACGTGTCAAGAGAGTGCACATAATTCCTTCACTGTATTCTTGTCAATAATCTGCACCCAGTTTAACCTTAAGAGACCACACTTCAAGGCTGCCCTTTGAGTTGAACGCACCTTTCCCTTGGAAGTGAATACATTATAACTAGCACATCAGCAGTGGCTGGCGGTGGTCTCCCAACTTTCCCATTGAGAAATGTGGGAGACCCTGGTGTCTGGTAGGACACTTACTGGTGGAAAATGTCGATAAAGTTATTTGAAGCAGAAGACACACCAGATTGGACACTAGATGCACCGGCATCTTTATTGTACGTCCAAAATCGCTGCAGTTCGGAGACAACAGACATAAAACTTAGGGATTGTAGCTTTAAAACCACTTAAGCCCTGTATACATCACTATGTCAAATAGCGAAAATAACAGATCTACATGCTTACAATGCGTTGTGAGCATGTAGATCTGTTATTTTCGCAAAATCTTCGCCAAAATGTTTTTTTTTGCTGAATGTCTGCATATTACCGTAAGCCCAGAAACGAGAGGCTAGGGTTCATGTGGTTAACATACACTGCACATATGTGGTGTTACTTCTTGTGTTTATGCAGGGTTCTCTATCATGATGTAGTTCTGTTCTCAAACTCTGCAATCTAAGCTCAGCTGAGCCTTTGATCATCATATTCACTTTCACTGTTCCTTCCTCTCCTCTTTTCCTTTGGCTGGTTCAGAGATGAGAGCTTTCTGTAGGCTTTCCTTTCATCTAACCCTCACATTCTAGTGTCATTTGTTTCTCGTCGTTACATATTTGTTTTTTTGTCGCTCTGTCACGTTCTAGCTTCCGTTTCATCATTTGCATAAATAAGCTGGCGTTGCACACATGTTACTCATCAAAAGGCGGAATATGACAACACAGAATATTAACACTTTTAGTGGGGAATTTACTGTACATGACAATGAGTCAGTGTTGTAAAGGTTCAGCACAGCTTAACCCATTGAGACCTGAAGCCGAACAGTTTTCTGAAAAACGTATGTTTCTATATCAGTGGTGGTCAAACTTTTTCATGTCAAGGACCCCCAAAATGATATGTATTTGGCCACGGACCCCCATCAAATTATTTTGTTCCAGGGACCCCCAGAAGCAAACATTTGAGTTAAAAATGTTCGCTTTAAAAATATATATATTCGATTTGCACACATTTTCACAAATTTTCAAAAATAGCAGATCTACAAGCTCGTAGCGCGGCACTCGGTGCCGCGCTATGAGCTTGTATATCTGCTATTTTTGAATAGCCCAAAGTGTAAAATAATGCTTTTTAGCTCAAATCTAAAAATGACACAGTTCCAGGTCTTAATGGGTTAAAGAGATTTTCCAAATTGCCCCACATGCATGGTGAGGAAGAATGAGATTATATTGTTATTATGGTTGTTTAGAGCCAACCTTTATATTTAACATTCACTTATAGTACTTATACTAATACATTATGATATGATATGATATTTTGTAGCTTGTAGAAGCCAAGATGTCTCTGCTAGGCCTGATAGCTATTGTTTTGGTGCAGCCTGTCTAGTATAATTATGGTCTGATCCCTGTGCTCGTTGGCAGATCTACCCTAACACCACCTGAGTGTTATTGTACTTCTCCCCATGATATCACCTAGAATATTGTCTCAATCTCCTCTTGCCTCATCAATTACTGATTGATCCAGAATTCCATGACAATGCGCACACGCACACACACACACACACACACACACACACACACACACACACACACACACATACCTTCTTCTATAGGGCTGGAAGCTCCAAGCCACTGTCTGACTGCTCTGATTCCTTCATCTGTCATCACCTTGGGGTACCTGGACAGCAAATTACATCATCAACCATTATACCCATTAGTGCACTGGTCTTCAACATAGGGTCTGGGGACTCCCACGGGTCATTGAGGAGTTACCAGGTGTTTCACTACCAATAATTTCCCCCAGGTAAATGATTGGTAGGAACCAAATGGAAGTCTGTAACTCAAAACATTTTGCCATAATAAATATGGACCCATTTTAGGATTTTACAGCATAGACTGCGGTCCCAGAGATTAAAAGAATAAATGATATCAAATGGGGGTCAGTGGCCTAATGTCAAACTGGTGGACATGACCTGGTTTTCGTGGACAGACCTGAACTGGAGCAGTTTAAGTAGGAGGTCATTTCCTCGGTTGGACATGATGTCTTCTGGACCTCTGCAAAAAGACAAAAGACAATATTTATATGATGTTATATTGCATGTGACCTACTCGGTTTTAAGGGTGAAATAGGACCCACATGCTTAAATGACACTGTGCCGTCAACATTCCGTCATCCTTTTTGCTTTTTCCTTTTTGATGCTGCTTTGATCCTCATCCTCAAATTAGGTTTTAGACTGTCAACTTTCTCATGTGTGACTTTGTTGTTGATCTCACACACATAATCAGGCGGCCTCGAGGGGGCAGGCCTGCCCATCCAAGAATTTGGCCCTCCCAGGGGAAATCAACATCATTATTGTTATCTCATATACTGTGTGTGTGTGTGCGTGTGCGTGTGTGATATATACTAGGACGGCACCGGGCTACTTGGGGCCATGCATGTCGGGAACGAGTTGTTCCATTTCTATTGACTATACGGCACAAATGTTATGTGAAGCTAATCAATGAAATTGCCGGTTTAGGTTGGGAATGCATGCCTCACCCAGTTACGCGATACCCCTAGTACCCATTGTCGTAGCACCCGTTGTACCTGTCTGTCTATCTGTGTTCCTTTTTGTCTATAAATGGAGATCTCTCAATTTGTCTGCCTGCGTGCGTCCCTACAGATGACAAGACACATGATGCACACGCGCACATATGCAAAGATGTTGCACATTCAGAATAGGATTTGTTTTATCTTGTTTTTGTAAAGCACTTTGTAAACTTGTATTGAAAAGCACTATACAAACAGAGCAAATAGAAGGCATAAAGAAAAGGCGTAAAAGGAGATAAGTACCAATAAAAGAGAGGCAAGAAGATAAAATAAACCCTATGAAAAGGCCTTGACATGAAAGTACATTTTCAGAATTGATTTCAAAGAAGACACTGTGTTTGCTGCTAGCCTAGAGCCTCAGGCAGGGAGGGGGTTCCAAAGCTTCCAAATCGCCCCTGGTAATTTGTTTAGGAACAATATTACAGAACAGAATATTTATCTCCAGTATGATCGATCCCCTGATGGTTGCTAATCACGGAGGGTTTCACTGTGCTTCCGTGAAAAAAAAAAGTGTCATCACGACCTCCCGTTCACTTGTTATACCCAGACACAGGATCCGAGATACAGAATATTTCCCAAATACTTTAACCAGAAGTGAATGGAACAGTAAATCTTTGGATTGCGTTATCTCCTGGTTCTGTGTGAAAAATACGGAGATCTCCGTCAATGGCAGTGAACGGGTGGATTTTAAATGACGGACAGCCTGTTTTAGAAAACCCCTGGCAGTGAATGTCTTAAGTTGGAATGTACATAAGATTGAGACACATTTGCTACAAAGGTTCAAACTCTAACGTGCCTATTCTGGGGTGAACATTTGGTGAAATAGCAGATCTACAAGCTTGTACAGTAGGTTGCTTATTTTCAGCAAAGAGATTTGGTGTAGAGGGCAAAATGGAGGGGTCCAACTATAGATTGTTTGAGGATTTATTTTAAATATAAACACACACGCATACATTTTTTGGTAATAACCTTTTTGTGCGAAATGATGAATAAATATGATATATCGTTGTATCGCATTGCAGTACTGCAGTGCCTTTGATGTGGTTCGATGGCTGAGCACTTAGGAGAGTGAGTGCAATTGTAAACTGATTGCTTCAATCAAAGCCGTGGATCCAAAGGATCCCCAATGTTTCTGGATGTTTCCCAAGTGAAACCGTTGTGGAGTCAGAATGAACTGCGGGCCGTGATTTTACTCTGCAGGCAAATTAAGGACTCCTCTCCTCCAGATGGGGGAAATGGACGATTAAACATCTTGTCAACCAATTCTAAAAGCCACTTGAGGTGATGCCAAGTGTGCCGACAGCAATTAAACATGCATTAACGTCTGGGGCGAGCATTGCACTCTTATGTGAGAGAATTCATTCTCAACACACTCAAAGAACAATCTCACTGACCACCAGTGCAGCTACATTGACTCAAGGCCCATTGATCCAGCTGGAGTTTGGAAGAACCTAAATTCAGCGATGAGTGGAAGGACCTGATACTACGTAAGACTGTGGTCCTCAAACCTTATTGTGCCAGTGACCCCCTTATCCAATACCCAGGGCCCCCCACACCCAATTAAAATGCAGGGCAAGTTTCTGCTCTGAAAATGTATGTTTATTCATTATTCTGTGTAGTTTATATATATTATATTATATAATTTTGAAAACATCTCATTCGATGCCAAATAACAGATCTTCTATTAAGCTGGACTCTTAGAATATTGATTCAAACAGTCAGAATTCTAGTCGTTAGAATATGATTGGAATATCATTAGCCGACTTCCCAGGGAGCAAAAGAAAAAAGCCTCAGATTACTGGAAGTAGAATTGTAATACAGCCTTAAAATAGGCAAACAATTGCTACAATCATAAATTGAAAATTCGAACTCCAATTACGTCTAGTCATTGATCACAAACAACCTTCAAAAGGCGATAATTTGGATAATTTGGAACAGGGACCAAAGAATAAGCATTCTTATTATTAATGGTTCCATTGTAAAATACAGAAGAGCATTATGGACTGTGCTCAAATGAGCTGTGGCATTCAAATCCATGTTTAGACAAATTGCATGTTAAAATCACCCCCAAGGTTATTATCCAATTTTGCCATTTTACAGTATACACATTACACACAGACATTCTGAATCCATTGCATTTTGTCCACAAACTATTGAAAATAGTGCTTTTTGCCGGGCACTGCGACTGGCAGGGATAATGGATAATATGAATGAGCAACCTTGTGGCTGCTGAATGAGGAACAAAAGAAAAATATTTCCATAATGCAGCCTGAAAAAATCTGCTGCTGTTATGGTGAAATTGGTGACTTCCCGTTCCCAAATGATATAACTCCCATGGTGCAGAGAAAATCTAACAAAGAGCGATGCGTCCAACAACAGTTCAAAAGCTGTTAGTTCCGATCACTCAACTTCATGAAGTTTGAGAATGCTTGTCGAACTACAGTTGTGAGAGACAGTAGAACTTGTGACTAACATTAGACTATAACTCTTCTGGGAAACACACCTCAGGCCTAGTAGCCATCCCAGACATGCTTCCACCTGTACAAAGCTCCAACTTTAGTCATTTAGCTTTAGCTCTCTGGCTGATGGTTTATTTTAACTAGAAATGTATTAACAATAAGAAAGTAGGGGTGCTCCTTGTGGGCATGAGAATCTGTGTTAGATTCCAATCCCCCCCATGTTATCCCCCTGTTCTTTGTTGTTACGTTTTGTTTGTCCAAGACCAAGGACCACAATAGAATGTTTTTTATCCATGACGTGTTATTTTCTGTCAAAAGCATGTACAGTATAGGGCATACTTTTCTTTTAACATGTCTAAATAAATCATCATCATCATTGTCTTATATGTCTCTCCTTTCTCTCTGCTCTGTCTCGCTACAGATTTAATTCCAGTGGAAAACTTTATCTCTATGGACGACTTGTTTCATATGCTAAACTGTAATTGTGAATGTATTTGTGTCCGCCTTGGGACATTGATCCATATATTTTGTGAATTGCAGAAATCTGTCTCTTCCAAATTGTTTTCAAACTCATTGGTGTGCAACGTCTTTAGCATATTACTTCACTTGTTTTGATTTGGAGTGTGATGCTATTTGCATAATAGGCTAGTCAATGGAGATGCAACTGTGTTTAAGACATCTAGTTTTTCTGACATTAACGTTACAGTAGATATACATAAGATCATTAATATGGCCTTTACAAAGCCTAAATGTGTCCGTTTTTCCTTTCTTCATTATTATTTTCTCTATAAATTAAGGCTTTATGCAACAAATATTCTGTGTATTGTAAGATGCTGGTATATTACTGTGCACACACAGGAGATCTTATTGTTGAGCAAGTAGAGAAGAAGTTGTGGATGGGTCGTATGTGCTAATGTTGTCTTAATTGTATACTAGTAGCTTCGAACAGCTGCCTGACTATTCGTCCTTGTTGTGTAGGCAGTCTGTTGTAGCACACATTCACTTGTTTTAATGTGCTCCCACTACAAGTACTTATTTTTAAACATAGAGTAGGCCTAGTACTTAAATCAGAACCCATCTAACTCCATGAAAGGCAATGTGAATAAACAACGTTCAATGCATGTTTCAATTTATTTTCTTTTAATCTTGTGTACTGTGTTGTTTATTTACCTTTCATCTCATTTTCCTTCCATTGTATTTTGATGTGTGATCTACCGTTTTCTTATCCATGTCTCATTCCTTACTACTGCTACGCTTCTTCCTCTTGGGGATTAAAAAAAGATATCTTCTCACTGCACCTTTATTACTGTGAGAGCACAACTAAAAGGTTGGGTTCTTTTTTTTTAAAGCAGAGAGGGGAAATCACCCAGCTGTAGAACTGTAGATTATAGGTTAACCCATTAAAACCAGGAAAGAATCTGTGACATTTTGAGCTAAAATGCATTATTTTATACTTTGGATATTGAAAAATAGCAGATATACAGTACAAGCTCATAGCGCATCACTTCGTGCCGCCCTATGAGCTTGTAGATCTGCTATTTTTGAAAAAACGTGAAAATGTGTGCAAATCTTTGAATATATATATTTTTTAAAGCAAACATTTCTAACTCAAATCTTTGCTTCCCTGGAACTAAATATTTTGAGATGGGGTCGGCGGCCAAATGCATATACCTGTGGGGGTCCTTGACATGAAAAAGTTTTGAGGGCCACTGATATAGCAACATACTGTACATTTTTCAGAAAACTGTTAGGATTTAGAAGACATTTTTTGAATCGGCCTCAGGTCTTATTGGGTTAAGATGCATTCTCTTCCTCTCAGCCTTACTGCTGTCAGTCAGCCCTAAAAGCCCCAACACAACAAACTGACTTGTCCTGACACCTGACTATTACAGACTACGCTGGGAGAAGCCAGCTGACAATCAGTTCATGGCGCCTTTTCTGCACCTGTGTGAGAGGAAATAAATCTACCAGACTGGGCATGAATACATGAATGAATAACATTATACCATTAGGTTATGCTCCTCGCAAAAAAACACGACTGACTCTGTAAATTAATGCATCTCTGAGTTGTTGAACGCACCCCTGCAGTGAGCAGGGTTTTATAAGTATGTTTTGTTCTTCTGCAACGTTGACATTCAGTTTAAAAATGATCCGTCCGTTTGACCGAAATGACTGCATAAAATAATTGTGCCTGTGGAGTGACAGTGTTTCTCTCTCTCTCACTCTCTGCCTCACACTTTCTCTGGGTATGCTGTGCTGTGAAAATTCACATCTGACCCAGATAAATATATGGGCACAAAAAAAACTTGCTATAGGAAATATACTGTATCAACCATTACACACAAAAAAAAGTCTGCCATGATATGATCAATCGTTGAGTCGTTCTTTTGCCAGAAGTGAGTGCCTCTGTGAAGTCTGTGTGTGTGTGTGTGCGTGTGTGTCTCTCTCTCTCTCTCTCTCTCTCTCTCTCTGTAGCTCTTTGCATAGGGTGGGATGGCTTCCACCCCCCTAGTCCGCCCCCCTCTCTCTCTTAACAACATGTTCCACCAGTAATTCAACATTTTTATCAGGTGACTGACCCATGCAGATGCCTCACTACCACCGACAGCACAGTACACACACTACCACCCATTTTCGGCCGCAGACGCTAATCAACGGCCAGACATTGGCTTGGTGTGTTACATCCAGAACCACAAATGGACTCCCACTATTCTTTACAAAAAAATGTTGTTGGGCTATTATGTCATGAATGCCAGACATTCCAAACGGAGAAAGAGACCACAAAGGACATCGTGTTCATCCACAACGTTTTGTGCGCATTTGTATGCATTTGTGTCCTCGTTTTAAAATGGTCGAATGAAGAAAAAAAAGAAAGAATGTAGGTAGAGAGAAACTTACGTGGTTGTGATGATCTCATCTTTGGTTCTCCTGATCAACAATACCGGTCCCTGGTATCTGTGAACAGGACCAGGAAGTTGGGAGGTCAGGTGATAGACATTCAATGGTTTGTGTAATATCCAATGGTTTTATTGGATCGAATGTGTGTGTATGTTGTTGTCTGTAGGGTTTTGGCTAATGATAGCTTTAGGCATCATTGATCATAATGTTGACTGTCATTTTTGATTACTGAAAAATATTTCATACATTTTTGCATCTTACATCAACACATACAAATGTTCAAGTATTACAGTAAATGTAAAATGTAATGATTAGATGTTTCAATATTGCTGATATTGTAAATAACTGTAATTGTGGAAACTAATATAACATTTATATTGTGATCATGCAATTACACACATGATGATTTGTGTGTACACCGTCACTCACTTGCAGAGCTGCTCAGCGTTGTTTAGGTTCATATACTGTCTGACTGTGTGCTGCACCAACGGCCCTGACAAAAAACACACAAAAGTCAACTAATTGTACATTTCTGAAGAAAGAAGAAAACCCCAAAGCTCCCCCACAGTGACCCATAGTGACTCACTCCAGCTGTCAGGCATGACCTTGAGGGCCAGAGGAAGCAGGTCGTCAAAGGAGGCGTCCAACACCAAGGAGCGGATCTCTGGGTACGACATTGCTGCCCAGCTGGCTGAGACAGGGAACAGGAGGACACAGAGGACGAAGGACACGATGGGACACAAAGGGGTTTAAGGGGACAGACGGATGGGATGTGGATGGTGGGGCAAGACAAAGTTTAGCTTTGGTTAAAGGCTTTACACACTTAAATATGCAATAACCCTGAGGTAACTTAACCCTGGGTTATAAATATAATAGCCCTGGGTTAACTTTAAACCCTGCTTGCTATAGCTGTGGGTTATCTTTAAGCCTGGGATAACTCTAACCCTTGAAGGGGTGTCTGCAGGGTCACCAGTCCAATTAGGGTCCGGGTTCTTAAAAAAAAAAACGTTTTTTTTTTTACCCGTGAAGAGCTCTAGTCCTGGGTAGGGATGTTTAACTATTTAAACGGTTTTGCCATTAACCTTGAAAAATTAACCGTAGAGGCTTCTTTTAAAAAAAGAAAAAAGAAAACATCTTTTCTATGGTTCAAAAGAAATGTTGAACTGGAAATATTACTTGGTAATACAGTTTAAGAGCCTTTCAGACAGAGGTCCTGCATTTTTTGCATTTCTTATTTTGTATGTATTATTCGGCTACTGTATTATCTGAGGGTTGAAAGGCAGCAACTGTTAAGAAAAAGCCATTCAAAAAGTTTTGTGGAGAAAATCTAATAAAACCTTTTTTACAAACGCAAACCATTTACAAATGCTCAAGTGATTTTACACAGCATAGTGTTGTACGCGTAATAACCATGAAACTTATTTTTCAAAATTATCTGTAATAGTCAATTTTTATCACACTTCACTCAAGTTTTATTTAACCATGGGTTAACAATTTCACGCTACTGTTCTCAGCACTGTGAACCATGATTTCGTACTGTATGCAGAACCGTGTATTGTATATTTAAAAGTGTCAACTAAATTCAATCAATGAATCAATCAGCAAGGTTTATTAACCTAGGTTTAAAAACAGTGCTAACCCTCCATCAAAAAAGCTAGCTTGATTAGCCTGAGGGTTAAATATGGGATTAAGAAAGGGATTAGCCTGGGGCTAAGTGTATTGCGTGAAAAAAGTTCACTTCCACACCACTGTGAAGGAACATTAACAATGTGATAAATACCGTGCACAATGCACAGATGAGCCATAAAAACACAGAAAGATGAGCAAGTCTGAGCTAATTTTTAATTTAAAACCAATTGTACAATTGAGAAAAAAAAACACCAGAGGGCTTTATTTTTTATAATAAAAATAAGTGTGTAAATATGAGAAGAAAAAATAATAAATAAATAAAATACACCAGAGGGCTCATTAAAACATTAAAACATACCACCTCAAAAAACAAACAGATGAAAAGTTGAGATGCGAAGCAACAGCACTGGTGTGTGTGTGTGTACCTGTGAAGCCTCCTATGGACCAGGCATACACCACGATGTCACTGAGCTGGTAGCCCAGTTTGTGCACCGCGAACTGGATCACTACGTCCATCGCATTGGCCTCATTCTGAGGGAACGGCACTCCCTGTGGGAAGACAAGAGTAAAGACACTGTACTGACATGTGGAGCTGCACTGGTGGAAAATTACCATCTTTTGTGTTATTATTCATGCTCAGTCACCTTGATAGCCCACTAGACTAGACGACATACGTCGCCTATTCTCATACATTCAGTCTGTTCGCAAATCTGTACCAGCTATTATGGACACTTAGGCCATGAGAAACATTGACATTTTTATAATTCAAGACACAGTATTATCGTTTATCGAACATGGCGAGATGCATTAGTGAATAGATTGGCAAACTATATAAAGCACTTCTTTGTGCGAGACCACTTTCGTCACCCAGACAGTCATACATCTCGGCTCCATTAAATTACTTGAACTGGCTGACTGTCTCTCTGCCTCATCTCCGAACAAATCCGTTTGCCGTTCTTGGGGGTTTTAACTGTTGCTGTCCACCCCACATGGCCCATAAGAATCCCAAATAATACAGTGCACAGTGAAGCATGCACTACCGCATGAAAGCATTTTTAGGCCTTCTTATGCAAAGCACCATGTAATGAGTGCAACAGTGGGAATAAGCTCAAGATCCTATACACTTCTGTCGTTTCAAACAACCAGTGGTTGTGACAACCAGAGTTGGTGACAATTTTACTGTGATCCATGATTGAGAATGTAAGGGCAAAGTGCAAAGAGAAGAAACAGGAGGCCTGAAAAGAAGAGAGGCTGAGAGTATTGCTGTTCCACCACATGGATAATATCAGCTGCAGAGCTACACTGCAATTCTTGTGCAATGCCGTCTAGCTCAGCGCAACAGTACTAGTATTTCTACACCATGTCTCTGACTTTTAAACTGACCTACTTACTGTACTCACGCTAGAGAGTTGGGGGCAGCAGGGCACAGAATCTTTACAACCTGGGATAATGTTTAATGATAGCCCCCCAGAAAAGGTTCAGTAGTTAAAAAACCCCTGAGACCCCTAACTCTTGCTGGGACAGAATCAAACCCCACCAGTACATTGTGCAGCTTCCATGTCCCATCTGCAATTGTCTATCTCAATACAAGGAATTAAAAAGGGGACTGGGCACTCTTCTTAAACCCAGCAGCAGTGGTAGGCAACATGGCCAGAAGCGACATTACAAAGTCTGTACCAGTTGTGCTATAAACACGCCCCCTTCTGTGGCCAATGCGGAAGTGCCTCTGCCTACAACAACTGCGGGCTATTTCTTTAGCCCGTATAGTTTTGGACCGCGACGGAGGCGCGTCGTCTCAAGCGAACTTGAGCCACAAGCGAAGTTCGCTTGGGCCGACTCAGCGCCGTTCGAGTTATTTACCGATAGGGACAGAATAGTAAATCATGTTTTGGTGAGAGCGTTTGCCCCAACTGCCACTCAAAGTGGCTACTTGCCAATCACAGCGCGTCCTTGCACAAGCGTATTGGCCAATCATGCACAAGTGGTATAGATATTGCGATGACGTGGGCCAGAACTAGCCTACCAGCGATAATATCTGGCCTGAAATTTGTTTTGTAAATAATTTACAATATCTGACTGATAGACATGGACTACAATGTCAAAATAGAGAATCGACTACCCCGCCTGAAGAATGCTCATTATACTCTTATATCTAATTTATGTTGAGAATGAATGACAGGCACATCACAAATCAAGCCGTGGGGTGAAATGTGTCGCTGAACAC
The DNA here is from genome assembly GCF_963454915.1 of Gymnoscopelus microlampas. Classification (NCBI taxonomy): domain Eukaryota; kingdom Metazoa; phylum Chordata; class Actinopteri; order Myctophiformes; family Myctophidae; genus Gymnoscopelus; species Gymnoscopelus microlampas. The sequence continues at coordinate 12,771,089 of NC_139940.1, forward strand.
CTCCTAGTGGAATCAATAGATAGGATGTGGCTTTGCATTGATGAAAACAGGTAGGATTAACAAATAGTGCTCTTTCCATTCTCCTTTAAATGCGGTTTTAACCGTCAACATTTGACTTTAGACTTTTGCATTAAAATGTTCTCATCATGCCAATACACAGTTTCTCTCTCCGTAGGTAAGAAGAGACCTTGAGCTTTTGTTTACCACAAAAAGAAGTATGACTAAACACATTATATGTCCTCTAAGTTCCACATTCAAGAATGTGGCCTTCACAACATTATTACACAAGCATTTCTATCTGTATGTCACATGCTGGTGTGGTGAGAACCCAAATGCAGCAGCAAGGCAGGAGGTGATAAAACCCAAGATTGGGCGTTTAAATATGTATTTAGTATTTCAATGTTAACAGGTGACACAAGTAACTAAGACAATAACTCTCAAACATAAATTAACACATGCAACATAAGACAAGGACCCAACAAGGACTAACTGTGGAACAAAAGTGATACATACAACAGGGGTTGACACTAACGGTTGCCCGACTGCCTGTGGCAAGTAAATAAAACATTCGGGCAGGTGGAGTTTGCCTTCAGGTTGCCTGACGGGCAAGTTCGTTTTAGTGGGGAGTTCAACACAAGATGTCTGTGGAATTTAAAAAGGAATTTAAAAAGTCATACTGTATACAGTGGGGCAAAAAAGTATTTAGTCAGCCACCATTGTGCAAGTTCTCCCACTTAAAAAGATGAGAGAGGCCTGTAATTTTCATCATAGTTATACCTCAACTATGAGAGACAAAATGAGGGGGAAAAATCCAGAAAATCACATTGTCTGATTTTTAAAGAATTTATTTGCAAATTATAAGGAAAATAAGTATTTGGTCAATAACAAAAGTTAATCTCAATACTTTGTTATATACCCTTTGTTGGCAATGACAGAGGTCAAACGTTTTCTGTAAGTCTTCACAAGGTTACCACACACTGTTGCTGGTATGTTGGCCCATTCCTCCATGCAAGATCTCACCCCGTGGGGTCAAATTTTTTTATTTTTTTTTAAGAACGTGAGCAAAATTCCCAGAACCACACGGGGGGAACCTAGTGAATGACCTGCAGAGAGCTGGGACCAAAGTAACAAAGGCTACCATCAGTAACACACTACGCCGCCAGGGACTTAAATCCTGTAGCGCCAGACGTGTCCCCCTGCTTAAGCCAGTACATGTCCAGGCCCGTCGGAGGTTTGCTAGAGAGCATTTGGATGATCCAGAAGAGGATTGGGAGAATGTCATGGTCAGATGAAACCAAAATAGAACTTTTTGGTAGAAACTCAACTTCTCGTGTTTGGAGGAGAAAGAACGCTGAGTTGCAACCAAAGAACACCATACCTACTGTGAAGCATGGGGGTGGAAACATAATGCTTTGGGGCTGTTTTTCTGCAAAGGGACCAGGACGACTGATCCGTGTAAAGGGAATAATGAATGGGGCCATGTATCGTGAGATTTTGAGTGAAAACCTCCTTCCATCAGCAAGGGCATTGAAGATGAAACGTGGCTGGGTCTTTCAGCATGACAATGATCCCAAACACACCGCCCGGGCAACGAAGGAGTGGCTTCGTAAGAAGCATTTCAAGGTCCTGGAGTGGCCTAGCCAGTCTCCAGATCTCAACCCCATAGAAAATCTTTGGAGGGAGTTGAAAGTCTGTGTTGCCCAGCGGCAGCCCCGAAACATCACTGCTCTAGAGGAGATCTGCATGGAGGAATGGGCCAACATACGAGCAACAGTGTGTGGTAACCTTGTAAAGACTTACAGAAAACGTTTTACCTCTGTCATTGCCAACAAAGGGTATATAACAAAGTATTGAGATGAACTTTTGTTATTGACCAAATACTTATTTTCCTTATAATTTGCAAATAAATTCTTTAAAAATCAGACAATGTGATTTTCTGGATTGTTTTTCCTCATTTTGTCTCTCATAGTTGAGGTATAACTATGATGAAAATTACAGGCCTCTCTCATCTTTTTAAGTGGGAGAACTTGCACAATGGTGGCTGACTAAATACTTTTTTGCCCCACTGTAGCTATTGAGAAATTTGACATCAATATTGATGTATGTCCACATCTCACAGCCGCAGAATTCGCAAGTAAAGTAAAAAAGACGTGTTAAAATGAACGGTAATTCAAATTTTACCTATCACAATTTACTTTTCAGGCAAGTGGGCATGACCTTTGGGCAAGTAGAACATGACCTGCACTTGCCCGACGGGCATGTGCCTCTTAGACCTTAGTGTCAACCCCTGCATACATATAGGCTGATGACAAAGGAGATACAGCTGAGGCAGACAGGAACATAGAAATAAGAACACTATACACTAAGAACACATAATACGAAGAATTACAAAACCTAGACAAGACAATGAATGAAGCACAATGTCACACAAAGTCTCAACCGTGACAGTCTGTAACATTTGATTAAACATTTGAAGGCGATAAAATAGCCATTGATTTTGTTCTGGCCTGCCATCTAATGGCTTAGAAAACAACTGGCCCAGGGCCAAACGTACTCGTCGACCCCTGCCCTATAGTATATACTGTACTTAGTGGTATGACAAGTTAGTTGTGCCATTTGTCGTACCACCAAGTATATCTGCTATTTTTACTCTTTTACTTTTTGATAATTGTGACCTTTCTTTGGAGATTTTCACCATAGATATAATAATAGACACCTAGAAAAGTGTGCTCCTCGGAGCACAGGTCTCCGCCAGGCCAGGTTGCCTACCCAGGGCCCGCAAACTTTGGTCATAGCCATCTAGATCACATGACCCCAGAGATAATGTGTACCGATTTGTGTGAGTTTTGGACAAAATCTGTAGGAGTAGTAGCAAAAAGTGTGTTGGCAGAAAATGTAATCACGCACAAACAGGACCTATAAGATGCGTCAAGATCCATGGAATCCAGGGCTAAAACAAATGTTGATTGTACGACCTACGGTTCAAGAGTTATAGGCCAAATGTTGTTCCGCAACCATGAGGAGATTTAAAAAAATTGGGATGGAGATTCTTCCTTGGCTTAGTGGGAATGTGCGTGCAAAGTTCCCAGCAATCAGGGCGCTGCATTCATGATGTGTGGAATTTTGTGCAAAACGGCCACCCCCACTAACTTTGGAAGCCAATCGGAATGGAATATGAAAAATGTGTATTGAGGCATTTTGTTCAAATGTTCCTGCAAACTTTGGAAGCCAATCTTAGCCAATCAGGATGAAATATGAAAAATCGTACAGATCCGTCTTGATCACGTCACGATAGAGATAATGTGTATCGATTTGCGTGATGTTTGGACAAAATCTGCCTCCTGGTGGCACTATAAAAGGCAGATGTGAAAAGTTTGGGGCAGAGGTTCTGCTCTGGCCTCCAGGGAGTGTGCGTGCAGTTTCGCGCCAATCGGTCCAACAGTGCCGGAGATTAGCTGCTCACAAACGGACAGACACACACACAGACAAAAATGCTGCTTACCGTACTGCCTGCAAAACCCGGGTGGTTCCATCCCAGCACAGAGTAACCACCTGTAAGACACAGAATTATGTGGCACGTTTAAAATACTACACATCTCCATTTTTATCCATTTTTTTGTATCAAAAACTTCAAAATAATGAATGACACCACCCTTAAAAATGCCTTTCATTTCAGCAATGCTTTTATAAGAGTACTAGAGGTTTGGGCCGATAAGCAGCCTACGTCGCACCGCCGATCCGACAACAGGCACTTGAAAACAGGCACACTGGATTTCCATATATGGACAAATCGGTCGGACAGGCGATAACCTGTTGGGTTAATTTGTTATCAAGACTCCAAATCAAAGTATGCGAGTAATTCCCACGTTTCCTCACCTTCCAATGGTGTGTTCATGCAGCCAACCTCGTAGAAGCCTGCATTCCCCTCACAACAGATCACCTAGAGCAAGGTCAAGGGAGGTCAAGGTAAACTATTGTACATGAGGGTACTTTAACCCATTAAGACCTGGAACTGTGTCATTTTTAGATTTGAGCTAAAAAGCATTATTTTACACTTTGGGCTATTTTTGAAAAATCGTGAAATTGTGTGCAAATCTTTGAATAGATATATTTTTAAAACGAAAATTTTTAACTCAAATCTTTGCTTCTGGGGGGTCCCTGGAACAAAATATTTTGACGGGGGTCCGCGGCCAAATACATATAATTTTGGGGGTCCTTGACATGAAAAAGTTTGAGCAACACTGATACAGAAACATAGGTTTTTGAGAATACTGTTGAGATTTAGGAGACATGTAGAATCGGCTTCAGGTCTCAATGGGTTAAATTAAAAATTAAATTTTCACACTTCTAGGGCATATCCCTGGTCACAATGGAGATATAACTAACAATGAATAACTATGAATAATCATGAATCATTTTATTTTATTCACCTGTGTGATTCCCATAGCTCAAACTGTTCCACCACATGCAGCTGATTATCATTATGGAGACACTACAGGGCTGCTGCTACTCTGTTTCTAAATCTGATTCATGATGACGGCCAGACAGTGCATTACATTACAATTGACTTCACGTTACATTTTGTTAACAAATATTGTTACGGCAAAATAGAATACAGGCAGGAGGAAGAGCCCGCAAAAAGTGATCGCTGTCCATGGTGCTGAACCATTCACCAATCAGTGAGTGTAGATCAACGTGGATATTTTAATGTCCAGTGCAGGAAGGTTACAATAGTGAAAGTGTGTGTGGTTCTTTCTGATTCTCTCATGTAAAAAAAGTTTAATTTATCCCTGATAAAGTGCAACCGAACCTGTATTACTTGGTGCTGAACATGCACAGGTCAATGCGCTCCCGTCCTGCTTGCCATAACTCATCTAGCTTGTCAAGCCCACACTTACATTACATTTTGAATCATAACCATTCACTAACTGACGAGTCACCACAAAACATAATTAACATAAGGAATTAGCGATCGGACTTTAATGATAACAGAGATGTTTGAATACAATAAATCTGTTAGAATTACGTGCGTGATCTTGAGACCAGGGAGACATGCTGTGCACATACTGTATAAACATAACACAGTTTGGCTCTGTGGCCCACAATACATGTTGCTTATATAACCCATCTGTCCTATTTATATAATTGGTCCTGCAAGTCAGGACCAATTTCTTCTATACAAAACACAAAATTATTAGTTGTGTAAAGTCACACAGACAGACCCACATGTGCGAATGCATGACCTCCTAATGGAGATAATGCTTTATCCATAGCTTCATCAGAGTGCGGAGTTGACTCGGTTATTAGTCATAAAAATAGAACAGCGGTGTGGATATTTACCAGAGTCTGTCCGTTCTCTCCCCCGTCTCTCCTCCGATCAACAAACATGGTGTCAATCTCATTTCCATCACAGGCGACAAGTTTGTTCCTCTGGCCGTCAAACTGCAACAAACAGGGGGAAGGAAGAAAAAACAAAACACGCAGGTGAGGATGTTCCAACATTTATCAAAGGAGGTGTAGGTGTTGTGCGCGCGCGCATGCGAGCGCCTCATATTGATTTGGTTATCTCGCGTCTCTTTTGTGTGAACATGAAAACAGGAACACCTTTTGAATCCGTTTGTCTGATGCGACACTTTTTAATAAGCCCTGTGTATACATACACAGTATATGTATTTATTTGTCACTTGTACAATACTTGCTCTTTGTTTCATATTTATGTGGCTTCCTTGTCATTATGCTATCACTGTGGTCGGTCGTCCTCACCTCCTCTATTAGTCGAGCCTGGCCTTGCTGAAGCATATTCCTCATAGCTTTCTGCAGTAAGCCTACAGATCCTGGGTACAGCATCCTCCGCCCAAATGAGTGGGCGATGAGAAAACTTGAGACAGAGAGAGAGAGAGAGAGAGAGAGAGAGAGAGAGAGAGAAATGTGAGAGAACACATCACTGCAGTGCTTTAGCAAAAATATAGACGGGACGAGAGGACAGGGGTCAAAACTAAAACCCAACACTAGATACTGAATTATACAATAGCTAAACACCAAAGCAACTATATTGCTGATAGTACAGTACATACAAGTGATACTGAAAGCATTGTTCTTGCAGCTGTATGATGAATAGCAATGGTCGATCTACAAGCTCACAATTTGTTGTGAACTTGTAGATCTGCTATATTCAGTATTGTTTCAACATTCAGAAAATGTAGATTTTTTTTAAAATGTTCACTAATACTGCCCAACGCTAGGTTGAGAGTGGTTAACACATTGCCTGCCAATAACGCATATATGCGTTCTTTAGAATCCATCACTTGCCTGCCAATAACGCATATATGCGTTTTTAGGGGGAAAAAAAAGAAAAAGAAATTGACCCAAAGACCAAGGAGATATGATTTTTGGAAGATCTAGACTCCTATCCACTTCCTTGTTAACTTAAAACTTAAAAATTCTGTATCTCGGCTCCTGAGTACTTTTTTAATTTCAATTAAAAATCTCTGGCAGAAAACCTGAAATAATTCTGGCAGTCAATCGGTTAAGAAGACATAATGTACAGTTTCCTGGCATGGCTTAGTTATGGTGAGTGACCAGACGTCCCGGTTTGGCCAGGATTGTCCCGGTATCAAGCTGGGTGTCCAAAGTCCCGAGAAATATCTCTAAAACACAAACGTGTCTCTATTTTCAACATTCACTACGAAATTGTCGTTTTTCAGCAGTTAAAATAATAACACTTTATTTTTCATCACGTTCTGTTCTGTTGAAAGGTGTGATCACTAGGTGTCTAAAATAATTGTTGAAAACGCCAGTTGAAAAAAAAGTGAAAGTTGTCAAAAGCAAAAATAGCTATTTTTGGAAAAAGATTAAATGATTAACGTTAACGGTTTAGTTTTTTTTAAATATGGTCACAGATATAAAATGGGTGACCATTATGCCAATATAGATATGCCATTTTGAGCCAGTAAGGAAATTCTATCTTGGATGCGAGTGGTTTCTTCCAGGACAACAATGCCTCCTTCTGCAGGACATGCCTGGTCCTTACTCATGCATTGAGTCTGTTAATCTATATTCCATAATGGAACAGGTTAACAGATCATGTGCACTGGAAGATACACGCATATACTGTATTGTTGTATGTATCCGGTAAATGCACAATTATCTCACAATGATGTGTGTTTTTTGTGTGTGTTGTGTAGAAGGTGTGTACCCGATGATGTGGCAGGGCAGAGTGCGGACGGAGCTGAGAACAGTGTCTGCTGTTCCTCTCGTTCTGGGCTCCGGTTTGAGCAGGGAGACCCCTGCCTTGGACGACTTCCTGTCTCACACACACACACGGTCAGTCATATAAAGCCATGAGACATACAGTACATAGCCCATACCACGTGTGTACTGTGTACCATTTACATCATAATGATATAAATGGCTGTAGAGCAGAAACCTAGTATGTCCATATTTCAAACATGTTTTATGTTTTTTTGTTTCGTTTTGTACATAAATGCCCTACCGGTCGTACAAGAGTGTGTCACATTCTGGCAGAAGTTCACAACCCATCGCCTCACGCTGTGAGCTTGTAGGTCTGATATATGTTTTAACAGTTTAAATGTGAAAGTGAAAGCGGTTAATTCTGCCTGTGGGTTTTATTTTATACTGTAAATATTGTAAATATATATATAAGAGCTTGTGATTAATTAACTACTTTGCATCCATCGGAACACATGTTCTTTTTCCATTTCCTGAAAAGTAATGGTTTTGTACAATACATACAAGGTTCCCACCCAACAGTGACGATACGTGTAGCTCAGTGGTTGGTTAGTATGAAAATATTTTTGAGGTTTTGACGTTCAATTCCCACCAGGGCAACAGGAGACAACTAAATGTATGCCCTGCTGGCACTGCACAGTAGGATGGGTAAACCCATTCACTACATTTAATACTAGGGATGTCACCATTACAAAATTTAAGTTGAATATTAATTGTCATACAAATAATTGCGATTAATTATTTAATTGTGTTTTTGGCATTGAACATTGGAACATGAGTAAAAATTACATTTGTTTGCCTATTAGGCTTCGTAATCAGAAATGGCACAGGGCAGATATGACAAATAACGTAAATGTAAAAATAGCAGTAATAGTAGTAAAAAATAGCAGAAATAGCTGATCTACAAGCTTGTAGATCAGCTATTTCTGGAAAATGTTTGAAAATGTATTAACATTTTTCAACATAGAAACGATTATGCAAAATAATTGCAATTATCTCATAATTGCGATTATCTCATTTAATTGCGATTAGGCGATTATGTAATAATTGCTACAGGCCTATTTAATACATTTATCTTAAGTGCCTTACATACCAGGAGGAATGGGTTATTTTTATATGGATGACCCCAGTGGGATTACAAGCACTATCCCTGCAATGTTTTACACATTTATTATATATATACAGTATATCCACAGGACCAATATGGTTCACCACTAGCCATGCTCTATAATAGCTATGAGCACTTGGGCTGCACGATGCATGGTATTTTTTATTATTCTTGCGATATGAAATTCCACAATAAACGCATTGGAAAGGCTTGCAATATCAGAATGGCAGCCTGAGACTACTGAAGCCATAACGTTCAGCAGAGGAATAAAGCTTTCTAATAAACATGACAGACAGATGTTCTTCCACTTTGGGCCATGCACAAAGAATAAGTGTCAGATTTTCAGCAATATACACATATATCACATGCACTGCTGTTGCTTTTCCTTATAGAATGTAGCCAGTTGGTCTCAATAGATCAATAGATCATACGGACACAAAAAACCAAGAACGCACTAATACATGCAGCCTTTTAAAAACAAAACACTTACGGATTGCTGACTTCTGTCCAGCTGAAGTCAGTGGGCCAGTGAGAGAAGTCAAAATCGTAGCACCGCAGTTTTTTCTAGAGAGAGAAAACAGTCAAATCAGGAAAAGACCACCTGCTCAATAGGGCTGACACAATGTACGGTACTTTTACTTAACGATTAATTGTCATACAAATAATTGTGATTAACGATTTTTGGCATTGAACATTGGCAATTGTAAATACAAAATACATTACTTAAATATACCAAGAAATGACTGACATATTTAATAAAGTAATGCTTAAAAATGCGTTGGTTAGTTTGAATGTGAGCCAACAAATAAGAGATTTGTTGGAATTTATGTACTTAGACCCTTTAGTCTATACATTGCGTTGCGATGCATTGTGAGCCTGTAGTGCTGCCATTTTCGGCAAACGTTCTTAAGTGCTTAACAAGGGTAGCAGTGTTTTGACTAGACCTGTTCCTATGAACACAGTTGTGTCGTCATGGAAACTCTGACCTTCTGCGCGCACCACTCACCTTGTTGCTAGGTATGTTATTATTCCTGTTCTCCTCCAGAATAGAGAGGAACTGAAGATACTCAGAGTTCTTCCATCTCCCCCAGCCTGGGGCAGAGGGAGAGAAAGAAAGCGAGTGAGGGAGAGAGAGAGATATATAGAGCAGTGATAGAGAGGACATACAGTAAGTGGAAGAATGAGAGAGACTGCGAAATACATTCAGCTCACTGCAGAGAGTCTCAAGGGTGCACTTAGTATGCTTATTGGGTGTGGACCTTGTGCGTCTGCTCCAATGTTAATGAAATCCCATTGGTATGCAGCAGCAGATGCACCATACAAGTACATGTTGATATGTAAAAATGAGTTCAATTAGGCATAGTCACAGCGGACACTGGTAGAGTCTCACCTCTGAGGCAGGCCACCCCTAGCAGGCATACCAGCACCGTCCCCACATATTGACCGACTGGAACCAACTTACTGCTGCAGATGTATCCTGGGAAATTAACAGCATAATAGTGACAAAGTTGATAAACAGAGATATCCAAGTATTTAGATTTATTGTATTTTTGTGCCACTATCTCACATCCAAGCGGTTTCATTGGCGAGCAGCAAATAGACAGCATCCACACAATTTCACACAGTAGTGAAAATATTCTCTTTCGCTCAGAGCCTTGTTAATCGGCACCAGTATGCACAGTCTGACTACTACCTTCCTTGCATGTCAAGTTGTCAACAACAACAACAGCAGCCAATTTATACACAGAGATAACCCCAGGCAATTAATTTAGATCCATTCACCGTAATAATGCTACAGTATGAGCCATCTGATTATAATTTCATATAAATAAAATCACTTGTGGGATAGCAGCAACCCCCAGGGGACAGACTGCAGCCATTCGTTTTACTTTTACTCATTAATGCATGGGGCTTGTAAAAATTATAATTGATGAGAGGTTGATGAGGTGAGAAGAAAACAAAACAATTGCAGTGTTTGTCAGACACTTCTGATAAACGTCAGAGTTTTAAGTTAATTGCTCAAGTACACCTCTCCTCTAAACACCTTGTTTGAAATTGAAACACTGTAGAGCTTTGTAAGATGGACTCAGTCATATGCATGCCCGCCCACACACACACACACACACACACACACACACACACACACACACACACACACACACACACACACACACACACACACACACACACACACACACACACACACACACACACACAATACCTTTCCTATAGAGATAGCAGAGGAGGAGAGGAGAACTGTAGTAGGAAATAGACCACAGTGCAGAAGCCTAAATGGATGAAATACAAACACACCCATTACTTGACAGAATTCTTTTTACTTCATAAAATGACCAGAGGTTATGTCAATCACGCTCAATACTGACCCAACCAATGATGCTGTCAGTGTGTCTTTCCAGAGCCTTGGCTTGGTAGTTCCATCCCTAATAAACAAAAAGGTAATCACTGTGAACTTTAGCTGGGCAGATAAATTATGTTTCATATAGTTAGACAGCAGCACATACAGGAAGAGTGGGACCTCAACATTGTGGGCACCTCATTGGCTGTTTTTTTTCTAAAATGTAAAAAGAAAAAGAAAGTCTTTTGAAAATGGTCTAAAGTAATGTAAAGTATACATGATTTGAACATGTACAGGACATTATTATCAGACCTACATGTAAATGTACCCTCTACCCTGCAACTTCTTATTTATGACCATATCCACCAGTTTTGCAGCAAATTATTTGTAGCTAAATTGCAGAAATATTAGGCCTCAAATGTTCAAGCATGTTATAATCATTTATACTTTACATTACGTTTTCACATTACTTCAGACAGTTTTCCTTTTTTTTTTATGTAAACAAAATAGCCAAGAATGTTCAGGTGCCCACTTTTCCTGTTATCCTGCAACCAACGCTGTGTAATATTGGCGTGTCCAGCATGTAACGTTCTTGGATAGGATTAGTCAGCCAGTGCAAAGTAGATTTGAATTACATCTCGATTAATCTCGATTAATTGATTTTTTTGGCTAGTGACGCAACTGAGGGCAAGAATTGATCCAGCTAATCTAGCTACATGTATTTATGTATGTGTAAAAGCTCATGTGGAAGCAAAAATCTACATACATCTACATAAATTAACATAAACAACCATTTATTTTTGCACATCGTCTCGAGTCTACATTCATTGACAGCAACGATACAATAATAATAACAACACAGTTGACAGAGACACTTCCGGGCCGCAGCGTTAGCAACAATGCTGCTAACTGCTCTGTTTCTGTACATATCAAGCCAGTTTGCTCATAGTCCATGAAGAGCCCGGTATTAAAGTCTTCCCTACCCTCCTCCCCGTCCTGCCGTCGGCTCTGTTCTGCTCCGCTGAGGCTGAGCGGTGAATTCTGTTTAAATGAGGCCCGAAAAGACAACGAAGAAACATCCAGCCGGCCATTCTTCCATTGAGCGGTGACTACGGAAGCCGGTACTGGCCAAAAGTCTCAAAAGCGACAGCGCGTTGGTCCCACAGCTGACTATCACTTTATTGAACAACAAACGTCAAGAACTGGGTAATTCCGAGGAATTTGTGCCTTTTTTGTGTCCCCAACAATGTAGAGAATTACTTTGACAAATTATATAACATGTAATTACATGCTACAACATAACCCACTTGTGTAGAATGCTGAGGGAATATGGGTGTAGTTATTATTATGATGCATAATGGCAGATTTCAAATAATAGTCTAAAATATCATTTATCAACTTTTGTTGTACTTCATCAGGACAATATAGAGATGCCTGTCATTAACTCTCTCTCTCTCTCTCTCTCTCTCTCTCTCTCTCTCTCTCTCTCTCTCTCTATATATATATATATATATATATATATATATATATATATATGTGGGCCTATGTATGTATGTATTATTATTATTATTATTATTATTACCCTTATTAGATTGATTGTTTTACAAGAGAGAAAATTATGTCTAAATATGCCCTGTGCATTTGCAAATGCATGATTGTAGAACAGTCAAAATACTATCGCAAATTGAGTTCACCTGCCATGACATAGCATTTTGATAATTCATATATTATAGATAATTGTGGTATACAGCAGGGCTATTCAAATAGATTAGGCAATGGGCCACAATTGTAAAATGACTTGAAGCCAGGGACCACAAGACAGTGACAACAACAATATTCTGTGCTATAGGTCCAATAGAACACAATAATGGACATATTATGTCCATTATGTTAACTTATTAGGGCCCTGCTTCATACAATCATACTGCATTCATGCATTTTGATGTTTGATAGGATATTGTCTGTGCCAGTCCTTTAAAGTGCACAGGCTTTGATTTTGATATTAAGAAAATAGGAAGTAGATATTTCAGCATGTTCTGTGCACAGCTTCCTGGCATGGAAGCGTCTTTGTGAGGAAAGTATTAATAGTTAGACCATCTTTCAGCCCAAGATGCTATTTGGGACAAATAAAACATTTTGTGTTTTGAAGATGTGGATGAAGATGGAGAAGATGGACTCAAAACTAAAACATACGAGCTAATGACTGCAGATGAAGAATTATTTCTTTGATGTAATAGACAACATCCTCTCAAAACTCGTAGCTTCAAAATGATGATGATGGCATGTGATGGATGAACTGCACTCAAAACTAATCTTTTGTGCTCTTTTATGTTGATGTCCCACTGAAATGTAGCTTTTACCTTGTATTGCCTTACTTAATACGCCTATTTATTTCTCCATGTTTAACATGTAAGGCAGAATTGGGCAGAAAACATGAAGCAGTTGCAGCTTTGCAACATGGCAGCTGGATAGCTACCTTCGCACCAAAAAAAGTAATAAAATAATACATTTTTACTTTGGAATCTGGAATGGGGCCACAAGAAAGCTCCCCTGGGGAGGCCAAATCTCCAGGGGCCGCAGTTAAATATCACTGGCCTAGAGTATGTAGTGAGAATTATAAGTGGCTGTTTACAGTGGTCTACTGTTTACAGTAAAACATTGTGATGCCATGCAGGCTACATTTTTGATCATTAAAAAAGAAGATGCTGTGTAGCTAGTTTGGTATCAATATAGAACAAAACATGTGGGAGGAGATAGTTAGTTTAATTAGATGTGTAGAGGGGAAAAGACAGTGATGGACTTCATAATTCCTACCAGCTCAAAGCGCATGAACAATTGTGTGCAGGCGTGATGTTTCTTGGGAGTGAGAATGGGTTGGATATGCACGTACGACTGATTTGTTAAGTTTTTTGTGAAGTTAAGTTTTAAACTTTAGACGCTTGCTGTAGCATCATCATTCAGAATTCCTACAATGCCAGACTTTGCCAGTTGAGGAAGTTTGGCATAGGACCAGACCAGTGTGCCAAATTGTGTTTATTTTCAAGGATGGAAGAAAGAAATTTCCTGGCAGAAGAAGAAAGAAGAAGAATCAGAAATAAAAGAGGGACTGGTGGCATTTCTATCCAGCCCCTAATAACTAAACATGTGAAGTGAGCAAGTAGCCAACATAGATAGATGTTAGATAGATAGATAGATCTGCACAGTATAATAGCATCTATTAAAACCGACCACCTGCCTGGAGGAGATAAAGGCGTGGATGAACCGCAATTTCCTTCAGTTAAACAGCTCCAAGACTGAAGCCATCTTAATCGGCACCCCCCACCAGATCAAATCATGCCCCATAACCAGCATCTCATTCTCCGGTCAAAATCTCCCCCTCTCATCCACAGTCACCAACCTGGGTGTGAAAATGGACCCGCACCTCAACTTCGAGGCACACATTAAACACCTCTGTAAAACGTCCTTTTTCCACCTCAGGAACATCTCCACACTCCGCTCCACACTCACCCTGCCAGATGCTGAGAAACTCGTCCACGCCTTTATCTCCTCCAGGCTGGATTACTGCAATGCACTACTCATCGGGATCCCTAGCAAGAGCCTCCAAAGGCTCCAATACATCCAAAACAGCGCTGCTAGGGTCCTGATGAGAGTGCGAAAATATGACCATATCACACCCATCCTCCGCTCACTTCACTGGCTCCCCATCTCCTTCAGGACCGAATACAAGATTTCCCTTCTCACCCATCAGTGCATTTACGGCAACCCCCCCCCCCTACCTCAAAGAACTCCTCACCCCAAAACCTGCCACACGAAGCCTCCGCTCCAACAACACCAACCTGTAGCGATGAATCGGTTTCATTAAAGCTGAATTATCTTGCCAGATTAGTTTAGCCAAAGCACCCTGGATAAGTTTATCCATGACTCGATTTCACGAATGAAAATTACGCAATCCTACCTTAGTTACCATGGAAAACCAGTTGTGCCTGACACCAACCTCCGCACCATGGGCGACCGGGCCTTCTGCCACACAGCCCCTTGTCTGTGGAATGCCCTCCCAGACCACCTGAGAGCACCACAGTCCACTGATGCTTTTAAAAATGGACTGAAAACCTACCTTTTTAAAAAAGCATTTTTCTAACTTTTCACTGACTTGATTGTTTTTCGTATGAGTTTTAAATTCTAAATGTTGGCCCTCTTAGTTTAGCCTGGTTGGGTCTTTTAAAACTGTTTTGTTGCCTTTGCTGCTTTTATGCTCTGCTTTTAATCTGTAGCACTCTGAGATTCGTGAGAATGTAAAGTGCGTTATCAATAAAATGTATTATTATTATTATTATTATTATTAAAAGGATCCCTGAGAGAGAAGGAGAGGGATAGAGAGAGGGAGGGAGATAGAGGGCCCTATCATGCGTGCCGCCTTATCCCTTATCCCTAAACTCTTTTTTTCCCATTTTTAAATTTTTCCTATTTTGAAAAACATTTCACCAATAGTTCAAATAGCCGATCTACAAGCTCACAACGTGTCGATGTACAGTAGATCGGCTAGTTGAACTATTTTAAAATGTTTTTCAAAATAGTAAATGTCAGATTTACAGACACTCCTCGTTGCCTCATCCCATACAAGGCATTCCAGGCAAATGTCATCTGGACTTTCAGATCCTGTTCCGTCGAGGCAGCCCAGGCACAGACTGTACCTCAAGCTCCATCCCCTAGCGATGGTTCTATTGTGGGTCTATGTTAAATGCTATTACTTACTGCTATTGCTTTGTATATTTAAATTTAAGTTGTTAATGTTTTATTTAGAATTGTAATGTCAAAAACACAATTATTTGTATGACAATTAATCATCAACTAGAATTTCATGATTGTCACTCCTCATCTAAAAGGAAAAGGGTGTAAGGATAGTGTAAAAACATAAGTGTTTCCACTCTCCACTGTCAGTTGGCATGTTTCCTGCTCCTGCTGTTTCAATATTTCTACTTTTGGGATGTTTGCTGCATCAACACTTATTTGGCTGGGCTCATGTGTCCACAATGTCTCGCATTGTACCCCTGATCCAATTGTGGGAGAGGAGAGGCAAAAGTCTGCAGTGTAATGTCCCCATCTCCCACAGTTAAAGCAAACATGGCAGCCTCTTGGCTGTATCCCTCTTTGATGATAACTGCCTCTGCCTCCGTCTCCCAGATGTCCATACCTTCCTCTAAAGGCTGGTTTACCTTGATTACATGTGGTGGCCTCCTGTGATTTTTTCTTAGGTCTATAATTTACCTGTCTTACTTTATGGATTATTTCTAATTCCAAAAGGGAAAGGGCAACAGTACACTTTTCTCTGTCTTTGCTGCTTAGCCTCTTTATCCGATCTACTCCCATGGACCTAACACATAATTTAAGTCTTGTCTCTTAACACATAATTTAAGTCTTGTCTCTTAACGTTGTATGGACGTCTTTTTTGATGTGTTTTTGCAACTAGTGAGGTATGCACGGCGGATGGACGTAACGTTGTATGGACGTCACACACACACACACACACACATGAATTAATAATATACTGGACCATATGTAAAATGAGGAATATACCTTGTGATGCCAGTGACATTTTATTACAAATGAAAATAAAAATAAGAAACAGTGCAGTAACAATACGTTTTCGCATAGCAGCAATTTTGCATGTACAATATAATATTAATAACTGTAACATAACTGTTACTTTTCAGCATAAACATCGGGGCTCTTGACCAGGTGGTCAAGAGACACTGACACTGGCAGGTATGGCTTCAGTGGCGCACCTCGCTAATTTGACCCCCCCCCCCATTACTTTGGGAGTCTAGGTTCTCTCCCGCTTGAGACATTACTTTTTCAAACAAATTAATTATTTATCTTATCTGTTGTTATTGTATAATCATACCCTGACTGTCCTCAAAGCAGTCAATTTAAGTTGAAATACTCCAGCACTGACCTATAACTAAACTACTGTACCGTTCATTTGTATGTTAGCCCTCAGTTAGTACAATTAAGTTGAAATCCAGCACTTTTGAATTTCTTTCTGTGAAAGGTTAGCTAGACAGAGTTCTTTCAGAAATAACCCCCCACCTTCACCGAACAATCAAACACTGCCATTGTGATTTGCATATCAAAAAATCAAGGAACTGGCTGCATATCAGTGATAGGGCCACACAAAAAGGGTGGAATCCCCCAAAACAAGAGAAAAACAGGAGAAATAGAACAGAAAAAAGAACAGGAGTTGCCCAGGACCTTTATGGGGTTCTATCTCCTGACCTGAAAATGTATTTTCTGTTTAAAGAGCTGGGGAGACGGAAACCATGACAGAAAAAAATATTAAATAATTCTAGAGCAATGATACTATCAGAATATAATGTAGTCTGTCAGACATTTTTTATAATATAAAAAATATATTATCAAACATCTAACAACAATATCAACTATAGTGTTAACAGAGTGACAATGACATCACATGAGTCATTGTGAAACAATTATGATTCATGGTCACACTCTATTTCAGTAATATAATTAAATTGATGATATCTTATTGTATTTATTTCATTTTATTTGAATGCAGGGTCATTAAAATGAGTCCATATACAAACACATGTGTTGAATTAACTGTGGAAAAACTTGAAGAACAAGGCACTGGATTAAGTAAGCTTGGCAGTTAGCCTGGTCCCTACCAGGCTAACTTCACAGCTAAATTTCCATGGTAACTAAGGTAGGATTGCGTAATTTTCATTCGTGAAATCGAGTCATGGATAAACTTATCCAGGGTGCTTTGGCTAAACTAATCTGGCAAGATAATTCAGCTTTAATGAAACCGATTCATCGCTAATCCTGGCTAAATTAAGCCAGGATAGGTGTTAAATCCAGGCTTAACCCCTAATTCTGCTTTTGTGAAGTGGGCCCCTGGTCAGTATGTCCTGATAACACCCAAGAATGGTCTAATAAATTGCGTGTAGGTCAGTATGTTGCCTACTTCGCCCATTCAATGCATTGATAGCATCCAAATGGGGTGCACCAGAAGGACCCAACAGTGTTCAGAGAGGCAGGTGTAAGTAACTGAGTCAAGTACTGTACTTCAGTACAATTGCGACAATTTTCAATGCTTTTACTGGTACTTAGTAGAGTTCAAATACTACTCTTTTAATAATTTAGTAATTGATACTAAAACAAATTTATACTTCCACCACTGCAGAGGCCAGGCACAATTAACTCAATCCCTGCCAATCACGCATAAATGCGATCTATTAAATAGCGCACTTGGCCGCCAAGATCGCATAAATGCGTTCTATTGAAAAATTATTATTATTATTATTTTTTTTTTTTCAATTTGACCCAAAATGATTTTTCAAAGATTTAGACTCCCATCCACTTCCTTGTTAACTCGAAACTTAAAAATTCTGTATCTCGGCTCCTGAGTACTTTTTTAATTTCAATGAAAAATCTCTGGCAGACAACAGCAAAAAATCTGAAATAATTCTGCCAGTCATTCAGTTAAAGTCAACATGCGTTTTCACCACTGCCTCACTGACAAGTTAGCCTCACAACCTTGGAGAAAAGACTTGGAGCAGCAAGATTTGTTTTTGACAAACTATGTAGAATAACTTATTACAGGAGACTAGGGTCCAATATATAGGAGCTTTATTCAACAAGTATGAAAACTTAAAACAAACAAGACAGATGGGACACAAGAATCTTTGGCTGGGGTTACATCATCTTCTTGAAGTTTGCTATGGCTTCGTTCACCTTTTCCAGTTCTACTTGGCTCTGTCGCATCTGTGGGGCAAAAGAGGAATCGATTATCTATAGCAGTGTTTCTCAACCTAGTTTCCACACCCAATTAAAATTAAAGCTTTATTGTCTCCGCCAGGAGACTATGTTTTTGTTCTCGTCCTTCCGTGTGTCCACCAAGCTAACATTGGTCAAGCTTCACGTGACACGTGACAATATGTTGAAAGGGTGTGCTTTGATTGGCTAGCGAGACGCATGATGAAATAGAGCCCTATAAATAGGTGTGTCACTTCAAAAGATCATTTATATCTTTTGAAGTGAGGTAAGACAGGATTAATCAGGAACTGGCTCCGAGGAGCACATTTTCTAGTTTATATTGTCGCTTATATGATTTCCAAATATCAGCTTTTACATTAAACTGGACTCTTAGTATGTGATTATTACACCATATGTCAGTAAATATACAAATCAGCTGTAATTCTTTGAATATGTGTTCATATTGCAGATTACCAATACATGTTTGATGGGGGCCCAAGTTCACACAAACGTCCACATGACAAAATTAAAGGGATATTTCACTTTCAAAAAAACTTTGGGTCATTTTATCGTCTACTCAGGCTTTTGTGAGCCCCCCAGACAGTTTTTAAGTTGCTTGATTCAGTATTTAGATATTTGATATTCATTTTATCGAAAACTTTTTCCATTTATTTTTCATATTTTTTGGGGAAAATAAATAAATAAAATACAATAAAAAATGAAAAAAGTAATCGAAAAAACACGCCCCCCTCGCGTATTAGGAGGGCAGGGTGAGTCACCAGTACCAAGGATGGGTGTTTTTGATGAATCTAACATGTTAAAAATGGAGTTTGAAGTTATAATGGTTTGTATAGGAAGGGGTCTGATAAAATGAATATCAAATATCTAAATACTGAATCAAGCAATTTAAAAACGGTCTGGGGGGCTCACAAAAGCCTGAGTAGACGATAAAATGACCCAAAGTTTTTTTGAAAGTGAAATATCCCTTTTAAATGGTAGGCAATAGAACTACATAGGAAAGGGACTTGGCAACTTAAGAGATTACTGCATATTAGTATTTTGTGGGGTGACAATTTAATGCATAACACCTAAAATCATGACTTAATAGTCCAGAAGAAATTATATTTTACATTCGAGGTGTGAGAATGTCAACCATCTGAGGCACACAGGTTAAGTGTTCCCATGTCTAATACGTTAAGAAAAGGTGATCTTGTTTGTTTACCTTCTCTGCATCCAGCTCCTGGACTTTGATGGGAACCTTCTCCTTATAATCACTCTTGGCCAACTTCTCTGTCAGCTTGTCCATTTGCTTCTCCAGGTCACCTTTCTTGGTGGTCAGTTTAGATACCTCCTTCTCCACGTCAATGAGACCCTGGAGAAATAACAGGTGAAATGAGAGTGGAACAGACACCGGGCAGTTGTTAACAGTCGCTCTAAAACCAGTTGTTTTAGGACAGTATAACTGGAAGGAGGCAACACATACAGTATGAAATAAAAAGGAAATGTCCTCAGTAGAGAACAGACTTCCACCAAGGTGTCAGTTTGTCTATACGGTGCTTCTGGTGCCACATCCCCTTTTGGCCAATATAACTTCATGATACATTATCCTACAAGAGGTACCGACATTCAGTGGCCTCTGGAGGTTGACAGTGAAAAAATGTGATCAGTTCTTCCTGAGTTTATCTTTTGAGCCCATGATAATAAAACAAAATATTATACTGGGGTGTTAATCTGTTCAGACGTTATATGCATTTCTGTGACAAGGCCATGGCCCCCTCCCTTCTGCCAAATGCCATGAAAGGTTAATCATTTCTTTCTTGGACCAGAACCAACATTTCCACCATGTTTTATGCAAATGCCTTCATAACGGCTTGAAAAATCCTCCCAACAGACAGACAGATGGGGTGAAAACATTACTTCCTTGGCAGAGGTCATTTGCTTTTTAAATACTTCCCGGTGTATTGTCTGTGGCAATAGTATCGTCTCTGCCTGCTTTATGCACACATACTGTATGGCCCAGATCTGGAGTGGACGAAGATGTTGGGTTGAGAGCATAAAGTTGGCCACACAAACTCCCCACAGCAAGTGGGGTCTGCCATTTTCTACACTTAACATTGTCCATCCAGTGCCTCTTAATATGTTTTTTTCAATGCATCTAACATGTTTTCTAGTTATTTTATCTATTGCGCACAGGTATCATGTGTTGGGCCTTCCTGTGATTAAACCCTCCTAATATTAATTTGGCCTTTAAGGTGGGTTTAAGAGGGAAAGAGAGGCAGATTGCTGGTCCTCACCTTGAGCATGAGGTTGACGGTGCATCTGTCTGAGGCGATGGCCACGGCACAGCCCTCTGGGACAGCCTGGTCTCCTGTCAGGGGGATGACAGCCTGAGAGTAGGACAGGGTCTGGATCTGCAGACTGTACTTCTGCACCAGGGACGCCGTCTCACCGTCTATACACTGGAGATAACCTGCCATAGGAACGAATGGAACACAGAGAGAGGGACAGTTAGAGAAAGTTTCTTGCGCAAGAGATAAAGGTTACTTTAAGACATGCAAAATACAATGTACACTAGATTATCAGCCTGATCGCCAGAGAATTAGTATACATTGCACGGATTTGTGCATGTCATTCCGTGCATAGTCGCCTAGAAACCCCCAAATTCCGTGCATATGTACGGGGAGTCCCACGGTGGGCGTAACCAGTCGCAACCCGGAAAAACCAGGAAGTAGAGCAGTCCCCACAACAAAATGTACGATTCTGTGCCTATCGGTACGTAACTCAAACGGCGCTGAGTAGGCTGAAGGGAATGTCGCAATGTTCAGGACGGCAACTCGCTCGCTTTAGCTCGCTCGGTGGTCCTTCACACGGCGACAATTCCCTTGAGACTGCGCGCCTCCGAAATGGTTTAGTCACAATGGGGGAGATGCGAGGCGGCTATGCACGGAATTTGTGGTTTTCCAGTAGTCTATGCACGGATTTTGAGAAACGTTGAAAAACGTTCAATGAGAACGTTTCCTCTGGCGATCGGGTTGAGATTATAAAGGCTGGTATAGAAACATAAGTATATCAACGATAATAATTATTGCACATGATCCAAAGATTTACTGATCCATTCACTTACTGGTTAAAGTATTTGGGAAATATTCTGTATCTCGGCTCCTGTGTTTTATTATGTATTTTTGGCGAAACATGCTATTTTCAACTGGGTATAACAAGCGAACGGGAGGTCACAATGACATTTGTTTTTCCACTGAAGCACAGAGAAACCCTCTGGGATTAGCAACCATCAGGGGATCGATCATACTGGAGATAAATATTCCGTGGTTCTTGAAAGATTAGTCAGAATGCTTGTTAGGTTTTCCATGCCTTCAGCGCCTGTGATATTATTATGATTATAATTATGTGTGTATTTACTGTGTGGTAGGCCGACATATAAAGGCATAGGTAAAATACATACATATATGAAGGTTAATACTGCCTGTTTGGAGTCATTAACTGAGGCAGCTCATAAGGTCTCATAAGTTGGGTCCTTTCTCAGAGTGTGTGGGTCGTAAATTCCGTACCATTCCCTTATCTCGAAGAGGAGCGAGAGAGGCTCAAATGACATGCTTGATGCCTATGTTAGGGGGAAGGAGAAAGACACTTGCGAGGTGCTCATCGTATTTGCCCAGTGAGTAAAGGCACATATTGGGGGTCCTTGCTTAGATTTTCTGAGGGTCATAAAAATTCCAGTCTTATCAGGAAAGAGAGAGAGAACCAGGCCACCTTGGGGGGTGGGCATGATCTCTGGTGGGAGGCAACATCCTTTGTGTGGGTCTGTGTGGCTGAGTCACTGAGAACTCAGTTTCTTGGAGTCCCTCAACAGACCAGTAGTAAGTAGAAAAGCTCTTGATACACAAAGATTAATGGTCATATATGCTGATATGTTTATTGTTTGTGTGAAGATTCATGTCGGTAATATTGTATTATTGTTTCTGTGTTTCAATCTTTCTGTAGGTTTAAAACCTGTTTGACCTGTCTGTCTGTCTGTCTGACCGGACAGCCTGACCTGGCTAGACTTTGTTAGTAGAATGTGAGCCTACTGGCAAGGTTGGAGTTGACTAAGATAGTAGTTGACTGGCCGCTTAGTAGAATGATTGTCTGCTAGGTGTGTTAATGTATGTTTGTATTTGTGTTAGTAAATAAAAACCATAAAAGACACAGGTTTGGGTAGGTCTGAGTATTATCTACTTTACACCGATTCAGGGACTCCGGCCTTTTGCGAGGGCCGTTAGCCGACCAGTCGCACAAAGTAGTGTGCGTCGGGTTGAAATTCGTACAGTTTTAAACTATTGTCTGCCTTTTCATTAAGGCATAGCCTATAGGTGGTCGAAGTAGTTTAAAAAAATTCATACAGTTTTAAACTACTATCGGCCTTTAATTAAGGCCTTTAGGTGATTTAAGTAGTTTATAACAAATAGTAACCTGATAGTCTCTGAATGGAGTCAGAGACCCTTTGGAGCAGGTTACGTTTATAACCGTGTTAAATAATAATTTATCACGGCTATAAACAACTTGTTGCTCTGGATTATGGGACCAGGGCAATAAGAAGCGTTAGGCCACTTTTGAGGGTAGTCAGAAGTTGTAAGGATACACGCGTTGGGCCACTTTTGAAGGTAGTCAGAAGTTGTAAAGAGATGCACACGTACAGTTTTGAACTACTGACCTAACTATTGCTCTCTTAAAGGTGAGGCTAGTGGGAGTGTTTGAAATTTGTACAGTTTGAACTACTGACCTAACTATTGCTCTCTTAAAGGTGAGGCTAGTGGGAATTTGAAGTAGTTTAGACAAATTGTAACCATCTTGTTGCTCTGGGTTATGGGACCAGGGCAATAAGAACGAAGTGAGGCCACTTTTGAAGGTAGTCAGAAGTAGAGAGACAAGGCGGCGGAGGTCACCGTCGACATAGAGGACAAAGGGAAGGTTAACTGGTTTAACATCAGGGGTTTCAATGTTAACTGTATGTGTATGTGATACTAGAACAGGATTAGTTGTCAGGGGTTTTCATTGTTTAGGGTATGTGATGTAAGTCAGGGATAACGTTATTTAACTGCATGTGATACTAGGTCAGGATTAGTTATCAGGGGTTAAATTATTCAACGTTATTAGCCTATTGTTGTTGTTAGTGTACACAGATGCGAGCTGTGGATTCTAACAACAAAGGGAGACACTGCTACCTACCAAATTGCTAACTGGGTGCTGTCAAGCCTGATAACTTATACCTAACTAGGTAGCCTGTCTTTCAAGCCGTCCAGAGAACACTTTTAGTGGGAGGGAAGAGGAGTGAGATGGGAGGGTTAGTTGAGTTAGGAGTGAGGTGGGAGTCAGCACATAAGGCTTTTGGGAGGGCATTGCAGTGGATGACTGACTATATTATGGTTCTTGCAAGAACACTAGTCAGGGAGAGGGAGTCACTGGGAGCAGAGTACGATAGACTCATTGATGCTGCCAGTGACTATGTGAGCCCGCCAGAAGGCGCTACCACCGCTGATCGGGTGGTTGGCGCAGGGCGGATGGAGCAGATCTTCCCGGGAGTCGGGGGCGAGCCAGGAGACCCGGGCTGTCCCGGAGAGGGAGATCTACTCATCACGACACGCGGAGAAGGCGCAGAGGAGGTCGTGACAGCCGGCGGAGAGGGGCCGTCGGCGGGAGAGAAGGGAGCGCCATCAGAGGGCGGACCAGACGGCGTTGCTCCCGCAGACGAAGCTGCGGGTGCGGGGGAGGTGCCACGGGAGATCGCGAGAGAGGCCGCGGGGGACGTGACGGTCGAGGTAGAGACGCCTACGGAGAAAGCCGAGGGGGAGACCGACACCAATCCACGCACCGACATCACACCAGTGCAGAGCGTCGTGGCACCACCTAAGCCAACGGGGACGGCCGACAACGATCCACACTCTGTCACCACACCAGGGAAGAGCGAGGCCCGGGTGGGTCAAGGTGGGAGGCCAGTAGCCACAAGAGCCAGACCAGTCGGGTTTGGAGGGCGCGGCCTAACGAACCAGGAGCAAGAGGAGCTGCTCCTGGGGTTGGCAGAGTTGTGTGAGCTGCTGAAACCCCCTGACCCATTCGCGCCTGGTCGGTGGGTCATGAGTAAGTTGAGGGGGAGGCTGAAAGAAGTCACTGTCCCACCACAGTCATCGGCGCGGGCTGGTGGTGGGGTTGCGTTTCGCGGCGGCACAGGAACACTGCCAGAGAAGCTGACTTCTCCACTTCTACCCTCCGCAGGGGGTGGCAGTGGTTTGGATATGGCCAGGGCCACACCGAAGCAACCTGGACCGCTGCGGTTGAGCATGACTGGCACAGAGGCCCACAAGGCGGTGGGCCTATGTGTCCGTTTATGGTCGGCTGGCAGGGGTACTTAGGTGCACTCGGGTGGACAGAGATGCTATGCGCAGCACTAAAAAAGAAAACGTCTGAAGTGTCCTACTTTTGTTGTAGTAGTTAGGACCTTTTGTGATGTTTCTTAACATGTGAATGGAAGGAGCCATTTCCAAATGTGTGCTATGCGACATCGAAGGACGTCTAAAGTGTCTTACTGTGTGTGGTAGTTTAGGACCTTTATGATGTGCCTGTAACAGTGAAATGAATGGAGCCATTTCAAAATGTATGCAATTATGATGAGGATTTGAATAACTTGCATGATGATGATGATGATGAGTATTAATTTACTGCCTGGGATGGAAAGGGGTTGAGTGGGGTGCCTTGATACAGGTTATGTTCACCACTTAATCTCTTTTATACTTAGTTGTACGATGATGTCACGCAAAATTGGCTAAATGGCTGACCTGCCAGGTTGTGAGCTTGTAGATCTGCTATTTTACCATTGCGAAACATTTAAGACACTTTGCCCATGAGTGAAAGGGGTTTAAAGTGGGAGGGAAAGGACACATCAGTGTTCCAAAAGATGAGCTTGTAGATCTGCTAATTTTCATTTTAAAACTTTGCCCAGGATATAGGTGGTCGAAGTAGTTTACAAATTCGTACAGTTTTGGACTACTGGCCTAACTATTGCTCTCTTAAAGGTGAGGCTAGTGGGAGTTCAAGTGGTTTAAAAATTCGTACAGTTTTGAACTATTGACACTGACCGATAGTGGTTTATAGATTTGCACGGTTTTGAACTACTGGCCTAACTATTGCTCTCTTAAAGGTGAGGCTAGTGGGAGTTTGAAGGGTTCGAGAATTCGTGCAGTTTTAATCCACTGTCGGCCTTTAATTAAGGCCTATAGGTATTGAAAGGGGTTTAAAGTGGGGGAAAACAGGCAACTACATACCAAATTAGTTTGTTTTCTGGATTGGGGAATTTATGTTAAACATGTGTGGTGTGCATAAATTCATGTTATGTGTGAAGTACGTAACTTTTTAAGTTTGACATGTGGGCTGTTCCGAGTATGGGATCGGAGTGGTTTGCAGACCAAAGTAAGATGTACCTAGTTAGGCATGTGTGAAGTACATTGCTTACTATGCCAGGCGGTGCCTCACTCACTAAGGGGCGACCTTCCAGTGTGTTCTCTAAGCCATAAACCAGAGGTAAATGGATTGTAGCCATTTCCTGCTGCCAGTGGGGGAGGATTATCATATGGGTGGGCCGTGAATGTGAGAGGTTATTGCGGCCTCTGGGTCGGCCGACCCAGAGGCCGGGTGGGAGGTGTTAGGTTTTCCATGCCTTCAGCGCCTGTGATATTATTATGATTATAATTATGTGTGTATTTACTGTGTGGTAGGCCGACATATAAAGGCATAGGTAAAATACATACATATATGAAGGTTAATACTGCCTGTTTGGAGTCATTAACTGAGGCAGCTCATAAGGTCTCATAAGTTGGGTCCTTTCTCAGAGTGTGTGGGTCGTAAATTCCGTACCATTCCCTTATCTCGAAGAGGAGCGAGAGAGGCTCAAATGACATGCTTGATGCCTATGTTAGGGGGAAGGAGAAAGACACTTGCGAGGTGCTCATCGTATTTGCCCAGTGAGTAAAGGCACATATTGGGGGTCCTTGCTTAGATTTTCTGAGGGTCATAAAAATTCCAGTCTTATCAGGAAAGAGAGAGAGAACCAGGCCACCTTGGGGGGTGGGCATGATCTCTGGTGGGAGGCAACATCCTTTGTGTGGGTCTGTGTGGCTGAGTCACTGAGAACTCAGTTTCTTGGAGTCCCTCAACAGACCAGTAGTAAGTAGAAAAGCTCTTGATACACAAAGATTAATGGTCATATATGCTGATATGTTTATTGTTTGTGTGAAGATTCATGTCGGTAATATTGTATTATTGTTTCTGTGTTTCAATCTTTCTGTAGGTTTAAAACCTGTTTGACCTGTCTGTCTGTCTGTCTGACCGGACAGCCTGACCTGGCTAGACTTTGTTAGTAGAATGTGAGCCTACTGGCAAGGTTGGAGTTGACTAAGATAGTAGTTGACTGGCCGCTTAGTAGAATGATTGTCTGCTAGGTGTGTTAATGTATGTTTGTATTTGTGTTAGTAAATAAAAACCATAAAAGACACAGGTTTGGGTAGGTCTGAGTATTATCTACTTTACACCGATTCAGGGACTCCGGCCTTTTGCGAGGGCCGTTAGCCGACCAGTCGCACAAAGTAGTGTGCGTCGGGTTGAAATTCGTACAATGCTTAAAAACGCTTGCAGAAGCTATGGCCTGGCAAGCTAAAATCCCTGGCAGTGAATGTGTTAATTATTGAAGCAAACGTGAACAAATATTCTCATGAACAAAAGGTCCCGCACACTGCTCTTGCTCAGCAGCCTCTTTTATTTAAATTGACAGACATTTCGGTCCCACTGGACCTTCATCAAGAGTGTCTTACGTAAGACACTCTTGATTCTTGAGAATATTTTTCATGTTTGCTTCAGTTTTCAATGTCCAACACACCTGCATCCAAAAGAAGTGGATGTGCGAATACTTCCTGTCCATAGGCAATTCATTATTGCACATTGAGTACTAATACAGAGGCTATTATGTTCAAGTGGCATGACAAAGTGGTCGTGGGTGGTCATTACAGAAACTTGGTATTAAATCATATTATATGTCAAGTTAGACCATTTAGAATAATGTTTCCTAACTGCATTAAGGAAACAATACTTACACTTCTCTAATTTAACTATTACCGAAGTGTCATGAAGTATTCCAAATTCTTAACATGCCGGCTGCTTCCATTAGTCAAGTCAGATTTATTTATCCAGCACATTTCATACGACAGGCATAGACACAATGTGCTCATACTATACATGCTGCAGTAAGGGATAATTGGTTTATTAAAGCCTGAAGATTGTGTTCTTCACTGACCATTATTTTGAGGGGAATACACAGAAAGCCTACACATCTCAACCTCCATGGGCTACACCCAGACACAGAGAAGTAGAAGCTTTGTATTTTTGTGGGTGGGTGGAACGGGGATTTCCAATCCCAGAGATCTGTCAGTAGTGAGTAGTGGACTTGTTTGTGAGCCTCACTGCCACAGGGAAAAACTGCTCCAGTGGCGCGAGGAAGTGGTCTTGATAGACTGATGGTTCTTGCTGGAAGGTGGCTTTTGGATGAGAGGTAGCGAACTTGGGCTAAGAGGAGCCGGTGCTAATCTTTCCTGCTCGCTTCTTGGTCCTGGAGCAAGCAGGAAAGATAATCACTTAGTCTGGACAATAGCACTTTGTCATGACCTTCTTAGGAGTTCTTAAACTTTAACACTGATAGTAAGACGATACTTGTTTTAATGTTTTCCAATCTGTACGGCTTTGTCTTGGTTTTAACCCTGGATTGCTGAATCTCCTGTCTGCACAGCATATTTACCCACGGGTATTAACCCATTAAGACCTGAGGCCGATTCTACAAAACATCTGTCGGGTAGAAACCTCATACGTCCAAAACCTTTACTTTTCAGGATTCAATTTCAAAAACAGCAAAAGTAGCTGATCTACAAGCTCAAAAGGCATCGCTTCGTGCCACATTTCGAGCTTGCAGATCTGCTACTTTTGATGCTTTTGTGTGACGCTGTAGTTTGATCAAGTGGGGCATTAATTTAAATCGCAGATCTACAAGCTCACAACACATCACAACTCAACGTGTTGTGAGCTTGTAGAGGGAAGGGATCACGTATAGACCCCTGGGGGACCCCGGTCAGTGAAGTATATAGGGTTTTGTGATTCATAAAAAAACCTTGACCTCAAAATTGCAATGTCACCTATTGCAGGTGAGCTATTACAACACAGGTCTTATGCCTTTGTCTTTGAGTAATTGCTGTCATATTACTCTGTGTGTGTGTGTGTGTGTGTGTGTGTGTGTGTGTGTGTGTGTGTGTGTGTGTGTGTGATCTTACAGTCAGCTCGTGTCTTGGTCAGGTTGTAGTCTGCCCTGAGAGAACGAATGGTCTTGACCACGGTCATCACAAACTCCATGTGGCGGTCCACCTCGTCACTCTGCCAGCAGAACTATGTACACACACAAAATATAAAGCACTCACACACATGCAAAGACAAGCAACACCCAGCATACACAAATGGAAAATAGTAGCATCTTTTAAAAAAAAGAAAAAAGGAAAAGTGAAACAGCGCCATCTTGCCTTGGCACAGAACACCGGGACATGAAGATTTGATACGGATGAATTCACTAACTGATGTTGATCATTGAGGTCTCCAGTTGGCTTATTTTAATTAGCTTCACTCATCAAGTACTCAAGGTTTGCACTTTTATAGTGCTCCGCATGCGGTATCAACACACTGATGAATTCAAATTAAAAAATAGCAACAACAAAAAAGAAAAAGCGGCTATTTTTGCTCATTTTGCGTGATACTGTAGTAATGATGAAGTAGGGCATTAATTAACGAAAAAACTAAAATTTAAAATATGGAGATAAGAGGTTTCTGCCTGACATCAACGATATTTTCTCACCTAAATCTTTGACATAAATTACACGCAGAGAACCTGCTGCTATACACTGTATATATCAAACTGCATCTTGGCTGTGCAAAATGCTCCGTCATTTCTTTGCATTTGAGCGAGTGCTCACCAGCGTTCCTTTTCACGCCTATCTGTCTCTCACCTCGTCGGTGTCGGGGTAGGACGTGACGGAGATGCTAGGGGGGTTGTCCTGGGGTCGTCGCCGGGGTAACCTCTGGAAGAGCTCCTCGGAAACGAAGGGCATGATGGGAGCGAGGAGGCGTAGGCCCACCTCCAGGCAGGTGTAGAGGGTCTGTCTGCACACCAGGGCCTGTCTCTGGCAGGCACTGTCCTCCTCCGCCTTGCTGAACACTGGCTTCACACTCTCCTGGAGAGAGGAGAAAGAGAGCGAACGAGAGGAGAGGATAAGGGAGACAAGACAATACAGGAGAGAACAAGGACAAGAGGAGAGGAAAGAACGGGTGCAAAGGAGAGAAAAACAGAAGAGACGTGGAAAGGAGAGGAGAGGGAAAAGGAGTGAGGAATGGGAGCAGAGGCAAGAAGGAATCAGTGAAAAGATGGTCATGAGGAGGGTGTAATGTGTACACTAGGGGCGGAAATTGGCAGGTAAATATAAGGAAACAAAAGCAGAATATATATTTTTCCATTTCTCCCTCTACACCAAATCTCTCCTAATGCCGCATTTTCTACAAATTCCGCCTATTATGACCTGCCCAGAAAAGGTTCATGCGGTTAACATAGCGTAACATAGTCTTGTCTCTCACCAGGTAGACGTCGCAGAGCTCGTACAGCCAGAAGTTGTAGATGGCTGTGGTGATGCCGGGGAAGTCGTAGGCCCGGAAGCCCGCGCCGCACAGAGACACGGCCGCACACAGCCGGGAGAGGATCCACCTGTCTGTCACGCTCTCCTCTCCACACAGCTGACAGCAGGGATGGATGGGGCAGGAGGAGGTGGTAGAAGGGAGAGAATGAAACACACATCAACACAAAGACACAGCAACAATCGCAGTTGAAAAAGTTTTGAAAAAATCATATGGGGCTCGGGACTCCAATGTGGATTTCGGACTTCACGTGGCCAGCCTGTGATGTCAAGTCGTCTGTGTCATATCTTTGACGTATGACTCCAAATTTGTCAGAGCCCAGTTGAATTAATTGAGTTTTTTTTTGTGGAGGTATATCTTCTGCAAAAACCGCAGTGGTGGGAAAAGTATTTCTTCACAAACGTGGACATTGTCAACACGTAAAGGCCTCTAGTCTGAGGGTGATATAACATTAATGTTTACTTGCAGTGCAACAGATGGGTTTTCTTTTTTTTTTCTTTTTTAAATAATCTTTTTATTGTTTTTCATGGTCATCGGTGTCATTTTACACAGTGGTCGCGGCTTTCCATGTTAGATATTATATATATTATAATAGCATTTAGCAAATAATAATAATAACTAGAAAAAGTGCTCCTCGGAGCACAACTCTCCGCTGTTAGGAATGTTGGGAATGTTCTATCTGTATAAGTGTCCTATCCGTCCTGTCTGTATAAGTGTCCTATCCCTCCTGTCTGTATAAGTGTCCTATCCGTCCTGTCTATGTAAGTGTCCTATCCGTCCTGTCTGTGTAAGTGTCCTATCCGTCCTGTCTGTGTAAGTGTCCTATCCAATTGTTACAGTATCCGCCATTTCTCAACCATTTCGTGATTGTTCCTGTCTTACCTCACTCTTACCAGACTTGTGTTGGGAATGTTCTAATTCTTATGTTCTAACTGTCCTATCCATCCTGTCTGTATAAGTGTCCGATCCGTCCTGTCTGTATAAGTGTCCTATCCGTCTGTATAAGTGTCCTATCCGTCCTGTCTATGTAAGTGTCCTATCCCTCCTGTCTGTGTAAGTGTCCTATCCCTCCTGTCTGTATAAGTGTCCTATCCGTCCTGTCTGTATACTGTAAGTGTCCTATCCGTCCTGTCTGTATACTGTAAGTGTCCTATCCGTCCTGTCTGTGTAAGTGTCATATCCCTCCTGTCTATGTAAGTGTCCTATCCGTCCTGTCTGTGTAAGTGTTCTATCCGTCCTGTCTGTATAAGTGTCCTATCCGTCCTGTCTGTATAAGTGTCCTATCCGTCCTGTCTGTATAAGTGTCCTATCCGTCCTGTCTGTGTACTGTAAGTGTCCTATCCGTCTGTGTAAGTGTCATATCCCTCCTGTCTATATAATCTGTCCTATCTGCCAATTATGTATCAGCCATGCAGCCATTTCGTGATGGTTCCTGTCTTACCTCACTTTGACAGTGGCACAGACACTGTCAAAGTGACGCCATGTATTTATACAGTATTTCACCGTATTGTCACGTGTCACGTGAGGCTTGACCAATCGCTGTGTCATATTTAGAAAGTGAAAACAATACTCTCCTGCGGAGAGTAATAATAATAATAACTAGAAAAAGTGCTCCTCGGAGCACAACTCTCCGCCAGAAGACTTGTGTTGGTTCGAAGGTCGCGAAGGTCGCTATCCCTCTTGTATATGTAAGTGTCCTATCCATCCTGTCTGGGTAAGTGTCCTCTTCCGTTCATTCTGTGTAAGTGTCCTATCCCTCCTGTCCTATCCGTCCTGTCTATGTAAGTGTCATATCCCTCCTGTCTATATAAGTGTCCTATCTGTCCTATCTGTCCAATAAGACAGATAGGAACAATTGGACCGCGACTACTTGACTACTTCCGGTTCGAAGGTCTGGGAGTGAGCTAGTGGCCGGATTTTCGGTATTGGAATCTGGCTTATCACAGTGACACATGTATTTATAGGTCGCTATCCCTCTTGTATATGTAAGTGTCCTATCCAACCTGTCTGGGTAAGTGTCCTCTTCCGTTCTGTCTGTGTGAGTGTCCTATCCCTCCTGTCTGTATAAGTGTCCTATGTCATATCCCTCCTGTCTATATAAATGTCCTATCTGTCCTATCTGCCAATTATCAGCCATGCAGCCATTTCATGGTTCCCGTCTTACCTCACTCTGACAGTGGCGGACCTATAAATACATGTGTCACTGTGATAAGCCAGATTCCAATACCGAAAATCCGGCCACTAGCTCACTCCTATCCCTCCTGTCCTATCCGTCCTGTCTATGTAAGTGTCATATCCCTCCTGTCTATATAAGTGTCCTATCTGTCCTATCTGTCCAATAAGACAGATAGGAACAATTGGACCGCGACTACTTGACTACTTCCGGTTCGAAGGTCTGGGAGTGAGCTAGTGGCCGGATTTTCGGTATTGGAATCTGGCTTATCACAGTGACACATGTATTTATAGGTCGCTATCCCTCTTGTATATGTAAGTGTCCTATCCAACCTGTCTGGGTAAGTGTCCTCTTCCGTTCTGTCTGTGTGAGTGTCCTATCCCTCCTGTCTGTATAAGTGTCCTATGTCATATCCCTCCTGTCTATATAAATGTCCTATCTGTCCTATCTGCCAATTATCAGCCATGCAGCCATTTCATGGTTCCCGTCTTACCTCACTCTGACAGTGGCGGAGACACTGTCAGAGTGATGCCATGTATATATAGGCCCGGTGGCGTCACTAGCCAATCAGATCACAGTATTTCACGTGTCACGTGAGGCTTGACCAATCGGTGTGTCATGTTTAGAAAGTGAAAACGCAGTGATAACAATACTCTCCTGGCGGAGAGTAATAATAATAATAGTCATAATCATAGTCAGGAGTGTCAGGGGGAGAAAAAAAAAATAATAATAAAATAAATAAATAAAATAAGGAGACAAGAACCCAAAAAAAAAAAAAAAATAGTAATAATAATGTCCAATTTTTCATATTTACAGCAATATATCAAGAGAGAAATTAAACAAATTGCTCATTCACAGTACAAATATTAATTACATTACAGTTCCTATAATCAGAGGACCTATTAAAGTCATGGTCTCTGGGTTTCTTGCTTGGCGACCCTAGAGACCTGTGTATGTCTCGAATATGGACTGTGTGCTTGCTCCCATGGTAACCGAGACGGTTATGATAAATAAAGGTTATTCAGAGATTGAAATGCAGAAAACTAATAGAAAAAGAAAGTTAATGGAATGTTTAGCCCTTGCCACCAGCACATAAGGAGCATAATAAACATAGATCGTAAACCGTGAACCCCTTCATTCTATTGGTCGGGGGGAATATTTATATTTTTTAGGTAGTTCAAGAAGGGGTTCCAGGAAACATAAAATATATCTTTTTGACCTCTTAAGGCAATTTTGTTTTTCCAACTTAAGGAAGTTCATGATGTCTTTGATCCATCTTAAGTGTGATGGCGGCGTGGCTTTTTTCCATTCTAAGAGTATTATGCGTCTTGCAAGCAGGGTTGTAAACGCCATGACATCCAACGTTATTTTGTTTAGGTGATTATTGGTAGGTGCAAGCCCAAAGAGTGCGATCAGTGGGCACGGTTCTATGTGCGTTTCGAATATTTCTGAGAAGGCTTTGAATATTTTGGACCAGAAACATGACAGGCTGGGGCATTGCCAGAACATATGAATAGGTGTTGCCGGAGCAGCCTTACAACGTTCGCAAGTTGCATCGGTGTCTTTATACATTTAACAGATGGGTTTTCAAGTTGGACACATCAGCAGAATCAAGAGTACAGCTGGCGCTTATGGACAAAAAAAAGATGGGCCTAATGAAAAGACACAACCCATCACAAGAACACTGTTTTTTATTGCATTTTATCTCGCCATTTCATTATCAGTCTGTGGGCTCATATCCACGTGGTTCCCCAAATGAAGATGGTAGAGGTAAATTTATTTTTTTGCAGGTTAGATATGGCTGTCATGAGTGCAGCTTGCACACTATTAGTGCTAACACACCCACGGCTATGGTTTAGGCTCGCAGTATTTGGAAATCTCAGTGCTGACAGGATATTCAGATAATGTCTGCATAGTAGAAATGCGTGGATAGCAGTTTTTTCCATGAACCCCGCAGTCAAGAGCCATCTGGGAGATTTGCGAGGCCCTGTGCGAAGAAGGCACGGCAGGCCCTTTTCAATTCCACCGGGTGAGGTAACGTGACCATTCGGTTGCGTCCCAGAACTGACGTGCACGCAGTATTTTTGTTTGTTTTTCAGGCACGATCAGAATCAGAATCTATTTCCCCAAGTACTTACATACATAAAGAACATGAAATACCGTTCCCCCTCAGCCACTTGCAGTGCAACATAAAATATCAAACCATCAAAAAAACGTCATAAAAAGACAAAATCGAAAAGTTACTAGCACAAGTGCCATGGTGCAATCCTAAAGTTACCAGCACGGTATAATAAAGTGCTGTTGCGCATTTTTTAAAGTGCAGTTACATCAAGTCCAGTCAAATTCAGTTGAGTTGAGTTTGTAGAATACAATATAATGCGCTCATCATGTGCCTTCCACTTTTGTGAAGTAGCCTAACTACACAGCACTGCACTGTTGTTAGGCAACAGAATTATTATACAAATAGTTTGCATACAGAGCAAACTGCTGGACATAAACAAAAGAGCAGTCATCCCATCGCTGAATTTGCATACCCTATTATTGACATGAATCCAGAAGTTACTCACCACATACGAGCAGCAGAATTATTAATGCAAACATTTCCTCCTGGCTTTCCTAGCAGCAAACTCAGAAATAATGTCTTTGTAATCCAAATGGGATAGTAGGCTATAACGTTTTGACTTTGAGAAACTGTGCTCCACGAGCAACTTCACAGCGTGGGAACGTTCAGAATGGTGTTTCCAATTATGTCTTGGTTCAATCAGACACCATTGCACACACATGAACGTGCGTAGCCGGCTTCTTCACCGTTCTTTATGGTGTGTCCACTGCATTCACAAATGGAGAGTGGGGAGAGCTTTACAGCTGCGGTGGGGAAAGCAGTATTGCAGCAAACATGGACGTTTCCATTTATTTTGAACTTCTCACAGTACTCTGTAGGCCTGCTCTGTATGAAATTATTATGTCCATGCAGGTGCGGATCTGTATTCGTGAAAGATAATTTGTGTGGATGAGGAAAGGATGATTTATGTGTACACACGGATTTGGGTGACATCAGAGCCGATCTGTGCTCTAGTGTGTAGAACTCAGCCCTGGGTAGGGCTTATCGCCCTCAATCTAGAGGCCTTATGCCTAATTTACACTCTGTTGCATGACATGCGATGTCTAAATTGAGCTCAGAGTCTTGACAGAGTGGGAGGAAGCAATATAAAACTCCCTTAAAAATATATATGGGCTTATACATGTTACATAATGTGAAAACTTTTATTATGTGCCTATGATTCTCCAATAAATCTTATTTGACAAAAGACTATATGGGCTAGGCAAACCTTGGAAACCCAGTTTCACAAGATTGAATATTAACACAAAAAGTTTACTCGTCTCTATCTCGTTCTCCATCTGTTTTTTTTGGCGGCCTCACCTGGGCTTCCTCTGAAGGCACAAAGTTGTCCCCCAGTGTCTTCATGGCAAACTTGACAGCGTTCCAGAGTTTGTTGCAGAAGTGACGGTAGCCAAGGATACGGTTGACATCCAAGTTGATGTCCCTGCCTGGGAGACGGAGAGAGGCGGAAACAGTAAAATATTCATCTCTTTGACACATTGTTATTATTTCTGAGTACAATACTGTTTACCTGGGGATGGTTTAGTGCCTTTTGGCTGTGAATGTGCCTATTTTCCTGGTCTAGGATCAGATCCTGCCAAAGCTTTCTCTTCTGTCTCTCACCTAATGTCTTCCCTCTCAGCTTTCCCTATAGTTTGCTTCAATACTGAACAAATACTGCAGGGTTTCTGCATCGATTAAGCACTTCCCTGTTATAAAAAGGCAGAGTATTTAATTATGCAAAGCACCAAAGTGTTATCGTGACTTTCCTTTAATAGTGTTATAGTGCCAGGTTGTTGCTGACTAACTGCAAGTCATTTTAAGCTACTGTGCGAGGTCAAGCCTGAGACGTGGGTTTGTGCCAAGGCTGTTTGGCCAACTGGGGGAGGATGTCAGTGTGTGATAAATGAGTTTCACCTTGGCTCGTGTAGGCGCACAGGGCGAAACGCAGGGCATCGGTGCCACACTCCGGAATTCCACTGGGGTAGTCGGACTTCTGACCCTGTTTGGCTTTCTCTATCTCCACCGGATCCAAGTTACTCTCCGCTAACTGGGCGTAGAGACCCTGGAGGAGGAGAGAGAGAGATGGAGGGAGAAAGAGATGGACGGTGTGAAGGAAAGGGAGAAAAGCAAGGAAGGAAAATTTAAGAGAGTGGGGAACGAGGGAGAGAACGAGGCAAAGGAGAAGGATGGATGGAGGGGGGGTTGAGAGAGGGGTGGAAGGAGGATGAGAGAGAGACATGTTGACAAAAGGGAGGGAGATAGATGTGAGGGAACAGAGCAGAAGGAGATGTAAGGGGACAGAGGAGAGGAGGATGGAAGTAGACAGGGAAGGGAGGATGTAGGGAGGAGGGGGAAGGTTAATCCAAAATCACTTTACTCACCTGGCAGAAATTGTCACAGTGACATTGGTGCAGAACAAATCGACACTCAATTAGTAACAACACAATGACGTCCATTGAATACAATGGGACATAGTGGAACACAATAGACAGTGACTCTACAATGTAATAAAGAGACAATCTATTCATACGCCCTGCACAGAGAAGGAAAACAAAAAGGGACCGGGGGAGGAGCAGGAATTGATTGTCAATGAAAAGCCCAGAGGAGCTGAGTTTGTCCCAGTTAACGTCCCGTTTCATCCTTATAAAGAACCGACTTTTGATGTTTTAATTGGACGGGAAAGCAGACAAGGCTCTTTGTAAGAACAAGTTAATCACAGTTAACCTGAGGCAGGGCAGGTGGGTGGGGGTGGGAAGGGAGGGGCAGCTTTAATACCGTGTGCCTCCTCTGAGCCCTCAGAGGGGGCAAACCTGCCTCCACCTCCTCGCGGCCTATCGGCCAACCAATGGGAGATTGATGGGCTCAATAAAAACTTTGCCTGCAGTAGGGAAAGGTGCTTACAACTTACATAAGACTTTGGGCCTCCAGGGAGCCACGTGTACGATTCAACCACGTGAAGAGACCAGAGCGAGAGTGAACTCAAGGAGGGGGTGGAGGGGACTCCTTACCTCCAGGGAGATCCCGGTGATGACATCCAGAGGGTCGATGACGTTCCCTAGGGATTTGCTCATCTTCCTCCCATGGGCGTCCCTCACCACAGCGTGCAGATACACCTGGTAACATGAAAGCAACCATTAACCAGTACATACTGGAGGCTCAGTTGTGTTGTGCATGTTGTGGTGTCAGACGTTATCGTTATTGTATCTTGAATGCTTAATCGTACCAAGGTGGAGCTAGCTTTCCACCTCTATTGTACTCATTACACTTCCCTGCTTCTGTTGATGAACACACCTGGGAATCTGTGCCCAACTTTAAATGGAACACACACACCACTGTTGGGAAAGAAACTCCAAATCACTGTGTATGCTGTTGTGTTCGTTAAGGAGGATACAGTACGTGTGTATTTTCCCCCCTATTGATTAATCATGCTAGCTAGCACCAGACCGAGCACTAATTACCACAGGTGTCCAGCTTTGCGCAGTTGCCCCACTCTACTTAAAGAACATAATTGCACCCGCAGGACTGTTCGGTATGTCATTCTTTTCTTTAAAGGCAAAAATAAGAAGGTGTTGTCTTTCATTTGAATTAATTGGTGACAGCAGTTCCCACCTCTCTGAAGGGCAGCTTGCCAGTGAGTTTGAGGCCCATCATGACCATGCGAGCCACCCAGAAGAACAGGATGTCATGACCCGTCTCCAGCAGGGTTCCTGGGTAGAAGACGTTCAGGTCCTGTGTCTAATGACACAATACAAACACATTAAGCACATAATGAATATTTAAAACATGAATGCACCACAGAGAACACAAAGGAAAGGTTGTGTTATGAACTAATGCCTTGGTTCATTTACGTGATAAAAGAACGTAGTAGTGATAAAAACAAGTTATTAAGACAAATAAACAAATTAATAATTGGAATTGCAGGCTCATAAAAGCACAATTGAAACCAATCCAGTTGCCAAGCAAAGACTTTAACAGAATGTAAATACAAACCAAATACAGATATAAAACGTTTGCATAGTAACAAAAACGTCTGGTTATATATGGTTTTAATATCTTTTTGTAATTAGATAGGTCTGTATTATGATGTTTATATTGAAAAAGTAACTTACGACGGTATAATGAACATTCTATAAAAGCATCATTGGACCAGGCCTTTACACAGTCATTAAACATCCTGTAGTACATAAGATATGATGAACCTTTATTAATCCCTGGGGGAATTCAGGTGTCATAGTAGCAAATTTCTCTAGTCCTCTAGTACAGGGGTCTTTTTTTGTCAGGCCAAGGACCCCTTAGATGTGCGACGGCCCCCCGGGGCCTTTTCCGGGGTTCTGTGTGTGCGCCTATTACTGCCTAACCATTGTCTGGAGTCTGACACATCAGGGGAAAAGGGAGGCACCTGGCCATTGTCTCCTCAAACACTATAAGAGACCTGCTCTGTTCATTCCTCCAAAGGCTGCAGGAGCGGCCACTGAAGAGCACCTTTGTTAATTTGCCTTTGTTAAGCCTCAGTTAAGGTGGGCAGCATGTTGGAAACTTAAATTGTTTGCTCTATTCTAAATGTTCAACTATTTGTTCATAAAAATCACTCTTTGTTTTTGCATACCCTCAATGTGGTTCCCCTTTTTTGTTGTGGGCTTGGAGCCAGGCCATAACAGTTGATACATAGACGAAGCAGGGACCCCTATTATATAAAATTGTTTTGCATATGTAACTAGGCCTCGGTCCCTCCAACTTCTGATCCTTTTTATTTGTACAAAGTGGGTGAGTGCACTGCCGTCTGCACCAAAGAAAAGTTCAAAGCAATCAAAGGGAAATTTAGAAAGAGCAAAGCTGAGGAAGAGAGGAGACAAGTACTGTACAGTATATATAGGTGTGGTTTTATGGACATTTTTAAAAGCATCCATCTGTCTCTGGTTTTCCTGATTGCTTTGAAAAGTTCAAAGCCATTAGTGGCACTTGAGAAATATGAAGGTGGTAGAAAGATGACAAAAAGTACAGAGGTGGCATTGGAGATAATACTACTAGCTTAGCAGCACCGGCAAAGTGTTACTAATGAGAAGGCAGGCTACATTGAAAGACAGAGAAGCGGCTAACATTAACAAATGATGATTATGAAATGTCTCTGTACAGTCAAGTGATTTACATCATCAAGGAACACGGACGTCCACAGAGGCAGCCAACGTTTGTTTTCCTCTAAGTAATGGCACAACGTCGTCGTGCCCCCCCGCTCCCAATAAAATAAATCCCATAAATAAATTAAACAAAGCTTCGAAGGTCAGTTCGTAAACACCACAATATCTCAACCCCAATAAAAGGCTTTGGGACCAGCCCTACATGCAAATAGTTGTCATTATGTGATATCGTGCACCTACACTGTACTGTACTGTTAGCTGTCATGATGTCCTATCATGCACATAGCTGTCATGATGTCATACCTCATTGGGCCATCCGAAGATAGAGAAAGGGAAAATCCCAGAGGAGAACCAGGTGTCCAACACATCTTCATCTGAAAACACAGAGACAGGTACAGGTCATGGAAAGCCACTGACTGGCATAGTACGCCGTAATGACTAGATAATCTTTATGTTAAAACAGTAGCATTAGCATTAATATAAGGAATCTGGTTCACGTTACCCTGCCTGAGGGAGATCTTGTCGGGGGATACGTTGAAGCGTTTGGCTGCCTTCTCCCTGGCTTCCTCCTCGGTCCTCCCACTCACCCAGTAATGGCCGTCCATGTCCTGGTGGACAGACAGAGACAGAAGGAGACAGAGTAAGTACATCCAAGTCCTATTGGACAGAGAGACAGAAGAAGTAGTATGTCCATGTCTTGGTGGACAGAGACAGAAGCCTGATTTATAGGCCCGCTGGCGTAGCGGTCCGGGCACCTAAGCTCAATGTAGCCTGACAGCGCGCCACGGGTTCGAGTCCCGAATCCCGACGCCCTATGCTGCGTGTCACTCCCTAGCTCTATCTCCCCATTTCCTGTCAACCTACTATACTATTACATAAAGGCATAAAAAGCCCCCCCAAAAAAACTTTTTTTTTAAAAATAGCCTGATTTATACTTCGCCGTACGATGGAGCATAAATGAGAGCATAAGAATGTCGTCCATGGACAGACAGAGACGGCAAAGACAGAGGAAGTACATCCATGGACAGACAGAGACATGGAAGAAGAGCAGAATTATGAGTAAACAATGAGGACACTGTTGAAGACTGAGAAGAAGTGCATCGTAGCGAGTCAAATGATTAATCGACCATCGGAAAATCAAATTAAATTCGGGTAATCGGTTATATAATAATCAGTTTAGTGATGTGTCATGTAAATATGTGAAGCATATTTAGCAATTTGAAGATGCCGGTCTAGATTAAGATAACGTGTGATAAGCATTTTTTACTTTATTACCCTATCTTTATTAATTAATTCAGCTGAAGAGCAAACACCCATAAAAAGGTTGCAAACCATCAATCCAAATTCAGAGTAAATTAATTAGTGAAGGTTGCACACCGCTCTCCATCTAAAAACATTATTTATCACTAAATGTTTCAGCAATATACCACAGCAGTATGGTGATAAATATCTCTTTTTATATGGAGAGAAGTGTGTAACCTTCATTTCTTTCCAATTACCTTATTTTCTTTTTACCATTATTTTATGGTCTAAATGTATTTCATGGTCAATTGCTCACATGATCAAAGAAATAATCAACAGACTAATCTAGTACTAAAGTAATCACTGGTTGCAGCCAAGCAGTTGAAGATCTCCTGTGAAAGCAGGAGGGGTACATGGAGGGCGGGGGCGGGGGGGAGGGGGGGTGGTACATGAGACATGGGTCACGAACTGGCTTCCATCCCAGGGTGTTGTGATGGTGTGTGTGCTGCTGCTGTGCGGTACAGGCATGAACTGGCCGAGTCACCAGAGTGCCCCCGTGTGGTGGCTTCTTACCTCTCCTGGTTTCACAGACGGGTCGCTGACGGTGACAAAGTAGGCAGGGATCCTGTGGCCCCACCACAGCTGGCGAGAGATACACCAGTCTCTAAGAGACGGAGAACAGATAGAAGGATGAGGTTTTAAAAACAATAATAAACCTGAACTGTATTGCCTCTGTCTCAAAGACAGATTTTCACCAAAGGCTGTGGTTAATTAACTACTCAAGGGAGAAAGTGGTTAGAAATTGTTGTGCTAGTGCTTTGTTTTGGGTTGAACGCCTAAATAAACTCCTAAGCCATTGTGCGATTAATTATATTATATAGAGATTTATGTGTTCCCTAAGTACACCGAGATGTATTTAACTTTACATGGACCTGCTGGCATCACTGGGGGGTGAATAATACACATGATTTTCTCATTAACTATCAAGACACTACGTGCAGAACGTATCAATAGAGAGCACATGAAAAGAAGTCCAGGTGAGACAATGACCTGATGTTGTCCAGCCAGTTGAACCAGGTCTTGAGGTGGTGGTCTGGGATGATCTTGAGGTGGCCCTCCCTGACGGCGTCCGCTGCTTGCTTGCCCATGTCTGCACAGTTGACATACCACTGTGGCTTCAGCAGGGGCTCCACGATGTCCTTAGAACGACTGATGGGACACACAGACAGACGGGCACAGGCAAAGATGTATTTTTAATGTAATCTTCACACATACTTCATCAAACAGAGAGAATTAGAGAGTCATAGAGGTAGACACAAGTACACACACGCGCGCACACACACACACACACACACACACACACACACACACACACACACACACAGGAGAAGACATCTCACCTGCATACTGGTACAACCATCGGGTTGTCTTTGATCTCTTTGAATTGGCCCAGGCCCTTCAGAGCCTGCAGCACTGCCTTCCTGGCATCAAAACGCTTCATACCCTGGGAACAACACAATACAGAGCTTAGGAAGAAGACACACAGGAAAATCATCAGGTAACAGACCAAAAAAAGAAGCCAACGACACACCACCAGGGATGAGTTATAATGTTTTTGTGTAAAGTTATCTCTTCATCAAATCAGTTGTGTGTTCTTAAGAGTCTCTAGACTCT
The DNA here is from genome assembly GCF_963454915.1 of Gymnoscopelus microlampas. NCBI lineage: Eukaryota > Metazoa > Chordata > Actinopteri > Myctophiformes > Myctophidae > Gymnoscopelus > Gymnoscopelus microlampas. Next base: position 12,813,662 of record NC_139940.1, read on the forward strand.
TTTTAATTAAAAAAGGCAGCTTAAATCACCTTCAACAAGATGTTTTTATGGCTGCAGAATCTTGCAAAATATGATCGTTCAGACACATAATTTAAAGTCCACTGCAGTGCAGAATTTGCTCTTTTTTTACCATGGCTTCTTGGAATGGGCGTTCTGATATATGGAAGCTGCTTGCTTGCAAATATATATTTGTGCTACAAAAGCGCATAACTCAATATTAGCGCATCATGAGAAGGTGATATAGATGCAGCCAAAACATGCAGCTACACCATGTGATTTGAGCTCAGCACTATATTCACTGATGTTGAGTTATGTGCATTTGTCACACAAATGTTTATTGTATTGAATTTCATTGATTGTATTTTGTATTATACACACTTTAGATGAACATGTTTCCCATGGTTCTTTGACATGGGTCTAATATGCTCATAAGAAAAGTGATACAAAACAGAATAACAACATGGGCGCATGGGTGGGGCAGTGGTCTGCCCACCACCACGGAGGTTGTGGGTTCAAATCCACCATGGTGCATCTGTCTTTGTCGAGCGTCTACACAAACACATTTGGCCCCTTGGTTCGGGGAGAGACGCTGGGCGGGGAGGGTGATAATTGTCACTGCACGTAATCCTACGGAGTGGGGTGGCACCTGTCAGCAGGGAGTGTTGGGTGGGAGGAGTAGTATAAAGGCGTCCTCCCAGTGGGGGCTCCTCACTGGTAGGTGAGTCAGTAGGATACAACAGTAATGCCAACACAGATATGTATGTGGGGAGGAATCAATTGACCTAACGACTGAATTGGGGAGAAAAGGGGGTAAAAAGCACACAAATCTTTCGTGTGAATAACATAAATTCCTGTCTTTTCAAAACAAGTTAAAAAAATCATTACATAAAACCAAGTCTGGGCAGTGTAGTTTTCAAACATTTGCTCGCCTCAGTCTCTCAGATGGGGCATCTCTTAGATTATTGGGTGGGGGTCCTGCAAAATACTGGCCGGGAGGGCTTACCAAGAACGGAGCAGGTACGTTGATGAGTAGCCCATTCTCATCCAGGATGTTGATGAAGGCCAGGTTGTGTCTCACTCCCACATCGTAGTCATTGTGGTCGTGGGCTGGAGTGATCTTCACAGCGCCTGGATGACAGAGACACCAGAGGGCAAAAGTAAAGATGAGGCACAATGAGTCTGCATTAAGAGGAACAGTTCATGACATGACATGTCGATACATATATATGTATCACACATAAACAGTAAGCTTAATTTGGGAGGAAAAGAGGACAGGGGCAATGAGAGCGGTAGCCATTTGTACACTGTCAGAGTAACAGACTTAAGGGTCAGGGTCAATTTAGAACCCTCTCAAGGAACCCTGAGAGTCCCTGGACCACCACTGGTATAGGCTAAACATGCCAGCACATGGCAGACAAGCTCACAACGTGCTGCCATGCGACGTGTTGTGTTATTTTCACCACATGAAACCGTCATATATGATTAAGTATGTCAACTTAACATAGCTACCCCTTATCTTGATCCTGTACCGGTGCCTACCTGTTCCAAAGTTAATGTCCACAAAGTCGTCAAAAACAACGGGCATCTTGCGGTCGCAGAAGGGGTGTTGTACCATCTTGCCCTTCAGGTGTTGGTACCTGGGGTCATCAGGGTGGACCGCTACAGCAGAGTCTCCCAGCATGGTCTCAATACGAGTGGTGGCCACAATCACCTCCTCATCTGACGGATGGAAAGAAAATAGTAAGTCAAACAATCAAAATGCTAATGACAATACACAGCCTGGTATTGATGATAGTGGAAGTATGGGTAGCTCTGTTAGCACACTATCCTGTGTTCTTGCAGTCACTCACCAGATCCATCTATCTTGTAGGAGAAGGAGACCAGCACTCCAAATTCCACTTTCTCCTTGTACCCAGGAACAGGCAGCAGAGTCCTGCCTGTCAACTCCCTCTTGTCCACCTGCAAGACACCCAGCACAGTGCCTTGGTCAAACACACTGCATATTACTGACAGAAAAGAGTTAACTAATATTAACATGACTGCACACACACATACCTCAATGTCAGAAATGGCAGAGTTGAGCGTGCAGGACCAGTTGACCAGCCTCTTGCTTCTGTAGATGACTCCCTCCTCATGCATACGGACGAACGCCTCCTGGACAGCGTAGGAAAGTTTCTACAGAGAGAGAGAGAGACAGCCATGAGAATTAAAATGTAGTCTTTTCTATCAGACGCTCTTATCCAGAGTTTCTTGCAAAGTAAGATCGAATTAAGCTGCATGAACTCTGTTCAACTAATAAGAAGGTGGTCGACCTATAGGCCATGACAAACTGAGCGTGTGTATTCACATTGGAAGCATCAAATTGTCTATATTCGGCTGTGTTATATACTGTCGATTGTTGCTTGGCATTTTGCATTGAGCCCGAGTCATCTTGTGTGAAAGTGTGAATTAAAACTAACAAATGCGTCCCGAGTGTTGAGAGTTTGCACTCAAAAAGGCGCTGGAAAACTCAGTCAGCCTAATGGATTGTTAAAAACCACCCTTTAAAGATGTGGCTCTCAACTGAAAGCTGAGATGACACAGCATGCACCTATCCATGCTATTTATCGGCGTCCCTGTGAAAACAGCGTGCATCCTATTTCGCAGGTGCCACCCCAATAGTTGAGAAACCATCTATTACTTTAAACAGCGGTAAACAAGGTGACAGATGCTCACATCGTCCATGGTGAAACAGGCTCTGTCCCAGTCCAGAGAGGAGCCCAGCTTCATCAGCTGGTGATAGATACGGTCTCCCTTTCTGAAACAGAAAGAAGTAAGGTTATGAGTACTATTCTAGGGCTGTCCGAAGAACAATTACCCCGGTTATGTGATGCATGCCGCTGTGTTGAGCTCATTGCTATCATTACTTATTTAATTTGCATACACTGTTTGATATGAAATGTAAGCTTAACATTAACACAATAATGATTATTTAGTTATCATCATTGACTTTCTTCCACCCTATGTTCAAACAAAACTTATTGACCATCACTTCAGCTTCAAAGGAGGGAGAGTGTTGACCTAGTTTCGAAGCCAAACATAACAGCTTATTTTTGCACATTTTGGCTTTGAGTCAGGCGACATGGGGCAGCCGGTGAATTTGGACAAGGCAATATGCCAGATTTGTGGGGAAAAGAATATCAGCTGCGATCACATTAAAGCAGTGCTATTTGACTGGCGGCCCGCGGGCCAAATCCGTCCCCTGGGGAGTTTTCTTATGGACCCATTCCAGATTCCAAAAGTAAAACAAATATTTTATTACTTTTTTGGTGCAAAGGTAGCTGTCCAGCTGCCATGTTCTAACCAATTTGCCTTACTGTTAAAAAAGGAGAAATAAATAGTGGCGTATAAAGTACTTGAAAGCAATACTTGAGTAAAACCAAGATTTCAGTGGCACTCAATATAAAAGAGCACAATAGATTAGTTGAGTGCAGCTCATCCATCTCCATCAATTTGTAGCTACTGTATTTCTGAGTTTTGAGAGGATGTTGTCCATCACATCAAAGAAAGAATTCTCCATCTGCAGCCATTAGCTCATATGTTTTAGTTTTGAGTGGATTTTGTCCATCTTCTCTTGGAGGTTTTACACAGAATGTTTCTTTTGTCCTAAATAGCATCTTGGCCTGAAATATGGTCTAACTCTCAACTAATGGTTCATGAAACACATTAGAGCTTGAGCCCTCATTAGCCGGGTGCTCAGACATAACCAAAATGCTAAAACCTTTCATTCATACGAACATGTAAGCACTTCACCTTGCCAGTGCACAGAAAATACTGAAATACCTATTTTCTTAATATCAAAATCAAAGCCTGTGCACTATAAAAGGACTGGCACAGACAATATCATATCAAACATCAAAATGCATGAATGCAGAATGAAGCACGGCCTACAGGTTGAGAATCACTGGTCTAAGTGATCACGGCACGCGTTAGCAATGACCCCACCATAACAGGATCTCTCAAACTACACGTTCCATCATACTCGCCCTCAAAAGGTTCTCCACTCACTCGTTCTTCCACTTCCAGACTTCCTGGATGAAGCCGTCTCTGCCCAGGTCATGGCGGGACATGCCTCGCTCTCTCATCAGCTTCTTCTCGACCACCACCTGGGTGGCGATGCCAGCGTGGTCACAGCCAGGATTCCACAGGGTGGTCTCCCCTCGCATCCTGTGCCTGCACGGGCACAGCAAACCACGCAGATTAATATTTGAGACGACCAAAGGGTTGAAAGTTCACCGCCAAAATATTAGTGCGTTCTACGATTAAGGATGCTGTGAGGCTCTGAGACGGAAACACATTCAAAGATAATTAGCGCATTAATGCAAAACACATTCAAGGATAATTAGCGCCTTAATGCTGAACCTTAACTTAAGTGTAAAAGTAAACTATGTTTGATTAAGTGCAATATAAATAAAGGTCATTATTCAAATATTGATAAATTACCTGTGTGGTAACTACTATACTGTATTGTTATTATCTTTTGACATTTCTAGATCATGACTGACAATAGCCACATTAGCCAGCTAGCCTGCAGTTTCATCTTATCTCTGGCAAAGTACAGCAGGTTGATGATGAAAGCCATGCAAAGATCAGGCAGCAACTACCTGAGGTAACCGGTTGAAAAGGACTGAAATCTCTCTCTCTCTCTCTCTCAGAGAAAGACATATTGAATTCAGACTATTACAATCAGATCAACTTCAGACCTTAAGTAGGCAATTACCATCTGGTCAAACAGTCCTGAATGGCGTTGGTGAGGGCATGACCCAGGTGGAGAGATCCGGTCACATTGGGCGGAGGGATACACATCATGAAGACACCTCGAGGGTTTGGCTCAGAAATATTCTTCCTCTGAAAAATATGGGTAGGGAAGTATTTTTTATTATACATTGTATGATGGTGTCATTTAAAATATGCGACGAGTTTTGCCCCCAAATCAGGGTGTAAGTGGTTCATGATGACTAGTACTTAACATGAAATGGATGTTCTATAGTGTTGATATGATGAGGTGAAACAGGCCAGCTTACCCCATACTCGGGCTTAAAGAATCCCTGTTTTTCCCACCAGGGGTACCAGGCAGCCTCCACATACTGCGGACTGTAAGCATCAGGAAGAGGGCTGACAACGTCTGACAAGAGGAAGACACAAGGGTTACACATTTACAGTTCATAGTATATCCCTTCACAAAGGCATTTTTCTTGCCTCTGCCAGTGACAGCCATGGCTGCAGGCACTATGCTTTGGGGTAGACCATCCATCCATCCCATTCTCCTGCCTGTGGCATTACAAAATGCCCACATGGACTCAAGGATGAAGAGAATTTGGTTGTCAATGGTTGGTTACGGTCACCGTGACCTCACAAAACACATGTCAGACAGTACATGGCAATTAAGTGTTTACCTTACTTATTGCCACAACTTTTATTAAATTCCTTTAAAGTATTCACTACATCCTGTATATTATAGGAGTCTGGACAGACATGGACGTAAACTGCAACTGGTTGGCGTGGTTATACAACCGCAATGCTGCATCACAATACAAGAGAAAAGGCACATTGCTGCATGCAACCATCTACACACAGAATAAGCACCTTTCTTCTCTCCGGGTGGGGTAGGGATGTTGTATGTGATCACTCCCAGTTCCTTCTTCTCAGGCTTGGCCTTTTTCTAATCAGAGGACAGTGGAATAAAACAGGTTTGCTTTGAAACTCTCAGTAAGTGAAACTGTTATTTCAAAAGCCTTGAAAGGATGCTTTGTTCATTAAGGTTAGGCCTTGGAATTTTTGCACCGCACATGAAAACAAGATTCCTGCATTTTTAACAACTCTCAACAAAACTGTTGCTTTCTTGTGTAATTCATTGTACCATTTGGGTTATCAGCAGCTCATGAAAACAAAACAATAACTCATTCTCAGATCTGTTGTTCAAGACAAATGGAGTGCACGTAAAGCCTCATTTCCCCCATTCGTGTTCTCCTCCTGTCTGTTCTGGGAGCCGTCATTATTGATGACTTGCAAGCTGCTAATGTGAATCTCCTGATGGTTATTCGTTCACATGGCACCGTTCCAGCGTTGCTGTTCATATTACCAGTCTACAGTAGGAAGCTATAGTGACCACTCTAGTGGAATAACACCTGCACGTGACCATGATGAACTACTGATGGGACCATTATGAAAATGAACAAAATTATAAATGCGTTAATGTTTGTTGTCAATCTTTATCGGCAATTGAACATAACTGATAATATCTGCACGCAATGAATTTTGTTTTGGTTAACCCATTGAGACCTGAAGCCGATTCTACATGTCTCCTAAATCTCAACAGTTTTCTGAAAAACGTATGTTTCTATATCAGTGGTGCTCAATCTTTTTCATGTCAAGGACCCCCAAAATTATATTTATTTGGCCGCGGACCCCCATCAAAATATTTTGCTCCAGGGACCCCCCAGAAGCAAAGATTTGAGTTAAAAAAGTTAGCTTTAAAAATAGAATATGTTCAAAGATTTTCACACATTTTCATGATTTTTCAAAAATAGCAGATATACAAGCTCGTAGCGTGGCAGCCGCGCTATGAGCTTGTATATCTGCTATTTTTGAATAGCACAAAGTGTAAAATAATGCTTTTTAGCTCAAATCTAAAAATTACACAGTTCCAGGTCTTATCCAACACTTATGTTATGATTGTTATTGTACTTGATATTTGCCAGTGTTACTGTAACAATGTTTTTACATTCATGTAACTGCACTTAGAACCTGTGTTCCACAGACTTGGACCTCCTCTCTATTCCCCAAACAAGCAAGCGAACCTTGGGGGACAGAGCCTTCAGTGTGTCTCTCCCAATAGAGATTTGCCATGCGCCAACACTGGACTCTTTTAAGGCTGCCTTGAAAGGACAACTATTCTCTCAGGCTTATGGGAAATAGTTGTTTGTTGTTTTGCTTGTGTGTCGGTTGTTCATTGTTTTGATGTAAAGCGTCCTTGGGTTCATGAAAGGCGCAATAAAATTCAAGTTAATTCAATTATTAGTAGTAGAGGTTTTTATACTTGTTGTGTTGCTGTACTTCTTTGATGTTTTTTAAGCAGCAGTCTTGTTTCTTTACCTCCGCCTGTGGCTGCTTCTTCTTGTCCTCCATCTCCTTCTGCTTCTGCTGGAACTTCTCCATCTTCTCTCTCCTCTTTGCGTCCTTTTTCAGCTGGGCTTCAGTCTTTGGTGGACCTGAAAGAAAGGGAACAGAACACACCAAAAATAAATCACAGCACAGTATTACACAAGCATAATACTCTCGTGCAAGAAATGGAAAATGTGAATAGTGTTAAAGGACTGCAAGAGATTTGGATGGAGTCTTAGACAGACTTGAACTAGACATTTAAGTGATCCAGTCAATCTACTGTCTGGAAAACAACAAAATCCTCAAGGCGCACAACAAAGTAAACATTTAGCCAACCATGAAGGGAAGGGTGATTCTCAACATTCCCCATGAAGCATTGCGCCTCTGACTAGCTGGCAGATGGGCAGCTGCCGTGTTTGTTCGCTGTTGTCTCTGCTGTACAATAGTTCCTTTTTGCTATTCTGGCTCAAATAAATATCCCTTGTTCCATTAAAACCTGAATAATGTTGTTCAATTCTACAGCAGTATGGTTGTCATTTACAGTGGCCAGTCTGTATCATTTTCTATTTGTTCCACCAAAAGCCAAACAGGAGTTGTACACTATCTATTACTGCGGGAACTCTGGTAATATAATTTTCAGCACATCAGCATTATTTGCGATTATAACTTTATCCCTTAAACAAGGGATAAAGTTCTCTGGCCTTATGGGTAAATGCTGACGAAGGCCAGAGACCCAAAACTTAGTTTGATTGTTTGTTTGGCCCTCTACTACCATGTATTATAGCATGGTAGCATGTATTATAACATGGTGGTTCTCAACCATGACCCCCCAAAATAATCATATTTTAACTGAGGACCCCCCAGAATAATCATATTTTAACAGGGGACTCCCCCCCCACCCTGACAAGCACTTGGAATTGTAGGAGTTGAGGCATTACATTTTGTTTGACTCGGTTCCACAGATGAAAATAGCAAATGTACAAGCTCACAACGCCTCGTGAGCTTGTAGATCTGCTATTTTCACAATTACTTGAGCAATGTTTGCCCAGCTTTTATACTATAGTTTGTTGATTACTTTTAATGCAATGGTCTTTTTTGGTATTAAAAAAGTCTTAAAAGTCCTTAAATTGCCACTTCACTGTCATCTGGGGACCCCCCGAAAATCGTGGAGTGGGGGTCCCGACCCACAGATTGAGAACCACTTTATTAGAAGAAGCCTTTTAAGCCATTAAGACCTGAGGCGATTCTTTTTTTTAAAAAACTAAATCCTAACAGTTTTTGGAAAAAAATATAACATTTCTTTTTTCAAGATTTTTCAAAAATAGCAGATCTACAAGCTCATAGCGCGGCACTCGGTGCCGCGCTATGAGCTTGTATATCTGCTATTTTTGAATAGCCAAAGAAATCTAAAGTGACACAAATGCGTTCCAGGTCTTAATGGGTTAAATTATTTTAAGTGTGAATGTTCCCCATTATGACAATACACATTATCAGCACCAACATCAACGGGTAGTTGCGAACGCGGAAGGAGACGCGGAAGGAGGCGCGGAAGGAGGCGCAAAGCCGCGCCTCCGCCCAAGTGGAGCCTACTATGAAACTCTGCTCGGCTTGTGGCTCTGTCTGTGTGTGCACTGCCTGTGTGCACTGCCTGCACTGCCTGTGTGCAACCGACAGAGTGCGCCAGAGTGCAGCTACAGTCAAAACACACACACACAAGTCCGTAAATACACAATATTTTCGAGCTGCGTTCGCTTCCAGCGTTCGCGCGTCTTACTTGTGTACTGTACTGTATATCACCTACACCTACACACACTACTAGCCACATCAATAGTGCAAGTGCCTTAGTTACCATTGACAGTAGCATCTTCAGTAGAATCAGCAGCAGGACAGGCATTAGCAGCAGCAGCAACAGCAGTATTGCTCTTGGGTGTAACTGGCACCATCTTCTCACACAGACTAATCTTTCCCAAGACCTTGACAAACTGAGGCTGGTTGACGCAGGTCAGGAACCACCGGGTGACGTTACAGAGGACCTTTCTGTCTGGAGGCTCCAAAGCCTAACACACAAAACAAGGACAAAATAATTTTCTCAGTAACAGTTTCAATAGAGTGAGAAATCAACATCTAGGCAGAGCTACAGGTTTTAACAGCAATAAGAAGACACACAAACCATGACTGTACAGTGAGCAACATTAAAACTAAACTGGAGAACATATGACCCTGGAAACATAGTTATCCTCCTCCTTTGCAGAGTTGTAAAACAGTCTAGTCTTCCCCAAATCATTACGGGGACAGAGCTCTGCTCTGTACACGTATTGTTATTGGCAGTATTCTGTCACTTCTTCTTCTTCTTCTTCTTCTTCTTCTTCTGCCACTTTTCGCAGTTCTGGCTGAACCGCGCTGTCGCTTTTTACGAAACTCGGCCATATGGTAGATGGTCATGAAAAACGATCAAAAAATAATTCTCACAATCTTTCGTCCAAAGGTGGCGCTATAGCACTCAATTGAAAATGCCAACTTTGACCAGGTACAACTCATGCCCTGTTTGACCTTCAGCCATGAAACTTGGATACACATATGCGTCTCCTCATGCTGAACAACTTTCACACTCTGACTTTTGACCTCTGACCTTTAGATCTCCCACCATTTTGAATTATATGAAAAACAGTCATTGGCTCCTAACTTCTGCATTTTTTCACTTATGGAAAATCCGTTGGAAATTTTTGTAGAAAGTGGTCCAAAGTTCAAGTGTGAAACGTTTCGTGTAGATTGCTCAAAAATCCCAGGAGGAGATAGATTTTAACTATTACAGTTTTATGAAGATTATTCATCTGTGCCTAAAACATACATGCAGACTCACATTTCTTTGAAACTTTGCAGAAATGTACAGGGTCATTCCAAATATCACTGAAACCAATCTTACTCCAATTGGCCAAAAGGGGGCGCTATAGCAATTTTTTTAAAGGGCAGACTTTAAACAGGCATAAGTCATGCCTCGTTTGGCCGAAAGTCGTGAAACTTGCTTACACATGTGCCTTGACTCATGAGGAACACACGTATCGATTTGACCATTAAGCTCCGCCCTTAGATTTTCCGCAATTTTGAGCAGTTTGAAAAATACTTGTTTTTGCCAGTTCTGGCTTAACCGTGCATACGCTTTTTACGAAACTCGGCCATATGGTAGATGCTCATGAAAAACTACCAAGAAATAATTCTCACACTCATTCGTCAAAGGGTGGCGCTATAGCACTCAATTGAAAGTGCCAACTTTGAACAGGTACAACTCATGCCCTGTTTGACCTACAACCATGAAACTTCGATACACACATGCGTCTCTTCATGCCCGACAACTTTCGTGGTCTGACTTTTGACCTCTGACCTTTAGATCGCCCACCATTTTGAATTATATGAAAAACAGTCATTGGCTCCTAACTTCTGCATTTTTTCACTTATGGAAAATCCGTTGGAAATTTTTGTAGGCAGTGGTCCAAAGTTCATGTGTAAAATGTTTCGTGCAGATTGCTCAAAAATCCCAGGAGGAGATAGATTTTAACTATTACAGTTTTATGAAAATTATTCATCTGTGCCTAAAACATACATGCAGACTCACATTTCTTTGAAACTTGGCAGAAATGTACAGGGTCATTCCAAATATCACTGAAACCAATCTCACTCCAATTGGCCAAAAGGGGGCGCTATAGCAATTTTTTGAAAAGGCAGACTTTAAACAGGCATAAGTCATGCCTCGTTTGGCCGAAAGTCGTGAAACTTGCTTACACATGTGCCTTGACTCATGAGGAACACATCTATCGCTTTGACCAGTAAGCTCCGCCCTTAGATTGTCCGCAATTTTGAGCAGTTTGAAAAACACTTAAACCCAGGATTTTTCAGCTATTTGCGTGAAACTGTATCATCTGTGTGATCTCCTTTTTCACAGTTACTTATCTGTTGGGCCAATGGCGTCTCCCTTAAATGAAGGCCTCACAATCTCAGGGTCGCCAGTTCAAGCCTCACTTGATGCAGACTTAATTTAAGTTGAATTGCAAACAACATGACTGTATCATTGAATACATGTGCAACTGTTAAAGGTAATGATTAAATGCTTCTTGGAGAGAGTATGTTTTTGCAATGTATGACAAACTTCATTGTGAAAATAACCGATCTACAATCTCAAAACTTTTCAGATAGCAACATGTTTCTGAGCTTGTAGATCGGCTGCTTTCACTGGTTCACTTTTATCTTCAACAGATGACCTCAGCCTGGACAAAGCTATAGCCCTATAGGTAGTGTCTCAGCCTGTGAATCCAAAGGTCGAGAGTTTGATTCCTGTCAATGGCAATAGGTTGAGATGTCAATGGGTGAGGTTTTTCACCTGGGATTGCCCCCCTGCGTCCTATATATGACCACCTCAGCTGGGTTGGGCTGAAAAGAATATTTGCCTGTTGGAATCATTTGCTTTGTCTCAATTTCAATCTATTCCCTTTCCATGTCTTATTGTGCTATTATTGCACTTTGCTTTTTGTCTGTCTGTCTGTGGGTGGGTCATTCCACTTTTCAATTGCATTGCACAAAACATAACTGCATCAAATAATGCATGTGCAATTGTTAAAGATAACATGAAATGCTAATTTGAGAGTATTTCATGTTAAAGATAACATGAAATGCTTATTCAAAAGTATTGTTGTCAAAACTCTCTCTCTCTTCAATCTATTCCGTTTCCATGTCTCTCTCTCTCTCTATTCACTGGCCCCGTATTATCGCTGCTTGCAGCTATATTTTTTACTTGTATTGGACACCTTTGTGGCTGGGTTTTGACACTCCAGTATTCAACATGCATCTACATGTACCAAAACAGGCAATACTCATGTTTATACATGGGATGGAGTAAAAAAGATTAAAATGGCAACGTTAGTTAATGACTATCTACTCTGACCGTTTGTAAATGATCTCATAGAGCGCTCCATGATGTCAAAACCAGAACATATTTACAAACGCACCCAAGGACGTGTCATTCTGACGGCACTGACATTGTTCATTGGCAAATATTTACTTTTGAGATATAAACACGATTTTGAGCAAGTTACAGGCTTTAGCAGGTATTCCATTATATGGTGCCGTTTGTATGAATTGAAGAACACTTATTGTTCTGCAAATGTAATGGACATAATGCAACTAAGAAAAACTGTAATATGAATCCTTGTTATGATGAGCATATTTTCTTCGCTGTAGAACCCTGCCAAGTGAAAGTGACTTACATATTTGAAGGGCAGGAGGACTGCCATGGCTACAGCCATGTCAGCCAGGGTGATGCTCTCTCCCACCAGGAAAGTTCTGGGTTCCAGGGCCTGGTCTAGAACCTTCAGAACACGCATCATCTCTGCCCGAGAAGTCTGCTGGAGCTGAGATTTGTATTAGTTACATTCCAGATTGTTATTCTTAAATCTTGGTCCTCCTAATTATTATACATTTTATTCTGTACTATTATACAGTATACAGCGTATACAATATGTAGACCCCAATATGTATACAGTGTGTGTGTGCGTTCATGTACAATCATAATATAAAGTGAACACAGATATCAAGTAGCATCTCAACGTACAGTAGAATGAAATCCATGGCTATTAACCGTTCACTGTTATGTACTACTGCACCTCTGCTCTATCACCAAAAGGATTTGTCTGCAAATAATTTAATAAAATCAATAAATCCTGTTTCGACTGCTGTCAGCAGCTGGGTGAGAGATACGAGAGCTTTGACCTAAAATAGATTTGGTGCAGTGGTTCAACATTCAAGAGGGAACTGCTGACAGCTGTCAGTGTCAACAGCAGGACCAATGCGGAACACATTGTGAATGAGCACCTTCATAATGGCTACCATCGTCACATATTAAACTGGTGCAGAAGTAAGAGGCAGGCTCCTTGATCTCACTCTCACCTTCTTATCTATTCCAAGCATCCCCATCAGTGGAAACACCACAGCGCAGGACACTGGCGTGAGTTCATTGTCTGCGAAGCTGAGCCACTGCCACACCTGGCTCTGCTGCTTGTTGTCCAGCCCAGACATTTTCCCCTGAGAGGCCAAGTACCAGGCCACAGCACTGGACCCGCACAGGACACAGCCGCCTTCCCCAGCGCTCAGCACCAGGGCGGGTCTGGAACGGGCATTTAGGGAAGCTGGGGGGTCTTCTGTGACCGTGCGGGGACGAGGGGAGGTGCAGAATTCTGCACTTATAAGAGCTAGAAGACTCCTGAAGTCATCAGGGTGCGGAGACACATAGAGAGACGCCATCCCTGGTGGAGACAGATAGATATCATTTGACTGATTGAATACGTTATTAACAGTTGGCAAATAGCACAGTGGTACGATTATACAATGGTGCTAAAAGGATAACACAAAAAGCCCTAGGGGCTTGTTTCCATTGTGGTCCTGTGTATTCAATTCAACGAGACATTTTAAGACATTAATATACAATACATTATACAAGACATCATCAACACTAGTAGCAATAAAACTTATATGTACAGTAAACAAACCATCAGTGGGTGGTGGTGAGTGCCTTGGTGGGCGTGTATGGCATGCATGCATGTGTCAGCCATCAACTGCCACCATTAATGTAAAGCAGTGGTTTTCAACCTTTTTCGTGTCAAGGACCCCCAAATTGACACATATTATTAGCCCACGGACCGCCATTTAAGAAGATATGCCAGGGACTCAACCATTTCGATTTCTTGGGGGTCCCAATCTACACTGCGTCATCATCATTAGTGTTCATTTAACTCTGAGAGTGGAGTTACAGACGCATAAGGGTCAATTTGGTTCCTAACTATTCATTTGGCTGGGGATCCCCTGGAACCCCCTCAAGGACCACTGGTGGTTCCCGGACCACTGGTTGAGAACCACTGATGTAAAGTAACAGATCCACAACCACAACAGATGTCTGACAAATAGGATGCTGATGCTGATTTTAGTGGGTGTGGCAAAATATGCACTTTGCTCGTGGTAGCAGATTATAGCCACTTATGCGACATTTATAGCTGGTTTATCTGGCACCTGTCAGTGATGTAAGAGAATAGATGTAAGCCGACCAAAGCCATGCGAAACAGACTAGTCTACAGTAGCTACTGTAGCTTAGCTACACGCTACAAAACTTTTAACGTTACTTGTTTGCAGGAACTTGCGGCTCTCTCACGCCGTTTTATTCAAAGTAGTATTTCAAGTAAACCGAAATGACAACATGAATAAAACACGACGTTAGCGCGAACTAATTGTGAGAAGAAGTTGGTCGTACGGTACCTGTGAATGAATCAGTAAGAGACGTCAGCTTATGTTAGCCACGGAGACGCACATGAGCCGCTGTATGACGCAATGGACCAAGCGTTGTTGTTCCGGGGTTTTCTTCTTCTTTAGCCTTGTAGGCGGGTGACTTCTAATGTAAAGGTTTATTACCGCCACCTACTGGGATAATGGGATGTGTACGATGTGTGTGTGTGTGTGTGTGTGTGTGTGTGTGTGTGTGTGTGTGTGTGTGTGTGTGTGTGTGTGTGTGTGTGTGTGTGTGTGTGTGTGTGTGTGTGTGTGTGTGTGCGTGTGCGTGTGTGTGTGTGAGAGAGAGGGCATTTTTCATCCCCCAAAATAATGCCCAAGCCCATGTTAATTAATATGTACTGTATTTGGCCGAGGACCCCCATCTGAAAACATGGGTACAAGATTTGTTGAAAATAGCAGATCTACATACTGTACACGCTCACAACGCTTCAAATTCATGCATTGTGAGCTTGTAGATCGGCTATTTTCAAATTGCAGATCTAGGTCTTTTTGGTAGGGTTAAAGAGGTTAAACTGATTTTTATGCTATATTAGCCTGTAATTAATTTAGCTGGGGATCCCCTGGAGCCTCCTCAATGCAAGGACAAGGACCCGTGGGAGCCCAGGACCCCACTTTGAGAACAACTACTCTAGAGCTACACAAAAGTATTCCTCGTCTTTCCCCCCCAAAAAAACATAGATAGTGCAGTGCTGCCACTCACTGGCTCCGCCTGTAATATACTCTGTAGATTAATTTGCTTAAATTCCCATTTCTCTCAGATAGGCTCTATTCACAGCAGCCATATTATGAAGACATTCACAGGTGTTACCAATGATACTAATGAAGGCTCTGTTCCATTCTGGTCAAACAGAGTTAGGGTGCTGATATTGTGCATGTTGGCTCACTGGAAACACTCTGTTACACCAGTGGGTCTACAGTTGGGGTCCAGGGACCCTCATGGGCTTCCAAATGGCCCCTTACAGGTGTGTAACTCTGAGAGTGTACAAATGGAACCAAATGGACCCGTAAGGGTCCTCTCCGAGTTATGGGGGTCGTGGAAACCACTGTGCTAGACTAAATGGAACAGAGCCTTCATTAGTATCATTGGTAACACCTGTGAAGGAAGTGATAATATGGCTGCTGTGCATAAAGCCTATTATCTTTCAAGTCGACCTCGATAGCTATTACACTGCACTGACATATGATCTGCAGCTCTGCAAGTCCTGACATGATGTGTAACCTCTGCTCCAAGAGGTACACATGTATTAGTATGTATTTATGCTGGCAGGATGTCAATTATGTTGTGTTATTTTAGAAAAGATGTTTGTTATATAAGAGACCATTTGTGTCTGTTAATGTGTGTTCACAACAGTACTGTCAACTGGGCAGCTGTGTTAAACCCTGCCCAAGACTCACCTGCCAACTCCTGGTCTATGAAGCAGGGAGTAAGGCTTATAACATAACATTACTTTTCCCACATTTCTTGCATGAAGGATTAAGGATTTGACACCATAGTGGATTGACAAGTGCTTTTTAATTTCCATGTGGATTTAAGGGATTCACTGGTTGATTGGATTGCCTTAAGTTGTGGAAGTACTATGTGGGCTGTTAAGAAGTGACATTTTCCCTCTTACCGGTTAAGAGTTAGGGTAATACTTACTGTACCCCAACTGCTACATAGGCTGTTGAACATTGGTTTGGAATTCATTATTTTTCTTTTTGGTTTTTCGTTCGTGGAATGTGGATACTGAGTTTGGATTCTATGGGCAGTCAGGACATTATTATTGGAGTACTGGCCATTTGGTTGTTAACCTGTTAAGAACCTGTTTTGTTTATGAATTGATTTTTGTAGTGAAGTATTATAACTGGTTTATAACATTTATCTGCCTGTCGAGCTGACACTCTGCCTGACACTCCCCTCTTATTGCTAAATAGCTGGAGCCATAACAGAGTGTTAAAGAAACCGTTATACATTGATCACATGTCTGTCATGTGAAGTGTTGACTGTAGACAAATCCATTAATCACAGTTCACCCTCAGGGCCTGACCTTCCCCTAGATATGGTATTATACAGTAGGTGACATTATCTTCTTGTCTCTCTCAACTCTGCTGCCATCTCCTAATCATTTATGTCCATATGAAAGCTTTGGGCTCTGGTATATATCGGTTCCCCTCTACCCCTAGATGTGCTGGCACTCAGATTAACTTCACTTTGTTCCCCAATTGAAGTAGTTGTGTATGTATTTAGTACGGCTAAATTTAAGATATCATGTCTGCTATGTGATGTGAGTCTTATTAGTAATAGTAGACCTTCTAAAACCGAAATTGAATGAGAGCATTATGATCACTTTTTTTGGGGTGTTTTCCGTCCACCCTCTGTGAGTCTACAGTATGGTTCTCCTGAAAAAAATACAATATGTCACTCTTTTTGCTTCCTTGAACCCTTGCTCTGGAATAAGTGCTGATCGTACATGGCCATTTGTATGTACTCTTCATACCTGTATCAAGTGTTCTGGCTATAAGGACACACTGATCTGATTTGTTTCCACCACATTCATTTGAGTTGTGTTGCCTCATTAGTATAACATACACTTTTGGTTAATTTCTCTATGCGCTTAAATACACAATTATAATAGTTTGCATTGGTTTGATAATAAGAGGATATTTATAAATGAAAATCACAAAGGAGAAATTCTTTTAAATCTGCTTTTCTTTTAATCAAACACACAGAAGCAATTATTTAGGCCTATTGTATGTATTGAATTGCCAATAGTTGAGTTGTGCAATTACTACCAAAGGTCAACAGCAAACTAGCAATCAGGCACATTTAAAATCACAATTGTGGTACTGGGCTCTATACCTTTCACACAAATGATATTGTATAAGCCTATTAGTGTACAAAGTGTAGTTTAATGTAATTTGCACAAAGAAAATGTGTTCTTGCATGTGTGGTAAGCTTTCTGCAAAAGCTGACCCAAATTATTCATAGCATCTATCAAATTGTACATCATTTTGGCTGGAGTCATAAAAGTTTATAGGTGGCCATCTTCTGGAAGTCTGGATTACTGCATCACTCTGACTCCTGGCCAAAGGCCTCCCTCACTGTATCAACAAGCATCTCCACAGTCCCAAAGACCAACCCTCCACCTAGTTTCACCACGTTCCCCACCCCATTGACCCCTCTCCATGCCAGAGTTCCCAGCCCTCCACCCACAGTTTTGGCCTGACCGCCCATCTCTGACAATACCGCCCCCACGTACTCCTCGCCTTGTTCCCAGAGCCGACCCCCGAAGAACCGCATCACACACCAAACGTTGTCCACCGCCCCACCGAAAATCCCCGCTGTGTCACAGGCCAGCGTGCCCACCCCTGTCACCCCAAGATGACAGCTAGAGAACAGGGCTTCCAGCATGGCAGAGGTGCAGTGGTACAGGCCAGAGAAGCAGTCCTCTGCTGGGCCCACCACCACCGTGTCTATGACTGACCACACACCAGACACCAGGTCAGAGCCGATGATGTGGAACAGGGAGAACACATCTCCTGGCAGAGCGGAAAGAACTCCCAGATCCTCCCAGAGAATATATGTCACCTGACAAGACAAGACACAAGAGTGAGATGAAAAGGTCTGAATACCGAATTTATAGTCTATATAGGATAACAGGACTCATATCTAATGTATTGGCCCACTCTTTCTGTTCTTTCTGTCTTTTGTAAACACACATTATTGAGCATGTCTGGAGCTTCCTTTTTTTTTTAAAGTCACATATTATTTATGTATTAAATCCATCCAGTCCGCCATCCTCCACCTCACCTACCCTCTACCCCCCTTTATTTGATAGAGATAGTGGAGAGAAATGGGGAAGGACAAGGCAGCTAAGAGCCTAGTTGGGTCTGACTCGAACCCGGGTTCAATGGCGCAATGACTGAGCCTTAATGGATATATATATATATATATATATATATATATATATATATATATATATATATATATATATATATATATATATATATATATATATATATATATATATATGGTGGAAAAGAGAAGTAAACGGGCACTGATAAATACATCACAGTTTGAGGTGAAAACATCGTGAACTTATGAGGAAGAGAATCAAACTGATGGTGGAGGTTGAATGAACTCAAGTCAAATAGCCAGTTTGTCAAGAGAGAAAGAACTCTGTGTAAATCATGCTGTACAGTAGAATGTCCATGTTGCAAGTGTGAAGTGTGTGAGGTTGCGTGACAAGGAAACAAATACATTTTCCAAAGGTTTCCCCTCTCTCTCTCTGTATCTTGTTCCATCTGTGAACATCAAGTTGAATATCTAGTTTTGGATAGACAATGGTCTAATTGTACAGTACAGTACTCACGTATGTATTTAAGTACATTTTTTAGGTATTTTTACTTTACTGGAGTATTTCATTTTGACCAAGAAGTCTGTGCCCAATATATTACGGTCCCTTGCCTGCTTTTGGGTACCGACCCACTGGTTGAGACGGAGAGCAAGGGTCTTCAATGTTTTTTTGTTTTGTTTTTGTTTTGTTTGTTTTTTTGGTGACCTTTTTCATCCCGCTGGGGAACTTGTTTTCAGCTTCACCCAGATGAGTGCTGCCCACAGAGGAGCGCGGAGGAGGAAGCAGTTCAAATCAAATCAAACTTTATGTATAGATTACATTTACATAAAACTAAAGATTGCCCAAAGTGCTGCACAGAAAGAAACAAAAATATCAAAAAATGTATTTTACATAAGTCGGCCTCCTGGTGGCGCTATAAAAGGCAAATGTGAAAAATGCAGGGCAGATGTTTTTCCTTGGCCTCTAGGGAGTGTGCGTGCAAAGTTTCTGCCAGATCAGTGCAATTATAGTTAAAAACGCAAATCAGCCTGTTATAGCGCCACCATGAGGCTGATTTAAAAAAATTCAAGTGACATTTCTTCCTCGGCCTAGTAGGAATGTGCGTATGAAATTTCACGGAAATCGCAAGCTGCGTTCATGATTTGAGGCATTGTGTTCAAAACGGAGCAATCCTGCAATCTTTGGGAGCCAATCTTAGCCAATCAGGATGGAATCTGATTATTGGCCTTCGGCCTGGCGGAGACAATAAACAAATAGTGATATAAAATACAATACTGATTATGACATTTAACCTATGTCATAATCAGTTGTGAGCGTCAGTATTTCATTATTAATTGTTTAAACATTATGGATCAATTGTTTTTTTCTCAGCCCCCCCGCCACCCAGTTGTAAGAGCCCATTGCTGCATGCCTGGCTGACATCTTACAGTGAAACACAGACAAGACTGAGCTTCTCCTCTTCCATGGAAAGTCTTGCCCCCTGCAGGATCTTTAAACAACACAACTGGCTGATCCTCTTCCAGCTGCCAAACGTCTATCATATCAATCATGTGGGTTTGCACGGTAGGCCTACAACATCCTCAATCAAACCCCTATTGATCCCCTGACTGATTCTGAATGCTGCGGCACACCTGGTCTTCAATCCCTAGATTTTCACGTGTCCCTCTTCAGTATTCCTTTCAGTGGCTTCTGGCTTCTGCATCCAATTCTAAACACTGGTGATGACCTACAAAGCAACCAAGGACATGGTACCCTCCTACCGCCCCTATCATGCCCTGAAGGTAGTGGGGTGCCACCCCTACATCCCATCCCGCACACTTGGATCAACTAATAGGACATCTGTCAGCCCATTCCCTAACACTGTGCCCAAAGCTCCATGTGTTCTCTTCCCCCTCCTGGCTTCTAAGCTGTGGTACTAAACAACAACCCCCCCCCCACCCCCGGTCAGGACTGCAGTCTCACTCCCCGTTTTCCACTGCAGTCTGCAAACTCATCCCTTCAGACCTCACCCCCTGGCACTCCTCATTCCTTGTATCACTACTTGTTGCCTATTTTCGATAGATGCAAGTTATACTGTGCAGATGTATGTTTGCTACTTATTCATTTATTGTAAGCCATGTTATTTAGATAGCATGTTGTTTGGACATGCTAGGTCTGAATGTTTAGCTCTTATCCTAGTTCCAGTACATGTGGCACTAAAGGGTTTTATTTGCAGTATATATTTACATGACCACTTACCCTGTCATTTGCTTACTAGGTATCATGCTATTTACTTTGATCTTACACTTTGTAAGTCAAGTTATGTGTTATGTTTATATGTTAACATAACGCATAACACATGCCTCTTCCTCCAATCTTTCACTTTGTAAGTCGCTCTGGATAAGAGCATCTGCAAACTGCTGAAATTGTCAATTGTAATAGTATATGACATGGATTACCTGTCCTGGCAGCTGTGTAACAATGGAGAAAACAGGGCAGATTGGAGCAGTGAGGAGGTAGACAGAGGAGGTCAGGATGTAGAGAAGCGTGCTGCTGGAGTTGGTGTCTGTCTCCAAGGCATCCACGGTCGTGTTGTCATCCAGAGATCCAGCAGCCTTTGTACTGGCGACCTCCAAGCGAGTCGCGTCACCCTCTGTCACCTCACCATTGTTCTCTGGTACCACTTCCTCTGTTGAAGTTTCTGCCGTGATGTCGCCAGCCTGAGCTTCCTGTGGCTCAGCGTCAACACTGGCCTCCTGGTCACCTGCTGCGACTGGAGCATCTGTGCTTGTGTGAATATTTTCATTGGAGTCTTCATCAATAGTATTATCAGAACTCACTTTTTCTGCAGACAAGGCATCTCTGAGAACATCCACTATTCCTCCCTCAGCCTCCCCGTCTGCTCCCCCGCACCCCTCAGAGAAGAGCTCCACCCCCCTGAGCATCTCCTCCAGCTCCTTGATGCCGACCAGCCTCTCGCCTACCCCTGTCTCTCTGACCAGCCCCACACTGAAGCCAGCATGGTTCTCCGAGCCAGAACAGCACACTGCGGTCCACAGAAGCCCAGCCTGGCACTTGTCCTCATCTTCATCCTCTGCAGACCCTGGTCCCCCGCTCCCAAGCAGGATATAGAGGTCACCCCCTGTAGAGTCGCACTGGGGACCGATCTGGGACTGGACCAGGGCTGTGACCCAGGAGTCCCACAGCTGCACAGGGGAGCCAGGCTGCAGTGTGACCTGTTCTGTTATTAAAACTTGAATGATATCATCTCCATTCTCTGTCTGGGAGAAAGAAAATGGTAAACTGTCAAAAACTGTTTAAGTGAAGGTGCAATAAAACAAAATAACAATCAGGATATAATTATAAGACGTACTGTATGGTACTTTTCTGATTAATTGTACATTTGATTTTAGTTTAATTTTGTTACACACTAAAGCATAGAAGCAAAGTGCTTGAAAAAACAGTGATGAAATGTAACATTTTGTGGGTGAGGTGAAACAGACTATTCTGGAAAAAACAAGTAACTCCAGTAAGTTTAAGAATGTACTGGCTGTGTCCCCGAGCACTAAGCAGTAAACGATCTTTGACATTAGAGTAAATAATTGACCTCACGGATGTTTTTAGAGGTCAAATATATGGTCAACTATATCCTGTCTAAACCAATCTAAAAACACTTGCTGATCAATCCAAATGGCTCCTTTTACATTGCATTCCATTCTCTGATGTTTTCTATCACTGATACTTTCATGTCCAGAACCTTGCTCTCTGTTGCCAACCTTGCTCTGTTGCCCAGTCAGTTGTTTACAGTGCACTGCACACATTGTAGGGCCTGCTCTGAAACTGCATCACCCAGAATCAGAATCAACTTTATTGACACATCACAGCTTTACAGGGGAAAAGAAGTGGTTGAAAATCACATTTGTTTATAAGGCCTCTTCTGATTGTCTCATCCAACTGCATACTTCTGATTGTCTCATCCAACTGCATACTTTACATGCATGTTAAAGTAACAAATACTTCTATTCCAAAACCATAACATGCAAGAACAACATTGCTTGTATTATTCTGTCAACTACAGAGTTGTTACCCATATTCCTTTTAAAAAGCTGCATCATTTGTTTTAATTGTCTGCGCACTATGTGAGTGGGTGTCCCATTCTTCACATTTTGGAAAACTCAACAGACATAAACATGTCCTTACCACCAGCTCCTTCTCTGCCCCTTCTTCTCCTCCTCTCTCTGTCGCCCATCCGTGGCTGAGCCGGTAGCCTCTGAAGACAGCAGTGTCACAGGCTGGGTCATAGAGCGTGGCGAATGTCTGTCCCCCAGGCAGGCTTTGGCAGAGCGGGTGCAGTGGAGGCAGCGTTGCCTCTGTCCGCACAGGGGCTCCCGAAGGGGGCGTCTGCCTGTAGAAGCAATGGCTGCATTGAGAGAAGTCCGGCTCTGAGGGGTCCTCAGCTGCGAGAGACAGGCCCGGGCCCAGCACTGCCAGCAGCCAGACAGCTACAGCCACTGCTATTCTGACAGGATGCAGCAGCATGGTGGTGGTGGTGAGCTCAGCAACTCCCCCCTCTCTCTCCCTCTCTATCACACACACACAGAGGGTGGGTGGGAGGAGAGGCTTATGAATTATCCAGAGGTTTCTGTATTTAAACGGACAGAGATAATGGTGGTAATGGTGGCCACAGCGTTGGCAATTTCCTTCCTGTCGATGAGTTCTTGACTTTCCTCAATTTCTCCTTGTTTTTCTCTCCTCCACTGCGTCTGTACCCATGGCTGTCTTCTTTTAACGTCTGGTTAAGTGTGTGGGTTAGAGAAGGTAAGAGTGTGTGTGTGTGTGTGTGTGTGTGTGTGTGTGTTGCAGCTACAATCCTGCTTACCCTCTCATTTCTCTCCACCCTGTCAACCTCACCCCCCTGTTCTGTGTCCCTCCCTCCCTCTCTCTCTCTCTCTCTCTCCCTCACTCACTCATTCACTTTCCCACTGGCTGTAACTCACCACCTTACCCCACCATTCTCGTTCTTTTGGTTACACCTTTCATTTCCCTGTGCTGTTTAGGTACACAAGCCAAACCCACACCTTATAACAACTGCCAAGTCTGCATTCCCTGTTAATACCCTTTCAGGGTGGGTTAGTCAATTGATTGACAATCTCGATTGCTTAGTATTTGAGTTAAAGCACACTCCTTTTTGTTGTCAGGCAGCCCTCAGTGTCAGTTCAGGTAGTTGCTTGGAAAAACTATATGATCCAATTAAATTTCATAAGTGCATTGCTATATTATGGTTAAAGTCGCTTAATGAAATCTCCTCACCCTCATTAAAATTGTAATCCTGTTAATGTCCATGTCATGATGAGGGGGGGTCACCCCTCCGACAAGAACAGGAAAAACAAACTCTTCCATGACCCCAAGATCACATCTGTCTGCCTAAAATATTACAAAAACTCCAGTTGAGACACGATGCTTGGCACTGACTCTCTGCTTTCCAAAACCGTTATGAAACAAAACCAGATCTGGCATCACATATCACAGCCTTGTAAGGAGCAGAACCCAAGATGATCCTCTTCTCTCTTTGACCTCTGAGAAAGGTGGAACCAGCCAGGTGGCTGTCACATTTTATATGACATTACATAATTCTTAGGAATTATGACTGCTGTGAATCAAGTGCACACAAAGATGACAAGATAGAGAAAAGAGGATTCTTGATTCAGTTGCAAGATTCGGTTGATAACCTACATAACATGAAGTTTATGTAATCTGCTTTCACAACATCTTATAATAGTTTTTGTGCGCTTACTGCACATTCCCACTCTGTGTATGCTGTGGGTGTGTGTGCATGTTGGGTGCATGCTGCATACCTGGCTGACTGACAGCTTTGGTATGAGCGCTGTAGGGTGTGAAGCTCTGGGTGGGGCAAATGAAAGCAGCAAAGGCACTCTTAAAACAAATTAAATAAAAGAAAATGTGTGACTCATTGCAAAAGTTTGAAAACTTAAAACTGTGCAAAAGGTCTGTGAACAAACATACAACCTCCTCCCACCATCAAAACATCTGTTTGAGATGAAAGGGCCTGTGCATGTAGAGAATGTTGTCAGCAGAATGCACAATCAGTGAAACCTGACACCACCCATTAAGCTATCGGCAAGAAACGCCCGAGTCAGCAGAAATGTTACAGTTTTAATGTGATGTGATACATCATGGGTACAAATGGAAAAGAAACCCCTTAAAAAAAACATTTAACGCAATTCCAAATGATAGCTGCACTTCACGATTCCTTTAAAGGGTAAAGCGGTCAAATTTGAAGGATGCATTTGTAAGGTTATAACCATCAATGTATCTCAATTATCTATTAAAATAACGTATGAATCCAGAGATCCAACAATCGCCTGTAATCTTACAGAATACTGCTTTACTCATATTAAAATTGACATGTGGGTAGATGGTGGTCAGTCATCACCAATGTTACTTGATGCAAAAATGTGACAAACGTGACATCTGTGACAATGCTTACGTCACAAACGTAACGTACATGCCGATTGCGCATATATGGACACCACTTGAGACTGGAAGTTCTAGGTGTGAAGGCTGAGTAGAGGCCTGAATATCTAGCTTATTTACAGAACCTTCACTTCAATCTACTGCTTTCTGATAAATGTACACATATATGTGTACTCACGCATACATATTTAGGATGGACATCACTACAAAAATCTTTTCAATCCTATTTAATCTTGTCAATCTCTCACCCAGAATTAATTAACCACTTAAGCCCTATATACGTTGTCACACGACAAACAGCGAAAATAGCTGACCTGCAAGCTCACGATGCGTTGTGAGCTAGTAGATTTCTAGCTATTTTTGTACAAATAAAAAATATATTATAACATTTTTGAATCTTTTTTAAAAATTGCCGACAATAGGGAGGCCAGGGTTCATGTAATTAATTGCAGTCTGGGTAGATTGTCTGGTTTGCCAGAGGAGGACCAGCAGGTAGCTAGAAACCATGTCACAGACGCGGTTGCACCCAAATGTCAACTGGAGGACAAAAAATTAGGTCCTTAATCCTAAAACAGCTTCTTCATTGATGAATAATTTATATTATTGATGCAAAAGATGAACAACCTCATAGTATCTACTGCATGGGAGAGTTTCGCAGTATTGTTGCAGTTAAACCAAAGTCCACAGGGGGGAGCTTGGCTCTGCTTTTGCAAATGTGGAATGGGTGGTTTGCATACACAATAGAAAACAGAAGCACATATAAAATGGTCACATTCCACCTCTTTCTTCACAAATACCCAAACATATACGCAGGCATGTAACACACACACACACACACACACACACACACACACACACACACACACACACACACACACACACACACACACACACACACACACACACACACACACACACACACACACACACACACACACACACACACACACACACGCGGTTCACTCGTTGGGGATATCAATGACTAGCTCTGCCTCATCTCCTTCTCCCCTGTCTTCATCTCCTCGGTCGCTGTCTCCGTCACTCTCGCCTTCCTCCTCGGCCGCGTCTCCACTTAGCATCTGCCTGGGCACCCAGCTGAACGGACCGCTGGTCCCCGGAGCCGCCATCGGTGCCACCACCTGACAAGAGCAGGGAACCATAGAGGAGGCAAGGAGGAAGGAAGGATGATGAAAGGGAAGAGAGGGAAGGAGAGAGGGGGCATGGATGAGGGAATTGGTAATAGTTCTATTGGGTAAAGTTGAGATATAACATGTAAGTCACTACGGATAAGAGCATCTGATGTGATGCCTAAATTGTAAACATGTGGTGGTACTTGATCTTTAGAAGACAAATGATTTTCTTCAATATCAATAGAGTGGAAAATGCTGCTTTGCATTTCCAGGCTTGAGTGAGTGGGAAATGGGAAAAACAATATACCGAAACTTGGTACTGTAAAATCTACCCATAATGCCACAGGTATGTGTGAAGTTAAAATGAACAGTAATGTTAAAATAAACTAGTGTTTGGCCTCTTGGTACGGTAAGGTCTGGTGGTATGGTATAAACCTGATGCATTGAAACTGTCAATGTTATATAAATATTAGGATTGTAAATACTGAACATGTATTATAGTCATTAACTCCTTGAGGACACTATGGCTGAGTGGAACTTAATTATCCAAAAGACTTGTCACTTCCTGTATAAGTAAGTATATGTATTACCTATGGTAAAGTCCTATCTTCATACTGAGAGAACACTGACACATGTTACCAGCAGTCTTATTAGGTTCAGCAATATTAACCATTGAAGTATATGAATACTTTTGAAGGTGTGCTTATCGGCAGAAAACATTTACACAAACAGAAAGGAATGTAGGAAAATATGTTTTTGTGAATTAAAGGAGTTCTGGGGCACTTCTTTAATGAGACACATGGCAGTGCTAAAACGGGATCCAGCAACTGACAGTATTTCCGGCAAGCATTACAATGGAGAGCTGCAAGGCAATATGGTTTATGCAAAACCACTAAATAATGTTCATTAATGCTCCAGTGGGAATGAAGGTTAACATGGGGCTTTATGTGTGAGTAATATATCTGTGTTCTGTCCTAAATATCTTTTCCTCTCCTCTCTCACCTTCCCCGTTGTCTCTTTCTTGTTTTTAGTCGTCTTTGTTTTTCTCTCTTTCTTCATTCGCTCAGCTGGGGGAGCCAAATACTCTGGTGGGAAGGGCATCTGCCCAACACACACCGAGTGAACACACACAGTCATGCACGCACATACACACAGCCAGGACAAGACACACAAGCATGCAGACACACACACAGACACACACACAAATACAGTCACAAGCAGTCACAAACACACAAATGATGAAAAAGACAATGAAAAACACGAGAAAAAACTGAAACGCAAAAAGATTTATAAAATAAACAAAGATTTGACATGACCGGTAACAACTTAACCAAATGATATAAATAATGTCAAATGAAAACAGGACATAATGTTCTGCTGATGAGGAGATGGCAATGGCAACAGTTAGTTACTGTTGCTGCTCATAGTGGGACAAAGCGAGACAGGGACACTCACTGTGTTGAGGTAAGGTCCAGACTGAAGGGAGTTGACACCAGGACGGGACAGGAGGGACAGATGTGAGGATGACGAATGAGGAAGGCTTGCACCAGGACAGCTCCTCCTCCTACGAGGGGCACGAGAGAGCCATGGTGAGCAAGAAATGGACAGATGGTCAGTGTCTGTGTTAACTACAAAACTATAAATAATTGAACTTCTCTCAGAGAGAGACCATACTGGTCCTCGTTCACATTTCTTTAAAAGTTAATTGTTTTTTATTACATTTGAATGTTCAAATGTAATAACCTTTCGGTCTTTTTCAATACTTGAAAAAGACCGAAAGTGAGTTGCGAGCCCTATTTTTGTTTCAGTATCACTGTATGTTATCATACAGTTAAAGCTCAGCTACAAAGAACGGAGGATGTGCGTTATTTGTTTTTCTGAATGTTCAAATCATTGCCATTATGCTGCCTACCGCTCAATAAGCATATTTTCTATCTCTGCTCTGTGACCTGTTGTGTATCATGTGGTGGCATGAGGACCAATACAGCCAATTGTTTGTTTCCAGGACCAAAAATCCTAAACACATAAAGGCCAGTCATGTGCTGTCTGGATCAGGACAGGGACTTGTATTGTGCTTGCTACATTCTGTCACTTTGTAATGGCTGTCTTTGTCTGCGTTCTAGTTTCTCCTATTCATGCACTGTCTGAATGCCAACAACTAAATGTGTTCCGTCACCATAGATCATACATTCATGTCTTGTCATTGTCTGTGTCAAACAAACAAATACAATGATATAGTTATCTCTCCTGCATTAGCTGATTGGAATACCCCAACTCAATATTTTCAATTTTTTCCCCATTTTGATTTATTTTTGGCATGTTTATGCTTTATTTCAGACATGAGAGTGTAGAGAGTCTGGAAACCAAGGGCAGAGAGAGACAGCGAGAGGAGAGACATCACATGCAAGACAGGATGGGGCTCAGATTCTAACCCGGGTCCTGGCACTCACAACGAAGGAGCATACTACCTCAGTGGTTCTTAAAGTGGGGTCCGGGGACCCCCCAGTGGGGGTTCCAGGGGGTCCTCAGCAAAATTAGTCAATATAGCATCACAATCATTTGAACCGCTTTATCCATTTATACATTGGCTATTAAAAAATGTCAGATCTACAAGCTCACAGCACGTCACTTCGTGCCACGCTGCAAGCTTGTAGATCTGCTATTTTTGAAAAATGCCGAAAATGTTTGTAAGCTTTTAGCGGGTTGCTGTTTTTATGGCTTGTTTCTAAAGTGTAGTTGTATATTTGGTCTTGCTGTCTAAATGTTGTTTAAACCAGTGGTTCTCAAACAATTTCATGTCAAGGACCCCCACATTAATATGCATTTGGTTACAGACCCTCTGAAAAGATTTTGTGTCAGTTGTGACGTGTTGTGAGCTTGTAGATCGGCTATTTTCAAATAGTCAATGGGTTCAAGTGGCAAACTTGGGCTTGTTTTCGTAGAACTGGACGCTTATTGTTCACAAAAATCTGGCAACACTCCCCGCCGACTCACTTCTTTCCACCATCTCTCTCTCTCTCCCTCTCCCTGGGCCCCTCTGCGTCGCTGTTCTCTGAGGACGCTGTTGCATCTGAATCTGGGACAAAACACGTGCTATTAGTGACCCAGTTGAACAATAGAAAGGCTGCAACAATTGTGCGCGAGTGCAGAAATGCAGATGTGCACATTCTTTCACATTCAGTGATTTCTTCTTAAGAAGATGAGAAAAGAAAAGAGAATCACCTGATGAGTCTTCATCCACCCTCTCATACTGTAGCAATCTGTCTAGGAGGAAACTAGAAAAGATAAGAATAAGATCATCTTAATTGGTGCACTGTGTGCGCCGGTAACCGGAACGCTCGCCCCCAAAACACACTCGTCATTTTTTTCGCG
This sequence comes from Gymnoscopelus microlampas, assembly GCF_963454915.1. Lineage (NCBI taxonomy): Eukaryota > Metazoa > Chordata > Actinopteri > Myctophiformes > Myctophidae > Gymnoscopelus > Gymnoscopelus microlampas. Next base: position 12,842,943 of record NC_139940.1, read on the forward strand.
GACCACTCGTCCCCAGCGGTTCTTGTATTCGTTTTACTGAGGCTAAGGTTAGGAATAAGTTTAGGGTTAGGCATAGTTTTACTGAGGTTATGTTTAGGAATAGTGTTAGGTTTAGGCATAGTTTTACAGAGGTTACGTTTAGGAATACCTGGTGGCGACCATTCCGAGGTCGCCGGATTTGACCTGGGGCAAGCTTATTTTGGGGCGAGCGTTCTTATTCCTGTGCACCAAGCAATAGGTAAATATATAACATGATTTAAAAGCACACCGGGATTCCCAAAACAGAGCATATGTGGAGAGCTTTGACTAAGGATCGGCAGTGGCTCGGGGGTAGAGTGGCCAGGTAGAGTGAACTGGAAACCGCAAGGTTCCCAGTTCGATCCCGGGCTCCCCCTGAGTTAATGTCGAAGTGTCCTTGAGCAAGACACTGAACCCCTAAATGCTCCCAATGAGCAGGTTGGTGCCTTGCATGGTTTCCTCTGCCATCGGTGTATGAATGTGTGTGTGAATGGGTGAATGTAATGCACATCTATGTAAAGCGCTTTGGATAAAAGCGCTATATAAATGCACCATTTACCATTTACTAATGTTATCTACTCAAGATTAAGATGCATTCATTCAGTTTACACTATTTATACTCACCTTTTATCCCTGGAGACTTTAAGTAGTTTCCTTTGTGACCGCCTTAGTTCCTCCTGGAAACACTCCTGTTCCTGAGCGAAAGAAAGGAATAAAAAAACATAAACCAAGGACATAAAAAAGACACCATAAAAAAATTAAATCATATTTTGTTTAAATCCAAGTGTAGAAATGGTCTACTTTATACTCACATAGACCAGAAATTTTAACTTGCGTTTGAGGTTTTTATATTTCCGCTTATAATCCACTTCTACATCGGCCTGGCCATTCATTTCTGAAAGACAACAAACACGTCCATAACAACCAAAGTTATGTGAGGTTGGCAAACAGCCAAAACCGGTGGAAAAAGTACTCAAATGTATTACTTAAGTAAAAGTATCAATACCACAATCTAGAAATACTCAGTTACAAGCTACAAGTTACAAGTGAAAGGCATCAAAATATACTTAAAGAACCAGAAGTAAAAAGTACTCATTATGCAGAATGTCCCATTTCACAAGTTCAATATGTATACAAATCTTTTGAAAATAGCTGATCTACAAGCTCACAACACGTTGCAATGCGACACGTTGTGAGCTTGTAGATCTTAGATCTACTATTTTTAAATGGCCAATAAGGCTAAAGTGGCTAATGCATGTTTTGTAATAATAATCAAAATCTTGTAGATCTGCTATTTTTCAAAAATCATGAACATTAGTGATATTTTTTGAATATATACATTTCCTAAGGAAACACAAATCTTTGGTTCTGGGGGTCCCTGGCACAACAACATATTTACAGATGGGGGTCCGCGGCCAAATTTATATCAATGTGGGGGTCTCTGGCATGACAAAGTTTGAGAAGCACTGTGGTAAAGAACAGACTGTCACATCTAAATAATCCGTGTAATAAAACCCCACTAGTTGTTGGTCAGCTAACGCTGTTAGCTACACGGAGAGCATGATGGCAACTCCCCGTTAGATCTAACTATGCTGTCCTGGTCTGACCTTTCAAAAGACACCAACGACCAAAGCGAAGCAGTATTAAGTGCAACAGAGTTGATGTAGGAAGCTGTCTGACTTCCAAAGCTTTAGTGGTTTCAGTAGAAAGAGACTGTAATGTTCACCTCTGGTCTGTGTCTGCTGCCTGTGCGACATGTTCTTTGTTTACAACGGTGACGTCATTTTTAAGCGTCCTTTTGGGTGGAGCCTAACTTTGAGTTTGTGTGTGTGTGTGTGTGTGTGTGTGTGTGTGTGTGTGTGTGTGTGTGTGTGTGTGTGTGTGTGTGTGTGTGTGTGTGCGTGCGCGTGCGCGTGCGCGTGCGTGTGCGTGTGCGCGTGTGCGTGTGTATGTGCCATGTGGTAGTTCTTGTATATTATTGTATATTATTGTGTATATATCTTTAAATGTCTCGATGAATTGAATACTCATCCTTATGGAACCATTGTATAATCATATTCACACCACTGGACCAATTATTTGTTTACTAACATTGAGACTGGATGCACAGGTGATTGTTTCACGCAATCGATTCTCAACCTGTTGTTTTGGGGTCAACCTCTTGTGTGTTGGCTAGTGAGGTGTGTCCTAGCAAGACCTGATAGACTGGGTTTCATTGAGTGCATACTGGTTGCACGCATACTGGTTCTTATCAGTGTGATGTCGTCTGTTAAGGGGTCTATTTGCAAACTGTTATAAAGTATTCAATAAATCAATCAATCCTTATGTATTCAAGTGAATACTGGAGCAACAAAAAATGTAAATTCATGAATGAAATGACATTATTCATCCCTCTCTTTGATGCTTGAAGTGAAATGGCAGTTATACCATGCAAGATCAGTATATAAAATATTTTGTTCCGCGTCTCATCATTCTCAGCCAGCCACCGCATAGTACTGTAGTAGCTATACAGTAACAGTACTGTCTGTAGGGCAGCGAGTTCTTCTCTGTTCACCCTGAGCTCAGCACACTCACATTGGCAGGACCCAGCATCATGAATTATAGATGAGGAACATTCACAGCAGGGATGAGTAATGCTGTTTCTGCAGGAGAGCGTGTGTCCAGAGTGTGTGTGTGTGTGTGTGTGTGTGTGTGTGTGTGTGTGTGTGTGTGTGTGTGTGTGTGTGTGTGTGTGTGTGTGTGTGTGTGAGAGAGAGAGAGAGAGAGAGAGAGAGAGAGAGAGAGAGAGAGAGAGGGGGGGTGGCTAGTGGAGACTGGAGAGACAGTATCAAGCAGATGACAGACATAAGGTGGAGATTGGAAGATAGAGGTATTGATATTAAATATATACTGTATCCCTACAGTATACTGTATAGAGAGAGATTTCCTATCTGGCTGGGCATGGATGCAGACAGGACAGCGTGTACCCTCCCTCAGAGGAGAGAGGGAGGAAAAAGGAAATGCTGACTGCGTTTTGAGGCAGTGCGCCTCTCTTAGCTAGCTAATATAAATCCCAGCGGGCAACGGAAGGCCAAACGCCATCCTTTTCTGCGAGCCATCAAAGCATATTGTCATCTTCTGTAGTCGCCATGATGGATATCCTCTCAAACCCTCTGACAATATTAAAAAACACCTCACAAAAATAAACAGTGTTATTATCTCCCTTCCAGGCAGAACCCACTCCCCTGTATGAAACTCAATATCTAGCTGCTGCTAGGCTGGTTACTTGCTTCTACCTCCCCCTGTGCCAGCTTCTCCTTTTGTTTCCAAAGACACTGGCGGACAGAAATAGAATCTTCTGTCTATGTCGCCATAAATCGCTGCCGCCTGCCAGCTTGCCGTCCAGGCCCTCCTGGCAGCTTAAAGACGCACTGAAGTGACATTTTCGGGCATTTTATTTTGAAGGTTCAGCCCGAAACGTCGGCTCAACGACTCTAAACCAATCAGAAGGTCCCATCCCTTCAGGCTATGGGACGTTGGATCTCAATCACTTCAGCCGTGGGCAACACGGCTAGTGTTTGTTTACAAGTGAGAGAGAGACGGCCAGTGAAGCGCGTTTGCTACTACCTGGCTTATTTCTAACCTATAATGTTTTCAGATACATATTTTAGTGTGCAGATGAAGTTTAAAATGAGTAATACACTCATCTTCAATGAGATTCAAAACGGAGTATCTCTGTAATTAAAATCAGCTGTGTTTGAAGAACGTGCAGCTATGGGAATCAAACAGGTGCATGTAATCAAGATTCATTTATATTCACGAAGGTCGAGTTATGTCATCACGCAGCACGTTTTCGTTTACAGGAAGTAATTAAGATTGGCTTTTTAGGGACTTTAGATGTAAAAATACACAAACATGTTTTTTTTTCATTTTTTTTGGCATCTATTGTTAGGTATGCCCATATGATGACCACGGATATGCTCTAAAAGTGTGAAAAACATATTTTTCATTTCACTACACCTTTAAACCCCCTGCCTCCCCCTCTACCACAGCCTGCCATACCCCCCCTTATCTCTCTCTCTCTCTCTCTCTCTCTCTCTCTCTCTCTCTCTGTTAATGGATCCATGCTGTGGTCTCCAGCTGAAGCACGTGGAGCCAAGAGCGCCTGCCTATTGGTGTGAATTGTGCTTGTCATTGTCAGCTTACATTTGTCTTTGGAGATTATTCCCCGCTAGGATGGATAAATACGTATGTCATCAGGGCTTTTGGTTTGGCTAATGTTTTGACCGTGTCAAACTTGTGGGTCAGGTGGTGCAGGGTTTCCAAAGTGGGGTCCAGGGACTCAGGAGTCAGGACTCCCAGAGGTCCTTGAGAGGTTTCTGCATGGGGATCCCAGCAAAATTAGTGATTTCCCTGTATTAACCTGTATTCTAACAATATGTTTCACTGTCACCAATATATATATATACCAGTGTCTGCCCCCCCCCCCCCTCTCTTCTTTGTCCTGGGTTGAATGTGAGAGTGTGTGAGCTGTGTCTTATCTGATCTCTTTTGTTTTGTTTTTGTCTTGGGTTGATACAATATTATTATTATTTTATTTTAATATCATTTTGTATGTCTTTTTTAACTAAAATAGTGCAATATGAATGTTGCAATATATGTAATACCAAAATCTGTTTTTATATCAGGGTCCATAGGACAGAAAAACATTAGAAATGGGGATCCATGGCCTAATAATAGTATATTTCTGTGATATGAAAAACTTTTTTCAGTTTGTCATCTGGTCTGGTGTTTGTGTTTGCCTGCATGTCTGTCTGATTTATCGTTGTCCCCTCTGTCCCTCCCCTACCCACCTCCCTCCCTCCCTCCCTCTCTTTCATTGCACTTCCTTCGTTCCCTATGCTCATTCCCAAGAGTCCACTCTGTTTGTTTTCTGATGATCCTGTTGGGAGAAATTGGAATGCACCAAAATAACAATAAAGACACCAACAACAACTTCAATAAAAGTCTTCTCTCCATTAAGGTAAGCTCCCCGCTTCATAATTGTTGTAACCTCATATGTCATGACATACAACAGGCAGCTGCTGACATGTGCGTTTTCTCATAAAGTCACAAACTTGATGGACATTTCAATCACGTTCACATTCAGAAGGCACATAAATTCAATCATCATCTCACATTCACAGATTTCATTGTAATGATAGCACAGAAATCATTGTAACGACCTGTCACCATTTTGCAATGTTTGTCTTTCTTTTATGAGTTACTTTTTCTGTTTCTGACTGTGTGTGTGTGTGTGTGTGCGCGTGCGTGCGTGCGTGCGGGCGGGCGGGCGCGCGCGCGCGCGCGTGTGTGTGTGTGTGTGTGTGTGGGTGTGTGTGCAGGAGAAGCTTCACCAGGCTATTAAAAGAATCAAACATGAGTTAGATGGATGCAGGGACGCAGAGACATATACTTTTTCAGAGGCCCGGCAAGTGGAGGTATTACTTACTCAATATTAACTTAATTTCAGTCTACAGAAAATGTATTGTCCGGGCACCCCGTGGCTAATCTGGTAGAGCTGGTACATGCCATTAAGGCTCAGTCATTGCGGCATTGACCCAGGTTCGAATCTGACCCAACTAGGCTCTTAGCTGCATGTCCTTCCCCATTCTCTCCACTATCTCTATCAAATAAAAGGTTGAAAATGGCCACACAAAGTACAATTTGGCCCAGTTAGCAAAAATGTAATATAATATATTGAATGAGCAGACTATGTCTTCAACAATCAAAAGAGAATGAAGGTGAAGTTCTCATAAAAAAAAAAAGTTCAATTGTTAGCAGACTCCATCCCATTGGCCCACTTCTTTGGATGGTTGTAAATGCACTTATAGTTGTAATGTATGTACATTATTGTGTGAGTGTCTTATAAGCCTGTGTGGGCTGGGCATCTTGTGGTGCAGGACACTGTAATACAAATCTATCTATATATCTATCTATCTCTAACTATAGTATAATTGCCTATTGGATATGCTCATAAATTACTTTGATGCATCTTATATGTGTTATATTTAATGCCTTGACTCAACCAACTTTCCCATTTGACACAAGTAAAGGTTCTATGACACCTGTTTGTAAAAAGTTATCAACTTACACACTAACATGATCATATCCACAGACTGTGTGTTTCACACCACAATTCATTTAACTCGTTACTTAATGTTACAGATTCTAAATGAAATATTTTCTACTTCTTCTCCTTAAAACTTCCAGTACAGGTTTGAATACCTGGAACGAGAGGTCAGGGCTGAGTTCCTGAACCTCCACCGCTTCCTGGATGAGGAGGAGTTCAGAGACATGGAGCGCCTGAAGAGGGAGAGAGAGAAACAGGTGAAGTTGTTGAAGGCAAGAGAGCGGAGAATCCATGACCAAGGGGCGGACCTGGAGAGAGCGATTACGACACTCAACGCCAAGCTGACTGAGGACGATAACCCTAAACTTATCAAAGTGAGTCCACTGTGAATACTGTTGCTGAAGATGGACAAAGTTAAAGGATGCCAAAAAAACATGAACAGATTAAGAGAGAGCATAGTGTTACAACAATCAGACTATTGCTTTGAATACTATGATTCTTAATCTGGTGTACAGGTGTTTATGCTACATTTTCAGATTATTCATATTTTTCTTTAAAAGCAGCTAACAAACAGGGTTGTTCATTCTCCGTGTTCAGTAGATGTACTTTATCCCAGATATTATTTCCAAATTTGCCTTCATATCCACCACCTTATATTTCAGTGGTATACAGGCATGGTTTTATGAGACGGAGAGTTTTTGATGCTGTAATAGGAGAGTGTCACATCACATAGCAAGGGCTATTCAACGACATGTGTTGAGTGGGTGGAGCGGACAGGACAAGGAATGGGTTTGGAGTCACTCCACAGAATATCCTGGATGCTTCCATGCTGCAACACCCTTTGGGTTTATTCCAGGTTGATGTAACTAGTGCCTGAGACTCGGACAACACTTCATGTTATGGGCCTTCTTGTTAAAACAAATGTCCTTTAACTGGATATTCGCCAATAGCAGCTATTAAAAGGGCCCTTTGACTTTATCTCAAACCTAAGCACTGTTGCACAGCAACCCTATAGGTTGTCAGCTGTTTCTCTGTCCTCTGTTGGCACTCATTTGATCAATTATGGGCATTGATTGGTTAAGCAGTCGACTTGCCAGGTTTCCCAGGTCTAAATCAATTTCTCATTTGGAGGTGGGAGGAGACAAGACAGCCAGCGGTGCAGATAGGAATGAATGTGATGTGACAGTGGCATCTAGAGTTCACACTAGGGCAGTATTTGATGCGTTATTATTGAACACACAAACACACACACGCACGCACGCACGCACGCACGCACGCACGCACGCACGCACGCACGCACGCACGCACGCACGCACGCACGCACGCACGCACACACACACACACACACACACACACACACACACACACACACACACACACACACACACATTTATGACATAAGAGCAAAATGGCCATCATGTGAATATATGTTCAGTTGTAGTTTAGCATATAGTGGTGTAGTGCTATATCATTTTTGTCAACTCAAGTGCTATACACCATCTATCATAACAGACATGATTTTCCTAAATCAATTTTCTCATTACAGGAAATTCAAGACCTCATTAAAAGGCAAGTCATGTACTAACGTCTGTCTTGGCATCTTCCCTGTTCCTCCCCCAAACCACATCAATCTTCTACCGTATGAATTCCTGTCCTCTCCATCCCTTTTCTGCCATCAATCTTCATGAACCTTTTTCTGACGTGCATCAGGTCTTGTCCCTCTCTCGTTCATCCTTCATCCTTCACCCCTCCACCGTCCATGCAGGTCTCAGGTCCGTTTCAATCCCCCACCGGAGGTGGAGACGGAGGTGCGCTCTGGTCAGTTTGTGGGTCCCATTCAGTACAGGATATGGAAACACATGAAAAGCTGCCTCTACCCAAGTATGTCCACATACACCTTATGACCACAATACCCACAGATTCTCAATAATACTGTGATATATTATGAGTCGGACAATGAATACGATTATAAGTAGTCAGAAAATATGAATGTGTATATAAATATGCATAATGTATATAATAACCCTGGCGTCCCTATTTTGGGCGTGTCATTACAGGTGAAAATGTTCAAATGATCTCAGTGAATATGTCACTATAAGCATAAATGTTTCTTAATGTTTCAGAATCTTTCAAGTTTTTGTAAACTTAAAAAAAATAAAAAATAGGCGAACTACAAGCTCACAACGCTTCATGTTGCAACATGTTTTGAGCTTGTAGATCACCAAAGTATACAATATTGATTGATTGATTTAATACAAAAACAGCCCTGAGCAGGGCTTGTTTCCATTGTGGTCCTAATATATGTGCATTGACTATAGTATACATATATACTGCAAGAATAAAAAGGTAGGACTGAAGGTGCTTTACAGGAATTAACAGCACAGTTGAATACATCTTTGACCAATTGTACTTTTGTTTTAATAGAGTTTTGCTCAAACAACCCATTGTATTGCGTAACAGCAGTGAAACTCACCTCATTCATGCTTGTCCACCTGCACAGACATCACTTCAATGACCTTTGACCCGGAGACGGCCCACCCCAACCTGACCATGTCTCCCTCGCTCACCTCTGTGTGGTACGAGGAGGACAAGGAGATCACGGACTGCCCGGCCAACCCGCGCAGGTTCCACTACTACTACTGTCTGATGGGGCACCAGGTGTTCACCACCGGCAGACACTACTGGGAGGTGGAGGTGGCTGGCAAGACGGCCTGGCGGCTGGGCGTGGCCCAGGACGACGTCCAGAGAGGGGAGATGTCTCCCCTGTCCAGCGGCAGCTCCTGCGGCCTGTGGACCCTCTCCCTGAGGGGAGGCACCGTCGTGGCCAGCACTGACCCCGAGTCCACCACGGTCACCGTGTCGAAGCAGCTTGTGCGCATCGGAGTGTTCCTGAACTGCGAGGAGGAGGAAGTGTCCTTCTATAATGCTGTTACCATGGCTCCACTCTTCACCTTCAGCATAGGAACGGTCCTGGTTCCTCTGTATCCCTTCTATAACCCATGTGACACGGATGACGGAAAGAACGCAGGCCCCATCAAGCTCTTCAGCCCCTCACTATGATGAGAAAACTGGAGTGACTATAGACAATCCCGCTTGACACCGCAGCTATGATTGCCTACAGGCAGCGCGTCCGTGGAGTGGATTCGTCTATAGCTGGAATGTCGCTATACTCAATAATGGTTTGAAACATTGGGATAAACACAATTAAAGCTTGTACATTTTTGATAACTAGAGGTTCGGGCCGCTATGCGGCCCTCACACCTACAGTATACGTTGCGCCACCAATCCCACTGATGTGCCCATATATGGAGACCACTGTATCTGACTGTCAGTCCTTGTCCCTTTATGCCTATTTATGGCGATCCCTGATCTCGTCAGTATATGGCCATGGGCATGCTGATATTCCCATATATGCCAGCTAGTCCTCCCTTAAGCCAATTGTAGTGTAGGATCATGTATTTACTATTTTGTACCTAATAGCATGATGTAATAAATAGATAAGTGACACATTAAATCCAATGGCAATTGTAACTATTCAGATTTTGTTTTCCCATAAGAAACAAATTTGACCTGGCATTTAGGCCTATCTGCGTTTTAAGATGTGCTGTATTGTAGGGTGCACAAAAACAACAGCTTTAAGAATTTTCGATTGAATTCAAATTTAAAAAAAATCTCTCGACAATTTACATGTAGAGCGTAGATCCAATGTTTCACTCATGAAACCTTGAGCAGAACCAGGCTCTAGGGTGGGTGGCCATCTTCTGCCTCAACTCTGTTGTGTGAGACAGACAGACAGATGGAGAGAGAGAGAGAGAGAGAGAGAGAGAGAGAGAGAGAGAGAGAGAGAGAGAGAGAGAGAGAGAGAGAGAGAGAGACAGAGAGACAGAGAGACGGAGAGATGGAGAGAGAGAGAGAGAGAGAGAGAGAGAGAGAGAGAGAGAGAGAGAGAGAGAGAGAGAGAGAGAGAGAGAGAGAGAGACTGTACAGACAGCAACAACAACTAAGTCCAGAGCCATATTCCATGCAAACCCTCGATCCGAGCCGGGGGATACCGCAAATTAATCACGATTCATGGGAGCCTGTGAGGAGAATTGCACAAAAACTCAGCAGAAGGTTGTTGAAGGGTGCAGTGTTATGGGGGGCAACTGGAAATGGGCGTACAGTTGGTGTTAACTGACCTGTGATGTTACCTTTAGCCTGCCTATATTAATATCTCCATGTGACTGACACCTCCTCCACTGTGACCGTGGCCTGGTATGGCTGAGGGAGCTATGCATGAGAGCACAGCAACTGGGAGTTGGGACTGGGTGGTGCTTAGGGCCTGATTGGCTGACAAAGGGGAAGGTGACACACAGGGAACCAATTACAGAGCTGACATTGAGTGAGATAAGTGAGGTGAAATGACAGCATTGTCTGCACTCTCTCTATAACACACGCATACACACATACTGTACACACAACTGTGACAGTGACACTCACACAAGTGTGGTTCATAACTGATTTGTTACTCACAGTGTGAACAGCCTTAGTAAAACGAGAGGCTTTGCAACTATTCTAATCCTTTTTACAGTACAAATAATAACAGGACACCATATATGTCATAATCTTCTGTTTATTCTTAGTATCTCTTTAGACATGAAATAAAGAAAGAAACTAATCTCCTTTACAAAACGTCTGTGTGTGTTGTTGTGCAAAAAGGAAGTGGGTACACGAGAGAAGAAACATGTTGAACATCACACCAGGCCAAAGGACATGACGAACATCGAACCAGGGCCAAAGAACAGCAGAAGTAAACACAGACAGGGCAGAGACAGCTCACATAGTGCAAGAGGAGTGTCACTTGTAAAAACTATAGTGTTTTGTTTGTTTCTATAAGCAGGTATTTTCAGCTTCTCAGTACCAGATATGCTAGAGCCTTGGTAAACTTGATCTTCTCTGAGATGCCAATAAATGTAAAACCAAGGGTTCCTTCAGCCTGCTGATATACACACCATACAAAGCCTGATACTTGCACGCAAGTGTCGGGCATCGTAAATAGCCAATCTACTGTGAGCTTGTAGATTGGCTATTTTCGGTATCTGACCTTTTCTTGACATCTTCTGCACTATCTCACCCCCTCTTCTCGACATATTCTGACTATCTGCCTGCCCCCCCCCCCCTTTTGACATTTTCTACACATCCTGACTATCTGCCTGCCCCCCCTTTTAGACATCTTCTACACATCCTAACTTCTTCATGCCCCCCTGCTCTCAACATCTTCTTCTGCCAGAGTATTGGTAGCTAGCTTGGAATCACTGGTTAAATTACAGCAGTAGCACACTTCAAAATAATGATTTTGTATCACACACAAATATTCATCAATCTAATACCCTAATATAATATCTGGCATCCATCTATTGTCATTAACTCACACACGCAAACTATGCCACTCAATTGCTACTGAAATGGACGACACCTTGTTGCTATTCTTTGTTAAATATGAAACCCTGACAGTCAGATTGATCAAGTATTAAGTTCCTTATCAAGAGTTTTTTCAAGTGCAGACAAGGTGTGCCCAAGTGCATTATAGCCCATTTTCTTTGAACAGCAAATATCTCATGTATCGTCTCTAATCCCATATCGTATTCCAGTGGTTCTCACATGGTAGCCTAGTATACGGGCTAGTAGAATGTTCCCTAACTTCTTTAAATGTGACCATGTAAAAATGTGTCATGATGACCCCCTCTTGGGCCCCAGGACCACCAGCTGAGAAACATGGCGTGTGGGGTATTGGATCAGTGAGTTTACAAGCCTCTCCTGTCCAGATTAATTCTGTAAAACTCAATGGTTCTCAAAACCCATCCTGGGGATCCAGAAAACTGTTCATTTCATTCTAGGAGCCTGGGCAGGTCTAATTTAGACCAGGGACACCAGGCAAATGCTGTTGATTATCTACAGAACAGAAAGCCAGCAGCTGGATCCCCATGGCCTAATACAATATTATGTAACAAAAAGGTGCCATAAGGAGTGGAAACTAATTTGTACTCCGTCGTACGATGGTGTTGTGCGCCGAAAGTAGGCGATTTACAAGTTCACAACGACACAACGTCATACAACAAATTATAAATCAGGTTTAAGTAGGCCGACTACAGCCATTGAATATATCAGGCACTAAAACAAAGACAAGATCCACTCGGAGCACCTCAGCGTTACACATATATAATACAGGTTTTCCTTTGTGACATGAAACACTTTCACACCCATGACTAAAAAGAATTCTAAAAAAAACACGTCACTTATTTTTGTTTTTTGTTTCCATTCACATTGCAAGACAACAGAAGCAGACACATGGATACCTTATAGTACCCACAACAGATGGAGATACACACATAAGGTCCAGTTTCAATTTCAACAAAAGTGCCGATACATTGATTCATGATGCACACATACTGTATACAGCCATAAACCCCACACAGTTACCTACAGTCTCACTCACACACACACACACACACACACACACACACACACACACACACACACACACACACACACACACACACACACACACACACACACACACACACTTCCACAGACACTCACATTTGCTCAATGCATAACGCATAATGAAAGACAATGCAAAATATTGAATATCACACATCGATTCAAACATAGACGTAACATATTTGTCTTTTTACAAGACAATATAAAACCTGTCTGGAGGACATCTCATGGGCATGCTGCAATCAATGCTTTCTTCATAAAGTGACATACAGTAGGTTAATTATTTTAATACAATATGGAATACTGTGAAAGTTATGCTGTGAGTATCGTCAGGTTGGAATGGCAATAACAGAGTTGACAATTAGATCAAACAAGATCCAACATTGTCCTTGATGGATTTTTACAATATTTGGTTCGTAAATTCGATTAAGAAGTTATTAGTGAATATTAGTGTATCTATTAAATAGCATTATGTGTATATATCGTCTATATTCTGCATTTAGGTTTGTGAGAGATAGTTTGGATTAGTTGTCTTCTTCTATCACTAAGCATGATACAACAATAATTGTATACAGTAAAAACATTCAACCTTGAAGGGGGAGTCTTTAAGTCAGCTTACACATGCAATATTTACAAGGCTGGACCAAGTCAGCAGAAGGACGAGGGATTGATTCTGTGTGTGTGTGTGTGTGTGTGTGTGTGTGTGTGTGTGTGTGTGTGTGTGTGTGTGTGTGTGTGTGTGTGTGTGTGTGTGTGTGTGTGTGTGTGTGTGTGTGTGTGTGTGTGTGTGTGTGTGTGTGTGTGTGCGTGCGTGCGTGCGTGCGCGCGCGCGAGTGTGTGTGTGTGTGTGTGTGTGTGTGTGTGTGTGTGTGTGTGTGTGTGTGTGTGTGTGTGTGTGCTCACATTAGTGGATAAATACGGCCTTTAGTGTTGCCAAAAACGGGTTGTACGATTCCATCTCAGAACCTTACGCAAGTGGGAAATGTCCAATGTATTTAGTGGGTCTAAGACCATTATTATTAGAATGCCTTCAGTCCCTATTCAGTATATCTGACCATTACGCATCTATCACATATTGAGCGCCATGACATTTCAAATCAAGTTAGGATATGTACTGTACTTTATTCACTGATTATAGTATGAGGAAATCTGACTAAATCTTATCATATGGCTTTTTAAGATGCTGTTAAATCATGTTTTTTAATTTATTTTTAATGTGTTTGTAAGAAAATTCAAAAGTCATTAAAGTTTATAAAGAAAGGCCATCATTTGAGTTTGCTGAAGAGCTGCTTACTAAAGTTTTCCTACATTTGAGTGTACCGTTTTCATTGGCCTTCCATAGCTCTCATGTTGTGCTTCTCTTGGGATTCTTAAAATGCTTGAGTGCTGACTTAATGCACCAAGCTTCTTGTACCATAGTTGTGGTCAGTTAAAACACTGAGGTAGAGATATACCCTTTTTTTGTCAAGCAAAGATGCATCTATACACTTCCAGCCATAGCACACAGGAAACTGAATCCCATTACTACATTACATTGCACTGCATGTCCTCGCACGCACCCCCACGTTTGAAACCTCACATGACACTGCTCCAGAGACAATATGGTTGCTGTCGGGCAGAAAACTCTTATCTCCATACTTTAACCTTTTATGTTTTTTTTTGTAAATTAATGACCTACTTCGTCTTACTACAATGTTACACAATAGTAGCAGAAATAGCCGATCTACAAGCTCAAAACGCGCTATTTTTGCTACTTTTGAATTCGAATTCTGAAAAGCTACAGTTTTAGACATATGAGGTTTCCCGCCCGACAGCAACGATATGGTGGTACTTTGGTGAAAGGCCTCGCGGCATTGTTTTGAAGCAGACACAAGCACAGATAGCAATGGCGCTCTTGACATCACTGAATGTGAAGTCAATACCATTTGTGAAATGTTGTCCATGTCTTAGATCTGTGGACAAATTGTGGAACATCGCCACATTGCTACGGGAGGTAATCCTTTACAGCCAGCCAGTGATATCTAATCCTACATGACAGGGTGAGATAATAATCTATAAAAAAAACTATTGTCACCGAAAAAATTACCCAATTACTTCAAAGAAATGAAGGAAAAAAGGATAGAATGACAGAAAGAAGGATGGACAGAGGGAAGGACAAAACAGAGGAAGGGGGGAAAAAAGGAAGAAAGACAGGCAGGAATCTCCAGGTACAGTATGTGACCTCACCACACACTAGCATGTTTGGAACAATCCTCAAGGACCATCCCACCCCACCTCCCCATAATATATACTGTATATAATATAATATATATATTTAAAAATGTATATTTAACATTAATGATCTTAAAGCTGGATTGAGATTTAGTTGCGTACCTGTGTCGTGCACCAAAAATAGCTGATCTACAAGCTCATAATGCGTTGTGCACATTGTGAGCTTGTAGATCTGCAATTTTCAGCAGGCAACACTGTTGCCTGCTGAAAATTATCATTAGTTTCATGTTTCCAGCTTTTCCCCCCCATATGCCATTTAGTTTTCTTAAATCCAATGGACTTATGAAATATTATTTAAAACATATTTTTGATACATTTAACAAAGGTACAATATGTATATATTTTTTTTACATTTTAAGACATTTTCCACTAGTGGTCCGTGGACCACTGGTTGAGATACAGTGGTCTAGACTCTAGAAAGCCCAATGAAGCAGCTATACAGAATCACTACATGGTCCCATAGGATAGGATGCCTGGAGTTTCCACATTCTCTGCTGAGTTCCTCTGCAAATGTAAGAATAACAAGCTGTCATTGAACCAGTGGGACATCGAACGCCAACAGCAGAAATGGCTGATCCAGACACTAGAACACATCAATAATACTGTAGAACACAAGCTCAGCGAGAGGAAGAATCTGGGGCGGGGGGTCTCTAGCAGAGAGGCTATAAATGGTGCTGTTAGTGCTGTAAGTAGATTTTAGTATAGTTACAGAATAAAGCCATGATCCTTTGCTTGTACAGGTGATTGTACAGTACTGATGTTTCCTAAAGAAGAAGGCTGGCACATGTCCACAAATCCACATTTCAGTTTCGAAGATGGATTCGAGATTTAAAGATTTCAAAGATGTTGGTTTTAAAATGTCTTCTTTCCGTTACTTTGGGACAAGGGTGGAATGTCCTCGTAAGATCAAAGGACTCTCTTGTTCAGGTCGATGTGCGATGGTGCAGAGGTCCAATAAGAGCAAGAATGGCATCACACGCAATATGGAGAAACTTTGAGAGGCTGTAAAAGGCCAATGCTTTCATTATGTAGGCTTGAGAAATTGTTTCTGAAAGTTTTCATGCTGTTTTAATGTCTGTTTTTTTCCACATGCTGACAGGGGAGCAGGCATCTTAAATGGGTGACAAATGTTATTTCATATCACTAATGGATTCTTAATAATGTTGCCATGTTAACTCATGCGTCTGAAATGTTAAGTTGTAAACCATTCTGTCCACCTTAATGTGTTAGAAAAAGTCCTAAGGGGTTGATGTTTTCAGCTGTAAACTCTGCAAAAGGATTTTCATTTGCAGTCTGGCAGTCATACTGTGAAGTAGACAAATTAGAAAAGAGCCTACAGCTGTAAAAATAAAAATGCAGCAAGGCGTATACAGTATATAACTAAAAAGGTTTTAACAATCAACAAACTGCTCATACAGGTACTATAGTTTAGTTAAGTGAACTGTTTCTGTGAGTTGGAAAAGAAAGTATCTAAAAGTGTTAAGTGTTAGGTACAGACTAGGGGAGATGTTGGGACTGAGTTACTTCTACGTTCAGGCATTAGAAGTGTTATTGTACTGAATATCAAGGTCCTTGCCCCAACTGCTGTGGTTCCTTCATTATTTGGTAGGGGGAGTTCAGTTGTTTACTGTGGTAGTAATATGGATGATATCTGTGGAGCTTTTCTTGGACCTTTAAAGAGCCTGTTCTCAGGTGGTGGTGGACTCGGTGGCCGCAGTGCCATCTTTGCTGGCAGGGGCATCCGCCTTTGACTCTAATGCTGGACTAGCAGAGTCTACCTCGGGGGTTTTAGCGAGGGGTGACTTTTGAGGAGACCCCCCGAGAAAATCAACAGGGCCTATGTTCAGTTTGAACTGTGGAGGGGGCTCGGGTGTACCGTTGGAGATTGGAACCGGTTCCGGGGTGGTTGGCTTGGGAGGCTCAGGGGTGAGAGCCAGGGCAGCCTTGGGTTCAGGTGATGGAGTGGCCACTTTGGGAGAAGGAGCCAGGGGTGTGCTGGGCTTAGGTTCTGGACTTGGGCTTGGAGCAGGAGCCTTTATTTCTGGTGTTTTTGCCTCTGGGCTAGACTTGTAGATGGGACTCGGGGGAGGCTTGAGGACAGGGCTTGGGATTGGGCTGAGCCTGACGTCTGCTGGTTTGGGAACATCCAATTTGGGTTCTGCGGGTAGATCAGGGGTTTTCTTGGTCTCAGGTTCTGCTACCGGGCTAGCCTTTGTCTCAGCCACAGGACTGGGCTTAAGCTCTGCAGCAGGCGGCGCGCTGGGCTTGGTCTCGGCAGCGGGTGGGCTTGCCTTGACATCCAGAGCAATAGAGATGCTCACGGCCTCAGACTCGGGCATTTGCTCTGTGTCCGTGTCCAGTGGGAGGGCAGTGGTGTTGAAGCCCACCCCAGAGTCACTAGTCTCAAGGTTATTGCCAACCTCCTTGGAGGACACCTCCAGACCCTGTGAAGAAAGAGAAAAGACAGAACGTTATATATTGTCTGCAGTTGGATCCAAACTCAGGCCCTCACAACTGGCTGAGTTTGGCTGAGCCACCAGGCACCTCCATAAGTACTCACTTTAATGTCCACTTCAGTGCTCTGAGATTTCTCTGTGTTGTTATCAGCCTGGGAATGTTTGGAATCCTCATTGAGTTGGGCGATGTTCTTCACCACCTGTGAACACGCACACACACGCGCATACACACACACAATGGTTTTTGCTTTATTTATATAGGAGAGTGTAAAAAGTTGAGGGGCATAGACATGCCATACAGATCTCTATGTGGAATCGAATTGAGGAGTTTGCAATTACAGTACGTGGCTGACTCTACCCGCCCCACACTGACAAATTGCATATTGGAGCGAGTAGAGAAAATGTAATGATAATATAATTTAAAAAAATATATAAAACAAACAAGTTACAAAGTGTTTTACATGAAACTGAAACAAATGAATAAATATAATAAGACAAAGGATCTACTTAACCAACCGTAGATAAGCACGTGAGGTATTTCTATTTCCCTATACTGACCTGCCGGAAGGCGTCACCCTCCTCCTCCTTGCCGGCATTCTGGGCGATCTTCTCCAGAGCGGCGCCACGCTTGGCTCTCTTCTTCACCTTGTACAGACAGGACAGCAGGCACACCAGCAACAGGAAGGCCAGCAGACCCAGCAGGGCAATGATCGCCACATAGACTGCTGGCAGTCTGTAGGCTGCAGGGTGTAGGGAATGGAGGGAGAGAGTGATGGAAGTCAGGGTGAGGAGAGAGAGGGAGACACAGAGGAGAAGATAGGGGGGTACATAGGACAAGAGAGAAGATCGAGAGAGGGAGAAGAGAGAGTGATGGAAGACAGAGTGAGAAGAGAGAGACACATACAGAGAGGAGATAGGGGGTGGACATGGTAGGAGAGAGAAGAGGGCACACAGGGGGAAGAGAGGGGGGGGAAACATGTGAGAGATGACGACAGGGGGGAGAAAGAGCGGAGAAAGCGTGGCAGAGAGCAAAGGAGTGGGAGAATAAATTATTCAACTGACCTTTATATGAAATTCAGAGCATGAATGCAGCCAATGAAAGAAAGGAATGATAACCCTTCCTCTGTGGTGTCATTTTCTGTGGTACTGGAATTGTTGAGGCATTACTTCTGACCTTACCCTCTACTCTATACACAACCCCTCTGATGCCAAGGCTATTCACATTGTTATTCAAACCCTCACCTACGTGAAGTCGACTGGATGCTTTTATATACAAAAACACCCTGTGAGATATTTTCACATAGTATTATTAATCACATTCACTAGCAAGGACCACACCATCAGTCAACATGTAGTTAACAGATGTATTGAGAAATGAAAAGAATGAAACAAATGAATGTGTGTGATGAATGCTGCAATTCTTCCCATTTGTCGAATGTGCTATATGAATGAAATGACGAAACCTCTCAGGACCCTACGGAGACAATAGAAGAGAGGCAGAGTGGGTGGAAGGGAGGGGGGCGGTAAACAAAATGAAAGGGAAGGGAGAGGTTTAGGCATGTATTTGATTAGATATTGGAAGTAGTATGATTGGGGTGTGGTCCTGCTCCTGAAATTCTGCTAATAGCTCTAATTCACGGCTGGAAGTACAGATGATGTCATCTAATGTTCATCCTTTTTTTTGTTATCAATTGTTTTTATTATCATACATTTTTCAACAAAAACAAGATACAAACACATACACAACTTAAAAACAACACAGAAGGTTAATAAAAATAATAATAAAAATAATAATAATAATAAACCCACCCACCCCTCCCCGGACCAACAATGTCTCGAAATGCAAGGGCCAAACACCATGCCTATACCTGTGCAAGGTCACAACACTGTGTACAACACTTCAACCAAGCCTTTAAGCTTATCTGCGACGTTAGACCACATATCAATGTTCCTCTCACTTGCTCCATGTAACCTCGTCGTTGACATTTCTAAATAAACAATATCTAAAAACGTTAAAGCCCATTGGCGAAATGTTAGGGTGTGAGGAGGTTTCCACCTCGTAGCTACCATTTTTTGTGCAGCTGTTAAGCCAGCAAAGAAGATGCGCTTGTGTGTGCAGTTCAGGTGTAGCCGGGACACATCATTTAAGATAAATACAGATGGAGAAGGTGTAATATCAGCTCCCAAAAGTAATGACAGTTTAGCTGCAACCATAATCCAAAAAGAGGAAACATTTGGACATTCCCAAACCATGTGAAAAAAGGTACCAATAACATTTGGAGTACAAAATGTGCAGTTGGGGCTATTTAAAAATAGCCTCAATAGCCCTCATAGCACAGGAGTCAAATATGTTCGGTGAACAAAATTTTTATGATCTGGATTCATAGAAGACAGCAATATATGACCAAACCGTGTCCCAATTCAAATCAGGATCCAAATTCCCTATAATAACCCATAATTAGATTCTGATAAAAATGAATACAAATGGAAACGAGGCCTCTTGATCTACTAACATCACAGATGAGTCTATGTAAAGGGTGCATTGTAAGGGAAGTCTGCCATGGAACTCCATAAGTCCTCATGGCTGTTCTCAGTTGTAAATAAAAGAAAAATGAGGTACCTGGCAAATTAAATGTGTCACATAAATTCTGAAATGAACGCAAACCATTCTCATCAAATAGATTCATCTTTATGATTGATACTCGAGCTTGAAGAGAGTTGGGCAGTGATGACCATCTGCCCAGGTCAAGACATATTTTATTAAGAGTGTCACCATAGTTGTTTCTAACAATAGCTTGTAGAGAGGGGAAAACATCATCTAATGTTCATCCTTGAGTGGGGTGACCTGCGTTGGTAGCGGTCACTCTCTTTATCTCTTACAGTATAACGCAGATCAAACTAGCAACATAATAATGCTCACAAGTAAGGCTGCACCTCTTGATTGTTTTCTTAACAATTATTCTATTGATTACTTTTTAGATTAATCAAATAATCGAGAAGCCCGTTTTTTATATATAAAAAACATTATATATCAACAAATCGATTATTTTATACTTTGTAGCACAACAGTTATTTTTTATAATCGATCAAATCGATTAGTTCGATTAATTGTTGCACCACCACATGCACCACATGCCTAACCCCCCATCCTCCTTACGGTCTACTTTCAGGTAGATGTTGGCGACGACAAATTCCTTCATGTCAGTGATCTTGAAGTCTCCTGCGTCAGAAGTCTTGACCTGCTCCAGAATGATCTCAGAACCCTCTAAAGACAGACGGCCTTCAAAACCCAGCGAAGCCTGAGCCTGGACAGAAAAGATGATAGATAATGTCATTTAACATTTTGGTAAAAAACTAAATAAAAAAAACAGGTATAACAGAGTACATACAAAGTAGAAAGCAAATTGCTTCTATATAAAATATAAACACTTCCATAAGATAAATTGGTAAAAAGGAATACAATTACTAATCAAATCACTAATCAAATCAAATCTAAAACAGAGGAAGATTTAAAATGCAATGAATTAGCAAGACTATACAGTAAAATCATCATTGATTTATCTCAGTGTCAAACTGATCTGTAATATTAACAATGAAAATGTTACCGTGTGCAAGTAAGGGTCAGGGGAGGGGGGGCGGGGGTGCATTTAGTGTAGGGCGGATCGCAGATGTGTTTACAAGCAATGAGCACAGAAGTCTGCTCATCATCCTATTGGTGGAAATGTGTAATTTATGGATATTAAATAATAACTTGAGAGCCTGACATGCTATGGTACCCTGGTTATAGTGTGAACAAGTAAAAAGAAAAAAAAACGCAATATGTATATATATAAATATATATATATTTTAGAGTAGTTACACTGGTGAGTTCTCCCTTGTCCAACAGGATGTGGGGCTTGGGGTCGGAGGCAGGGATGTACTGGATAAGGGCCATTGAGCTGTTAATGATGGTGTTGAACTTCATTTTCCCTCCATAAGGAATAGTGAGGAAGATATGGTGTTCTGAAAAAACGAGGAGTGGAAGAAGAATTATACTAGAAGAATGAACAGCTTGCTGTTTTACAACAATGCCCTGCTTTACCCGATGATTCATCTCTTCTTTAGGTCTCATGCTCAAATATTGAAGTTTTTTGGGGGGCGGTGTCCAGGTGGTGCAGGGATAAAGTTCCTCCCCGCCACCTTAGAGACTGAGCTTTGATGTCTTCTTAGTGCTTCTGGTTTGGCAGGGTGGACCCACTGACAGTGTTGCATAGAGCACTGAAGTCTGATGTCACTGCCACTAGAGGGCGCTGTTTCACAGGTTTGTGGCTTTATTTTTTGTGTTGAAATCCCCATTTGGGAATCTTAGATCACGTCATATAAGAGCTGTGTTCTAAACATAAACACACCACCCCGGTGTTTTTGTCAGGGGAGCGGCTCTGCATCGTTTATGATATTCATTCATATTTGATACAGCCCGTTTCTGTCGAAAATGGAATGAATTCTGCCTTAAAAGTCTTAAGAACTACTACTTCCGGGTCTGATATCACTGTCCCTACAGCAGCCGCGTTCATGGGAAATGTAGTCTTTGGGTTGTTTGACTCGTTTCTAGTGTTTATATTGTGTTACTCTTTGGGTGGCCTGAAAGAGCAAGCCCTATCCATGGTCTTGAAGGGCGGATCCAAACCCAGGCGGTTGGATTCCAGCGCCGCTTCCTATTGCTTCACCAATCTATGTCCCCGCCCCCCCTCCCCTCCTAATATTCATAAACCACAATATATTAAAATCGTTATGATTAATGTAAATGAATAAATATCTAGTCTCTAATAGAGATTATTGCTACAGTTGATACTCTATATTTACTCATAATTTGCAATGTTGATATATAGGCCTATACTATCAAATTACCGATATAGGCCGTCTGACACTGTACATACAGTATATATCAGCCTCATACCTACCGTTAGTAGTCTGTACACACACACATAAATGATAAATGTCATTATCAAAGCCATTATCTATTAATACTGATTGGCTGATTGGCCCCAGGGGTCTCTCTTTTCCCTCTACACACCACATCACTTCACGGTAAATAGCTGATCTACAAGCTCACACAGATCTACAAGTTATGAGCTTTTAGATCTGCTATCTTCTGCCAGATATTCACCTATTTTCACTGAATGTCTGCCTATTATGACATGCTCAGCCAATGGGTATCTTCTATCCTAGAAAGAGATTGGTACAAAGCTGGACATCACATAGTTTTTTGTAATATTTCATGGTACACTTTTAGCTTGTGTTAAATAATTGGGACCTTAAGAACACACAAAATGTTACTGCAGAACATAACCCTGATAAATCTGAATGTGTTTACTAGCCCCATGGATCATCTAATATGCATTAGTCTGATCTCTGATGGAGCCCATTAAGGCAGTGGTCTTTAAAAGGCCATTATGGCAGACAGGAAATGGGGAGTAACAACAAGAAGGACAAATTACCCTGATAGTATGTGGAGATCAGCCCACTGACTGGAGAGGTGGGCAGGCTACTCAACATGCCCCCTGCTGGCCAGGGACTGCCCTCCACTAAGGCCTTCCTTTGTTCCCTCTATGCTTTCTGACAGTCTGTGTCAGTTGGCAGATAGTCCATGGATGAAAAGCATTATGATTGGTCCACGCAACTCCCAGTGTGTCCATGAGGCGCCACAGGTTGTGTTTAACTGCCCGTTAGCAAGCCAATGAATAGCCTGGCATTGACCGGACTGATAACGTGGATTCACTCTCACGTTCCTCCCCGGTATCAGTCTGGACCATAGGGAGCGATTATGAGAAATCAGAAAATGATTTTGATGTTTTTCACTGTTGTACAGACAGCAGTTGGAACGCAGTCACTGATTGGCCCGATCATTTTCTGATTTCTCATACTCGCTCCCGAAGTCCAGACTGATACCGGGGAGGAACGCGAGAGTGAATCCATGTTGTCAGTCTGGTTAATGCCAGGCTAATGAATGTCTACCAGTTGATTCACTGAAGTCACGCGGAATAAGTGTCAGTCAAATGCTTATTTATTAAAACTTGTTTATTAAAATCATGTAAGGGTTAAATGGGCCTGCATCTTTGTTTCTCTCATGTTAGGCAAAAAGCAGTGATTATTTTTTTCTTGTCTTAAATGCCACAGGTCATAACCAGATTTAATACATCCATAAAGGTTAGTGTAGTTCCTCATTTTGTATTTCCGCCAACTTTACTTCATTGTCGATTTTTTTGACCGCTCACCTTTCACGTTGAGGCAGACCTGCCGTTGGATGTTTCCTGGTTCATCCCTAACGGTGTAGCTGCCCTCATCTGCCCCGGTGACACCACTGAGGCCCACGTGACGACCGTTGTCAATGATGCGACCCTGGTACCCCATCGCGGCTTCACCTGAAGCGCTCAGCAGCACCTGAGCAGGCCTGGTAGGACACATTAACATAAGGTAAGCTATGGTCATGGTAAGGTCCTTGTTGAAAGAAGAGTTGGCATTTCACTCTCTGGTTTCTGTTTGGTTTAGACCAAACCAAATGCTAATGAGAATGATAGCTTAGAAAGCTGAGAAGGAGTCAGTAAAGGCCAGATTATACATGTCGCGTCTGCGCCGTAGACGTGACGATCTGCAGACAGTGGACACGACGTGGTTGGGATTGAACTGCAATTTGTGGCTGCAGATGTTCAGCCAGCAAGAGTAAGAGAATCTAAAGACCTTCTTCCAGACATTTATTTCTGTGCATTCCTGTTATTCTCTGAAGACCTCAGATTCTAATGAATTCCTTCAGCAAAGCTTTGAGAAGTATTTTTTATTCAGGTTTATATTCTGTTCTATTTGTATTCCCTTTAACAAACCTTCCAATGAACATCACTTCAATATCAAGTCCTATATTGTCACATAATGCAGGTAAAATATAATAATAATGATAATAAACGTTTTATTTTGTACGATGTATATAGCACCTTTCTTAACAAAGTGCTTTACAAAATTAAAAACAATTAACAAAGAAGCAATTGTACAAAATATTTAGAGGGTTTTACAAGACAGTACAACAAATTAGGCGATCGCCAACACCCCCGTTGCACATTGACATTATGGGGTTAAAAGGGCTTTCCTATAGAAATACTGTAGATCTTTAAAAGAGATTTAAAAATGATTGTTATTGAACTAGCAAGCCTGAGGTCCAATGGCAGGCTGTTCCACAGTCTAGGGGCCTTGATCGCAAAGGCCATGTCACCCTTGGTCACCAACCTAGACTTTTATAAGGACAATTAGAAGAGCCGAGTCGGAGGACCTCTGGCTACCGACGTAAACATAGGGTTTCAGCAACTCTACAAGGTAACTAGGTGCCAGACCACAAAAAGTTTTAAACGTTAACAATAACATCTTAAAATCAATTCTAAAAATGACTGGCAGCCAGTGTAGATCAGCTAAAACTAAAAACGTATTTAAAACTTAGCTAAAACGTATGTGTTCCGAATGAGTCTGGCAGCCACATTCTGCACCAACTGCAAGCATTGTATGGAGCCTTTGCTGAGCATTACAATAAACTAGGCGGGATGAAATGAGGGCATTAACAACTGTTTTGAGGTTTTGAGTAGATAGGATTGATCTAATTCTGGAAATGTTGCGCAGATGGAAAAAACATGTTTTAACAACTCTTTTCACTTGTGCCCCATATTTCAGAGTCAAGCTGTACACCCAGATTTTTTGCAACCGGTTTTACATTTGCTGACATTGAGTCAAGACTGTCATGGTGGGATCTGGAACTAGGGGGACCAAACAGGAGAATCTCTGATTTATCAGTGTTAAGTTGAAGGACATTTTGTGACATCCAGCTTTGTAGGTCGGCTAAGCAGGCCTTGAGGGAAGATAAGTGGTTTGGGTTGGAGTTATTGAGTGGAAGAGTTGAGTGTCATCTGCATAGTGGAAATGGATATTGTGTTTACGGATAATGTGACCTAGCTAGGGGAAGCATGTATATATGGAAAATAGTACCAATAATTGACCCTTATGGGGAACACCACAGGTGAGAGGAGTAGAAGAGGAGAGTACATTTCCAAAGGCAACAGTGACAGTTATTGCCGTGAGATATGAGCACAGCAGTTGCAGGGCAGTGCCAAGACCTACCCAATGCTCCAAGTGGCTCAACAGTGTGGTGTGGTCCACATATATAATTTATGTTAGAAGCAGCGCTTAGGTCTAGGAAGACCAATATAGCAGCGTCACCAGCATCAAAGGTCATCAGCAAATCATTGGTGACCTTAACCAAGGCCGTCTCAGTACTGGGGAGTGCTTTAAAACCAGATTGAAGGATCTGAGAGGAAATAACCTTTTCCAAGATTTTTTTAAATTAAAGTTTTGAGATGGGTCTGTAATTCATGAGAGGATCAAGGTTGGGTTTCCTTAAAAAGGGGGGTATAGTACAAGGGGGTTTAGTAAAGCGTGTTTGAATGAGGAGGGAATGATGAAGTATGTTCAGTTGTAAAATCTGTTATGCACGTGGATGTGAGCTGGTGACAAAATTTACATCATATGACACAGCTATGCGGACCCGGCAAATATAATTTAGCATTTTACCGTAGACAAAGGCGGCACTGGCAGGATTTAGTCTTGAGCCAGCTAAAGGTCCAGAGATCTTAAACAACCATTATTTTTGCATAAATGACTGTAACCTGCTGGCTCCTTTACACCTATACCGTCCTTATTTTGTATTATTCACTGTCAGCTTTCACTCTCTGTCTAAGTCTGTGGTGTCCTGCTGAGTGCCGCAAAAGGCCAAACCCATGCAGGTTTACAATTCACCCCAAACACTACACCAGCTGATTTCACTAATTGGTTCCCATCTCTCTGGTTGAAGTTGTGTTAATTACTGAAATCAGCTGGTGTAGTGTTTGGTTGGAAGGAAAACCTGCATAGTCAAGACTCTCTGCTGTGCGTGATAGGATGCCACAGGGAAACAATACATTTCTCTTTTATTTAAAGGTATACACTGTAGGGTGAGTGATATTTTTGGGTTAAAACAAAAAGGTTTTTGTTAAAAGGTTAAAGCACTATATTATGATAGTACTCATTGCTATAGAGTGTTTGTTCAGTAACAGGGGTCTCTCTCCAGCTCTTTGATAGACAGAATATACATTTTCAGGTAGGTGACATCATTTCAGCCAATCAGGAGAGAGTACCGATTTATCAGCTTAATTTTTCCAGTTCCAATTTTGCATGCTCATTTCTTTGTGTCATCACTTCCAATTTCACTTGTTTAATCTTTATCCTGTTTGAGTTCTCTGTCCTGGTTCGATAAAATTGATATCCTGACCTGAAAATGCATTTTCTGTTTAATAAAGAGCTGGAGAGACATGGAGACTCCTGTTACTGAACAAACACTCTATAGCAATGAGTACTATCAGAATATAAAACTATTTAACACTTATTTTAACAAAAGAAAATCACTTACCCTACCTTTAATGACCCTGCCCGTGGCAGTGTTTGACAGGATATTGCTATGTGTCCTATGTGTCTGTTTGCTTGTTTGTTTGTTTGTTTGTTTGTTAGCAAGATACTTTGCAAATGCATTGGCAGAGGGAATGATCAGTAGGCTGCCTGCCCCCAAGACATATAACTATTTAAAACATTAAGCCCTGTATAAATCATCGTACAACAAATAGCGAAAGGAGCCGGTCACGAAGCGTGTTCAGTTTGTAGGTCTGCTATTTTGGGACACCAGAGTTAATGTGGTTACGTTTAGGTTGAAAAGGTCAACGGTCAAGGTCACAATCGAGAGAGACGTAGGGCAAGACAGGTTGGTGGGTGCATTTGTTTAATTAACACACAACTTAACACACACAATTATGCTGACAATACCTAGCTGTCTGGTTGGCCTCGATGTCACTGGATTTGAATTCCAGGGTGATGGGAGCGGTCACCCCCTGAATCTGGATGTGGAACTCATCTCCATACTTAACAGTCTGTTCGTTGCTACAATCTAGAAGGCAAGAGCAGGGTGATAAATTGTTAGTTTCGAGCCATACTGACGACGACGACGACACAGAAAAAGACTAATTACAATGGATAAGAATAGGCTCAGATGTAGATGGAGAGAAAATGGGCAAGGAAGTAAAGGGGAAGAGAGAGAGAAAGAAGGAGAGAGAGTGAGTGAGGAAAAAGGAAAGAGTGAGATAGAAGGAAAGAAAAACAGAAGGAAAGATCGAGAGGAAGAAAGCGAGAGACGTTAAGAGAGAGAAAGAGAACGAGTGAGAGAGAGATAATGAAATTGAGTACAGAGATAAAAGGAGCAGTGATGCACAAATATCACAGAAGCTAGAAAAAGGAGGCGAGGATGGAACCCACATTGAGGGAAGGGGAGTATAAAGACAGGACGAGGACAGGCAAAACAGTAGGGAGAGAAGGATGGGGGGGTGGTTTGACGGTTAAAGAACCGCATAATTACTGGCTGGGGTCTGCTGCACGCTGTTCAATGCTGCAAACACACATATTATGCAGGTGCACGCACACACACTTTTGTGCCTGTTCCATCTCTCTGCACATTGCTGGCTCCATATGGCGTTGCTTCCACATCCTGTTACACTGCAGTTCTCTCCCGTGATGCACTGAGCCTACTTATCTTTCAGTATTTTTTAGTCATTTTATGTGATTGTGTGTGTGCGCGTGCGTACGCACGTGCGTGTGTCCAACAAGTCACAATGCAACATGGCGTAGATCTGATATTTTTGCAAATTGGGAAATTTGTTTAGAATTTAGAGCAAAAAAACATTTTAAAATGTTTTATTTAGGACATCGAGGGAGAAATTTAATAAAAGGAATGGGCACTCACACACAAAAGAAAAGAAAAAAAAAGGTACTGTATAAATGAGGTCACGGGATGGTCAGTAAGTCAAGACAATTGTTAGAATTTTATTTTAAATGTTTTGTCTCAATGGTATGCCAAAAATAGGACTGCCAGGTTGAAAGTGGGTATAAGTGCAGAGATCAATTTCAGACCACAATGCATTAGTTCCACGGTGCCACAGTTCCACAGCTGACTGATGCGACACAAGGGCAGATCAGATGTCTACGCTACACTGACAGGAGATCAGATAAAAACAGACGTTATCTTGACTCAGAGGTTATCTCATCTGATGTCCAAACATTTCCTTCCAGTAAGTAAAGTTTCTCCTTGACTCACAGAGTTAGGGGAGGAATAAACTATTAGATATAATGGGATTAAAGTGTTGTGATTAGAAAAAATGGCCCTGAACAATAACCAATTGCAGCAGTTACAGTTTGAAAAAATGATTAATTATATAATTACTTTATAATTCCTCAATCACTCCAACCTTGCACTTTTGTTCTCACTCTGACTAATTTACAGCATCTGCTAAATTCCTAAATTATAAATGTTATATGAACTGACTCACTACGGTGAGATTAATAGCTCTACTCAAAATGCAGCCACCCTAACCCAAACCCTAACACCTGGAATTAAATGTCCATTCAATGTTATATTATTCCACAAATCTTGTAGGCAAAGAAGCCAATTTTAATTTAATATTGATTTCAGTTTCAGTAGGTAATATCTAATCTGGGAAACGAGTAAAAAAAAAAACTCCCAACTCTGTTGTTCACACTGCAAAGTGAACACAGTAAAATAGCCGATCTACAAGTAGATGTACATACCGGCACGAAACTGAGTATAATTTACAGTGTAGGGACGGATAGAATTTCTGTATGCTCTCATGGGGTTCTGCTGGTGGGCACTGCGGTTCCAATGCACTCAGTCCTTGGTGCAGGTGCTGTACTGTGGACTCCATGCCAAGTGAGCTCAGTGCAGCAAAATGAGGCTATAAATGAGGCAAAATGAGAACGTAATATGTCTGGTAATGGTTTACCATCGACCAACCTGGGGAACATAGGTACGCTCCCATCTAATGTAGCTATCCTCTATACCATTTTCAAAATGTCTCAACCCTAATTGTTTGAGTTGAACGAATGAGTAGAAACCTAGTTCAGATGGTGAAGGTGAGATGATGAATGTCATTCATGTGATCAAATAGGCACCTTTCCTCCTAGATGTTTGGTTCACTTAAGCCCATGATTTGTGCACAATAAATTTTCAAAAGTCAACACACATAGATGTGATACCGAAATTACAGTGAGATTACAGGCATACTGTATAGCCTGCCCATTTCACAGCAGCCATTGTGATGGTAAACACAGCTGAAGGTAATAACATTCATTGACGGTGTGTTCTCATTTGGGTGTTACTGTGTGCCAGGCATGGACAGCTCCTGTACAGTTAATTCCATGCTGGCACACAGTAAGTCTGGCAGCATACAACTGCAAGTTCTCTGAGGACGTAGATGTTTTACACTCAATGCAGCTCTGCTTTGGCTGCTGAACGTTAGACCCCTCCCACTGCCTACAGCGTTGAAACGGGGATTTTTGACAAGTCACAAGTGGATGGGTGATGAACTGTTCATCACCCTCTGACGTACTTTGACATTTTTGTCTTAGAGATTTCCCTGTTTCTGACGACAGACACAGTGGACAAAGAGCATGCTACCTCTCTCTATTAATTAACTGCCATCTGCTTATGCTTGTAGTCCCTCAGTTAGGGATGAGATGACAGAGTTAGTACCCTGACCTCTTCAGCCAACCTTTCTTCAAAACGGTCCGTTCCTTGTTGGCAGATTGTGGAAATAAAACAAGAGTAGCCTACCTTCGGTTTCTCAATAGTCACACAACAATGGTTGCATTGGCGTCTCTGGTGGCATTTGGCTACTTAGACAATCTTGCACGAGGAAGATAGACAGGGGGCAAGAACAAACTTTGCTATGGTAACGCGTTTGTTCGCCTTCACGGCAATGATGTAATTTTGTCCTTAAGACCTCGCTGAACATCACTTGAGCAAGACTAAGAGTCACACACATGAAGAATTAAAGATTTGCCTCCCATTCACTTGTATTTCAAGGGGCGGAACGTCCGGTGACTAAGCAAATTTGCATCTCCTGCCTCTTGTGGAGTTTGATTTTGGTGAACTTTGACGCGGATTTTGCCCCCAACAGGCCAGGGCTACTCCCCTGTATTTGTGCATGCATGACCGTACACTACAGTACACCTACAGTAAATGAAACACACTCCCAATTAAAGTGTTTACCCATCACAACAGCTGCTGCTACGTTTCTAGTATATTAGAAATAGCAATATTACAGAGCAGCCATGGTCACTCTACCCCGATACCTCGGACGATGAGCGTCATGCGTTGGACTTCATCGGGTGTCTCTGGGTTCTTCACCGTGTAAACGCCCTCATCTGCTTCGACCACGTTTTCCAGCATCAGGAGCATAAGCTGGCTGTTGATCCTGGCCCTGGAGCTCACCACGTTGCCTGCCCTCATCAGCACTGCCTCCGCCGCCCGCGGAGCCGAGTGGATGCGGAATGTAACCTCCGCGTTCAGGGAGGGCAACGGGATGTGGAAATCATCTCCATGGAACTTGGTCTCGGACTTCTCTTTGACTAGAGGGACATTTTGGAGGGAAGTGACAATGGAGGGAAATTACATTGAATATATTATAAGAACGCAAAAGTCCATGGTTTATTTAGAATTTATTCAAATTATTTCAATAACTATTAACCATGAAACATGATGGAAAGTAAAGTGTATGGTTCATATAAAGAAGATTCACTAGTACAAGACATGTAATCATACCTTTCACAGGGGCAGAAAGAGCTGTAAGGGAATATAAAGACAGATTTTCAACCATTTCGCCAATTATCACAACACAGAAAGATTTCCTAAAAGCTAAATTTCTATCATCAATGTTACTGTCCTACTACAGAGAGACAGCTTCATTTCTGTGTCTTTCTGTGTCTTTAACCACTTAAACCCTATATTCAATTGACTGAAGTCCCCCAGGGAACTATACTAGGCCCCCAACTTTTTTCCCTCTAACACCAAAAATATTTGCCTAAAATAGCCAATCTACAACGCAACGCTATGGTTGTAGATCTGTTATTTTTGGTCGCCCCAGAATAGGGACGCTAGGTTTCATGTGGTGAAATTATGGTCTGAGGTCTGAAATCAAGCTGTTAAATATCAAGTTAACTGGACTGGACTTTGTTTGTGACATGCCAATTAATTCAGCGTAACGTTTCAGTTGATATAAAAATGAGAAGTTCACACACTGACAAGTGACAAAAGACACATTTCTGTTTTAACAGTATACATGTATAGAGAGGAACATCAATGATATGACTTGACCTATAGTACCTGTGCTGAGCAGAAAGCTCAGTGCGACCACGCTGACCGCTGTCCTCATCTTCTCTTGGGCCTAGGTAGATACAGAACACACATGACAAGGTCAGATTTGCTCATACAAATATAAAAGAAAGCAGTTAACCTATTTCTTGTAGCCTAATAACATACTCATACGTCTTACTGCTGGTTGTGGTTGCTTGTAATGCCAAGTGCAGACAATGTAGGAATTGGAAGGTTATTCTCAGGTTGTACATCACTTTCAAAGGGAAAGGGAGTATTTTCTGGTCCCTGTGGGGACCCTTTATGTTTGTTCTTTGCTTTTACTGCTTCACCTAGCAGATGGCTGCTCAGATGGCTCAGATGAGCGACACAGGAGGGAGCTGTTACGCGTCTTGCTCACAGACACTTCAACACGTAGACTGGGCGAGCCGTGGGTCAAAGTGCTGACCTTTCGATTCCCAGACAGCCTCTCTACTCCCTCACGTATGGCCACCTTTTGTAAAAAACTATCAGCTATAACTGCCTAAACATGTAAACAAGCAAAGGTCATTCTCGCTCATGTTTCCACATTATTGTGTTAATCTTACTCTATGCCTCTCTTCTGTTTAAAGTTCAAGCAATTAGGATACGTCATCTTCATCTCTGTCTAACTGGGTACTGTAATTTTTGCTCTATATAAGAAGGAGTTACGTGAAGTCATGACATCATCCTACAGTCATTTTTTTATGCCAGCTCTGTTGAAGATACTAAACAGAAAAGGACCTATCTGACAATTGTATGCAATTGTAAGTACCATGTAAAAGTTCACAACCAGCAGAGTTAATTCAATTCTTTAAGAGCCAAACAAACATCGTAACCCTGAGTGAACTAAAAACTTGCTCTCAATGCAAGTCTTTGTTAAGTCAAATGAGTGCTAGTGATAAATCAATACTTAATAACACTGGAACATTTTGCTGGCAGTGCGGTCCGGACAAAAAGATATTTGGACAGTGAAGCTTGTTTAATGCTCTGTTATCGCTTTAACACTGTGGCACTGTGGAGGTTTTAACTGGAATGTATACTCACTATCTTTCAGACTAACATGCTGTTTACTAGTGATGTGTACTGAGATCACATGAGTGTTCATAAGACTCTCTCTGAGTACTATATGGACCCCTTCAACTTCATGACTCATTGATTCAAGTGACTCACTCATAGTGAACCACATTGAGTAAATAGGCAACAGTCCTTCCCACAGTTCAAACTGAGGCTTTCTGTTGCATGCCCCCCCCCCCCCCCTCTGAGTCTCTGATCACTGTCTCAATCTGAATAAAGCCGAAATGCCAAATGGGTTACACCTTATCTGAAGAATTGCTCCAGTCTTTTATTTCAACCAAAAGACAAATATGGTTTGTGTTGTTTATTGATAGATCATTCTGTTTCATTGTCATGCCACCCAGGTGTCAAGCTAGCACTGACTCATAAGACATAACCTTACATCATGTTACAACTAACATGTTCCTTCGTATCACACAAGGAAGATATTGTGATGAAAACACCTATATCTGTAGTCCTATCAAAATAAATGATCCCAAATGGAAATCTCACATTGCTATAAGTAGACGTTTCAAGGTGTAATAATACTGTGTGGTTGAACACATAACCAACAAATTGTCTTTGCCTCATAATCATTACATTGACCATTCCACACAGCAAACAGGTACTCTCATAGTATCTATTGTCTCTTCCTTCCTTTCTTTCCTTTCTTTCTTTCTTTCCTCTCTCCCTTCTTTTCACCGTTCTCTCCTGTACGTGCTTTAAGTACCAAGTTTCACTAGGAATCAAATTAGGTTATCTAATAGGCTGATCTAAAAAACTCCCTAAAGAGATTCTAGCTGCAGTCAATCTTGCGGTCTGCAGTAAATTCAATTGATCCCCCATTGCCTAGAGGATATTATTGGACGTGGAGACAAAAAAAGTTGCCTGTGGAACAAAACGAATGAAAGTGTCATCATGGCTTAATAGCAATGATCTCGATTCAATTTAAGTCCAGACCTCTGAGGCTATATGACAAAAGCCGCTATTTTCTTCCAGAAGTCTTGCCCTTTTACAGGGGCATATTTGACTATTTTTCTGTTAGCCACGACCACCTGGCTTTGGACCACCATCAAGTCGATCGATTAGGTGCCCCAGGATATGATATAATTCATGGCACAGGGATAATTAGAAGCATAGGAGTAGGTTATTGTTTGGCCCTGCTTCAAACAAAGAAACAGTGCAGCAGTAATATGTACAGTAAAGAGTGGAGCGATTGCTCATTTCAGAAGGTCTAATGGCCTTGAGAGATGTTGTGATTAATTGGAACATTGAGAATGTTATGATGATCTGAGCTGTCTCTGGCTGCTGCTGGGGAGCAAGATGCAACAGCTCAAGGACACTGTGATTTTGCTGTGGTTTTCATTCCTGGAGCCAAGGGAGGGGCTCAAGAGGAAACACCTGCAGTGTTCACAGCAGACAGTGGATGATAACACTGTATCCACTATGTAGGAAAGAGAGAAACTCTGACATGCTATGTTGATGAATTAAATACATAGGACCACAATGGAAACCAATCCCCAGGACTTTTTTTGTGTTATCCTTTTAGCCTTAAAGGACGACTTCACCCATTTATCAACCTATCTTCATATAATTTGTCCTCATTAATGCTCATTAAAATATGGATTTCTTTCCTACTCTGTCTGTGTCTCAGAGGAGGGCTGTGGACAGTTAAGAAACCCGCCTGCCAGTGACATCATCGATGAGGAATACAAGGTAATAAAAACTGCAGGCTTTCTATTCCTGTAAAGTTAGCATGCTATAATGGAAGCCATTGTTCTCGCATTAATAAAAAATGTAAATAAAAAAAATGAAATCTTGTAAAAACAAAAAACAAAAATGTCTAACGATGAAGCACACTGAGTAGAAAAGAATTGTGCCATTTTATCATGAGCATTAGTGAGGAACAATTGTATGAAGATAGGTTGAAAATGGGTGAAGTCACTTTCTCTCTTTCTCTCTTTCTTTCCTTTTTTCTCTTCCTCCCCTTTCAATCTTTTTGTTAAATTTTATTTCTATTAACGGTATACACACCCCCCAGTTATTTTTTATCTTTATTTTTATATTTTAAGTCTGTGAGTACCTGTATGATTATATATATATTCTTTCTATTTACTTATTTATTTAATTTTCTCCTTACTCTATTTTTTTTTTTCTTTACTTATCTACTTATTTATTTATTTATTTTTTTATTTTTTGATGGTTGTTTTACATACAGAGACGATGCCGGGTGAAAATATATTAAAAAAAAAAGGGGATATGAATATAACTGTACATGCATATATTATGTCTGTGAAACCTAAATTGAATTCCCTAATAAAAAATATATAAAAAAAAAAAAAAAGAAAATGGGTGAAGTCGTCCTTTAATGTCTGACTGTACGTGCTGTTTACATTTCTGACTAATAAAGTATTCCATCAATCAAAACATATGCACTGTGTGTGTGTGTGTGTGTGTGTGTGTGTGTGTGTGTGTGTGTGTGTGTGTGTGTGTGTGTGTGTGTGTGTGTGTGTGTGTGTGTGTGCGTGTGCGTGCCTGCGTGACTGCGTGCCTGCCTGCGTGTGTGTGCCTGTGTGTGGTCATATACATAGAGTGCAAAGGAAGTGCTACAAAGTAATACTAACATAAACATAAAACATAGCATGTATCTAAACAACATCTTCTAAATCTAAATAACATTCTTAGCATTTGCATATGTATATCTAAACAACATTACATATAGTGAACAAGTAACCAAATTACATCTGCATAGAATAACTACTGTAGCATCTATTCAAAATAGGCAACAAGAGGTCATACAAGGACAACAATATGAAACATACAGAGTGCTTAGAGGGGGTGAGGTATGTGTGGCGGAAAATGGGGAGTGAGTCTACAGTCGTGACTGGGGTGGAGGGGGGGGGGGGGGGGGATTAGTCCACAGCTTGGGAGCCAGGAGGTAGAAGAGTCTAGGATGCTTGGGGCGTTGACCAGGGTGTCTTATGGGAAGGGAGGGCCTCCTCCTGTGTTAGCTGATCTAAATATATACGGGAAGAGGAGTAGGGGAGGATCATGTCCTGAAAGTAAGGAGGTGCCATGCCCTTGATTGCCTACCTTGATGTATAGGTGGTCTGCGGTCTGTATCTGCTTTGTGTGTGTGTGTTTGTGTGTTTGTGTGTGTGTGTGTGTGTGTGTGTGTGTGTGTGTGTGTGTGTGCGCGCGCGCGTGTGTGTGTGTGTGTGTGTGTGTGTGTGTGTGTGTGTGTGTGTGTGTGTGTCTGCACGTACACGGTTTCTTATCCATCTGTCTGAGTGTGTGTACTGTATGTGTGTGTACATGTACATGTACATAAAGTACATAATGCATGAACACTCACCCTGTCCATTCTCATCCATCTGTTTGTGTGTGTCCTAACAGCCCTATCGGTAGTAAGGTGCCAGCAAGCTCCTCATCATTAATGAGAGGAATTAACATTTGTGTCATAATCTCCACGTTCACGCTTGCTGTCTACTAGAGGGCCGCAGGCCAAACCTCTGCACTCAATATCTCTCTCTCTCTCTCTCTCTCTCTCTCTCTCTCTCTCTCTCTCTCTCTCTCTCTCTCTCTCTCTCTCTCTCTTTCTCTTTCTCTCTCTACCACACATTAGGCACAGGGCCCTAAAAGCCTTCTGATGTTATTACATCTGAAACAAAAGATGGGACAAAAAAGCGTCACGTTGTATAGCATCTCTCCTTGCAGCTTGAATAACGCAGTAATTTAACCACCTAAGGCCTCTATTCTTTGTAAAAACAGACCTGAGTTGCACTGTACTTGGTGCATTCTTTTTCGATCTACAACAAATCTCTTCACCAGAAACACCCGATCTACAAGCTTGCAAGGTGTTGCAAAATTGGCAAATGTTCCCCCCAGAATTGGGGTTGTTGGGGTTCAAGTGGTTTATAACACCAATAACTATGTTTTCTTTTTCTTTTTTGTGCTCTGTATCCTTCTTTGACATCAATGCATTATTGCAGAGATGCAGCTTCCATTATGGGGGAAGAAGACTTTGAGTATTTGACCATTAACTTTCATCATCAATGTTTAATTAGTATGGCAAACTGACATGGGGGATGGGATTCGGATGGCGATGATGGTCAGTGATGGAGGCACATGGGCCATGTCCATCTGTGTTTCTCAGCAGTGGGCCTACGCGGAGTGAGCAGAGCAATCTACCATTTCCAGCACACAACTCGTGAAGCTGAAGCTGAAAAGAATTCAAAGATTGTCTCCTTTCTTTGGGGAAAGAAAGTAAATAACAAATGAATAACAAGCATTCGAGGCCAAAAAAACGATTACTATGGCTCACCGAGCACAATTTGGTATGCTTGTGTCCTCTCTGTCCTTTGAGGTGTTAACCATAGGCTGACAGACACAGACAAAATGTGCCATGCTCCCCTCAGCATCTTTCACTCCATTGTTCGACTCCACTGAATTCTGATCTGCATTTCTTCTTCTGTTTTCCATTCACCTCCATTTTAATTGTTCACATTGCTGTAGCCACTCTCACGTCTTCTAAGTGCCAAAGTTTCTATACCATCAACTTATTTATCAAGTCTTGGTCCAATAGTTTTTTTTCCTGTTCTCTTGTCATCATCATCAGGGTGACTCGTCCTCATCTCATCTCTTCTCTATCTCCCCTCACTTACATTCCTCTCTCTCTCTCTCTCTCTCTCTCTCTCTCTCTCTCTCTCTGTCCTCATGCCATCTCCATCTCACCCCACTCTATCTCTCCACTATGTCATGTAATCGCTCGCATTTCTATCTTTACCGTCTCCTCTCTCCCTCTGTTGTCATTTATCTCTCTACCCCTCTAACGACATGACCTCTCTTTCATGACGTCTCTCCTCTCTGTCTGTCCTCTCATTCTCCATCTCTCTCTCCTCTCTCTTTCACAGCATCTGTCTCTTCCCTCACTCATGCCTCTCTCTCTCTTTCTCTCTCTCGTTTCCCTTTCATCCTCTCCTCCTCCTTGTCTTATATAATCCCAGCCAGTGCATCCCACTCTCAAATCAAAGCCTGTGCCTGTCTTCCTTCTAACTCCAGGCTCCCTTGCACGCTGCGGACACACACACGTCCCTTTGTCCAGGGCTTTAAAGAGGCGGAAAGGCCCTCAATGACTGCAGATGCGGGGTCCCCCACAAAGATACCTCTGTACCTTCATCATTTCTCTTTCATTATCACGTCCCCCCTCACGTAAAACCCAGTGGCAAGAAGGAATGACTGTAAATAAAGAAAAGAAAAGAAAAGGCAAAGTGCATCTCTCACTCTCTCTCCACAGCAAGGACGCACAGTGTGGGGAATTACAAGCCACACACTTAAATACACACACAGAAGCACTATTTCTCTCTCTCCCTCCCTCTCACTCACTCACTCACTCACTCACTCACTCACTCACTCACTCACTCACTCACGCACGCACGCACACACACGCGCACATGCAGCCTATTTTACTTACAATGCTTGACATTTATAATTCATGAGGGCAAAAAAAAGTGTTCGCTGAATACATCAATTTTTAGCAGAATAGCAAGTTTTGCTGTAAATAATATCACGTCTTTCACAATTCAAATGCAATTTAATCTCTGTAGGCCTACATTTCAGCTGTCTGCCTGAATTCACATGGTGAAGGGGGGCATTATATCAGCCAGTCGTTGCAAATTCAATGATCATTCTCTAAAGTGCATTTAGAGACATATAAGTGGCATTGAGCAAGGCACTGAACCACCTTGCTCACATCTGGCAACTCCCTCTAATTTATCCACGAGTCCTCATGGATATTTAGACACAAAAATGGGTCGTGGACCAAAACCCATTTTCTTACAAACTAAAACAGCCCCTCTGAACTGAAGGATGAGACAGGTTTCCACCATATTGCTTTGCACCTGTCAGATCCACTAAAGATCATTGCAGGCATGCAGGGGCACAGACAGTAGGAGGGGGTGGTGGCTGTGTGCAGTGTGTTGCTAAACAGACTATAGTCTATTTAGGTAATATAATACATGCTTAAACTGTGGTCTCTGGTTATGGAGAATCAGAACAGCTGAGGGTCGGAGCATGGTGTCTTGAGGTGTGTATGCACCAGTGTGGCATCAATACTGCAGGCGGGGATGACAGGGCCACCCCACCACTAGCGAGAGCTTGCACCCGCATAAAGAGCTTGCACCCGCATAAAGCCTACTACTCCGTAGTACAACGGTGTTGCACACCCTGATGGATAGCTCTCTAATTAAGCTTAAAGGGATATTTCACTTTCAAATTAAAAAAAGAAAAAATGAAAAAAGAAGAGGCAGTCGTGATTTTCCATTGCTTTTTTCATTTATTTTTTATATTTATTTTTAATGTTTATTGTACTTGAAAGTGAAATATCCCTTTAACAGACTAGACATTGGATTCATTCCATCATCCCAATGATCATAAAACACTGTCTTTAATAGACCTCATGCAGACTCCACTCAGACCCTGCAGACCTTAACATTTCTCAAAAAACGACAGCCCATGCAAGTTTTTTTTTCTCGTAGTCTACTCTACTAGAGTTACAGTAGGCTACTATCCAGTGAGGCCTAGCAATGCGTATTCATGTTTTGAATAATCTTTGCCTTCGTTCAAATCGTAGGAATCTGGATTATAGGCCTATGCGTAAATCTGTATCTAGACACTTTTTAACCAATCAGCACAAGAGACTATGGGGCATTAATTAAACGTATAACCATCTAATCTCTTCTAAATCCAGATCAAGCCTGGTCTAGTCTGGGACCATTCATTCATTCCAGCAAACGGGATGGGCAGATTCTCACACTTCTCCTCCATATAGAGCAGTGGTTCTCAACCAGTGGTCCGGGGACCACGAGTGGTCCTTGAGGGGGTTCCAGGTGGTCCCCAGCTAAATGATGGAGAGTTTGTAACCAAATGGACCCTTAAAGATCTTTAACTATTGAGAGCGTAAAATGAAACCAAATGGACCCGTAATTACGAGTCCGTTTGGTTTCATTTTACCCTCTCCAGAGTTAAATAATTGTTAAACATCTGCATTAGGCCTACTTAATTAGATAATTGTTCTTTTTGATCAACGTTTGCCTGTTATCTCTCCTATATGGTACCAACATCAATACAGCATGACATTGTGGACAAAATCTTATCCAACGATAACAAAATATTCTATATAAGTCTTGGGTCTGAGAGTCTAAATCTCATCAAATGGTGGTTCCGTGGCTCAAATGCCGAATTAATAATGGACCTTGATATGAAAAAAAGGGTTGAAAACCACCCATCTAAATGAAAATAAAATACACAAATATAATAAGCCTAAAGTCCAAATAAAGCGGCGGCTGCTTGGGATCATAGCTGATCAGCATGTCTACCCAAAAACTGCAGAATTTAACCCGTCACACACCACACATGCACATGGAAAGACGCGCACCCGTTCATCATGCGTGTGAGAAATAACGCAGATTCACTTACCTTCAATGGCATGATTTGACTTCTGATCATAAGTCAAAAACAAATCGTCGCCTACTACTACTCTCTCTCGCTCTGTGTCTGTCTCTCTGTCTGTCTCTCTGTCTTCGAGTCTCTCTCCCTCTCTCAACCTCGCCCCCAAAGAACTGTAGGCTGCTAAAGACTGAACATTTGGAAGATGCTGAGAATATGTCGGACTCTGCTGCTGCTCACTATCGGCGTCACTCGAGTGATGTCGGTAAAGATCGGCCTCACTCACACCCTGAGGTGCCTTTTCCTCCTCAGTGTGAATTTATTTAATTATAAAGAGCCCGTGGGTGACGTGACGTGGCCCCGTTAAAGGCAATTCAAACGTGTTGGCAGAACAGAAGACATGGAAAAAAGCAATTCACCACATAACAGATATCCTTTGCAATTGCAATAGGGATAGTGTTTTTAATCCAGCATAGGGGGGAAATTATGCTTGAATTTCCCATTCAAGCATCCAGCATAATTCCCCTTTATATCATTCTATCAAAAACATAAATAGTAGGACAGGGTAGCCTACAATATGGTTGGGAACAAAATCTTGATATGATTCAAAAGATGTCAACAGAGACCACTTATTAACATGGGGGAAGAAATACTACACAGCTGAGCAGGTGGTTCAGTGCCTTGCTCAATGGCACTTACATGTACATGTCTTACATGGCTATAGCTGGTTTACCCGCCCCTCCCCACCCACAACCTTTTTTTTTATATCATGTTTTATAGCTATATCAGCAAATATTTTGAGAATGCTTAGCTTTACAGTAGGCCTGTATAGTGGTAATAATAATAATCATAGCCTACAAACCAGAAGCTTTGTACAAAATGTTTATTTTATTAAAGTCAGCAGAGATAATATAATAGTACAATATACGGATACACAAAAACATGAAGCAGCATTGGTACAATCATCTGTCCATCAATCAGTTCTAATATCAGACATCTACCACTTGAAGAAGGGTCATCCTTATGTTTAAAACAGAACATTCATCACTACCTAGCAAATTGGTTTAAAGACACAGTCTATGTTCTTAAGATGAAAAACAACAACAACAAAACAGTATTCAAGTCAAATGCAGGCACTCACAGGTTAGAGCTAATTAGTCTGCTTTGATGGGAATTCATAAGCATCCAAGATCCAACTATATCTTTAGGATGCTGTAGAAGTCCCTGACAGTGAAGGGTCCATGTAGTTCAGGGGTAAAGGGTGAAATATCAGCACCAGGATGGGGACTAGAAAAAGTGATTTATTTGTCCTCTCTGTGTTTCTACATTGCTGACCCTATGACTTCTTCCTGCCCCTCCCTCT
This sequence comes from Gymnoscopelus microlampas, assembly GCF_963454915.1. Classification (NCBI taxonomy): domain Eukaryota; kingdom Metazoa; phylum Chordata; class Actinopteri; order Myctophiformes; family Myctophidae; genus Gymnoscopelus; species Gymnoscopelus microlampas. The sequence continues at coordinate 12,884,399 of NC_139940.1, forward strand.
GCTTGCTGCAGCCTGGGGGCAGGTGTTGGCAGCGGAGACCGACAAGATGTGGGTCTCCAAGTCCACCTTCTGCTGAAGGATCCCTGTTAGGACGAACTCAGCGGTGACGATGGGGAGAGAGGCAGAGACGGCCGGGCTGCAGAGTGCCCAGTCCTTCTCACATGAGACCACCACCGTGTGGGCCTGAGATAGATGGGAGAGAAAGAAATCTCAGAAGCCAGTTTAACCATATGAACCCTACGGTCCCTATTCTGGGGGCGAACATTTGGTAAAAAATAGCAGATCTACAAGCTCACAACACACGCAGTGCAATGCATTGTGACGCGCTGTGATCTTTTAGGTCAGCTATTTTCAGCGAAAACATTTGGTGTAGAGCAGGGATGTCCAACTCATTTTGGGGTGGGGGCCGCATTGGTCAAAAAATGACTTGATGTGGGCACGCGGACACACATGCGCGGTCATGCGCATTCAGTTATACAGCATTGTCTTTCAGTCTGTTGTCTCAGTCACTGCTATAACTACAGTATATCACTTTAAAAAATGTTATTATAAAGAATGATAGCTACTTTAATTAGCCCCAATAAACCATGTAAAGTAGAATAATTCAATTTAAAGTTAAACAATGTAATGTGTGTGGTTATGGTAATGATTACCATGTCTTAAGTCTGGTTTTCACTACAGTGCCACAATTTTACTAGCAAAATAATTAGATTTAAACAACAATAATTAAAGAACAGAGGATAAGCAAGCATTTTTCTCATTCTTTTTTTCTCTCTCTCTCAATCATTATCACAGGGTTAACAGGTGGAGTTGCCAGTTAGTTATGTTTCTATCCTAAATTCTCATGTCCAAGAGACATATCTTGAAATGTCCATTCTTTTTAAAACCGCCACATTAATTCATAATACAAGACAGCTGTGTCAAGACCAGTGTTGCCAGATTTATTTTGTGAGAGAAATAAGCAACCAGATCTATGAATTTATAGAGGGACAAAAAAAAAAAGAGTGCAGCCCTGGGGGACCCTGTCCAACAAAGTAGGCTGTACAGGGTTTAAGTTAAGCTTGTAGATCTGCTATATCTTTTTATGTTTGAAAATGTATACCTATAATAACATGCCCAAAAGGTTGGACATTTTTAATCAAGTTTACAGAGACACTGATAAAAGAAGAAATATTGTAAACACGAATGAAACAAGATTAATGCAATATATTCTATATTGCATTAATCTTGTTTCATTCGTAGGAAATATATTTGAAATTTAGCAAGTGAGATGAAAACAGAAAAGAAAAACAAGGTGCTTATAAACTTATCTCAACTCCAAAACTCCTGTTTTGGAACTAATTGTTCCACTCCTGTTAGTTGAAACTAATGTTACATAAGCTATGTGAGAGGTCAGCAGAGTAAACGCTCTCAGGCCAAATGGTACCTTGTGTTTAGAGGGCATCTTAGGTAGATATGTAGCTCCACTGCACGAAATGATGTCTTTCATATGGACTGGCTCTGGCAGCACTGACTTTGTGACATGGATTTCATAACCCTGAGCGACAGAGAAGAAAGAGTTATAGTTAAAATGTAGTCTTTGTTGTATTGTAATACACATCCATGTGTCAGTAAACAGGTTGATACACTTGTATAAGGCCTATATAAAGCATCGTTTGAGTAAATGACTTGTATCCAATTATCTCCCATATACTCAACATTCATCTATGTGGAAAAAGAGACAAAGGACTCAAATAAGCTCTGCTTTGAGTTCTGACATGCCAACTCTCTGATAATGAATGAAATGGGTAACTTTTTACATTCAAAGAGTCTAGATGAGCATCACGAGAACCGGAATCTGTATCCGTGTTGACACATCCCAATAACTCTCCTTTTAACCACCATTATGACACAGAGGAGGCTCCGTAATGAGAGTCCGTAATGAAGACTCAACATAACTGTCCACTTCCGTTGGAGGGAAATGCATGTAAAAGACAACCGCTACATTATAGCTGAGGTCCAGTGGCTTCCCCACAAGCCTCAGGAAGATGGGAAACAACGGGCTCTGTGCCTCTCGACTAACTAACCCAGCGATTCTCCACCTTTTACATTTTCAGGACGCCCAGGTTTGAAATGCATTAGGCCACAGACCCCCCAATTTGATAACATTTTTTTATCTCTGGGACTCCAATCTACAATGTAAAATCCTCTAAGAGGGTACAAATGGAATATTTGGTTCCATTTGTACACGTTAACAGTTACAGCCTCATAAGGTTTCTACCTGCTTCCTAACTATCCATCATTTAGCTGGGGAACCCCTAGAACCCCAGTTTGTAAAATTAAGTTTAAAAAGAATATCAGCTCAAAACAAACAAGAGAAAGATGTGTCATCACTGAGTCATCATCGAGGCCCAGACAGACAGACAGACAGACTGGTCTCACACATGACAGAGTGAGTTATTGGTGGATACCTGTAGGAGAGGCTGATTACTGGCCGTCCTTAGGGATTCCTGGAGACAGAAATTAAACTTTTGCTCTTGTTCCATGTCCTTCACTATGAATCCATTAGGAGGAAGGAAGCTTCCAGCTTTACCACACTGACAGAGAGAGAGAGAGAGAGAGAGAGAGAGAGAGAGAGATGATTATGAAATTATAAGAGGGAAAGAAAGCCACATTACTTGCCAAGTGTCTGCATTGACCATGGTTAAAAAGCATAAATAACACACATTTTCCAAAAATGTTGTGATCACGATTATTAGCCATGATTGCTGTCGTCAGTGTCTTGGGAAACAAAACACACGTTTATTGCACTTTTTGCATATTTTATGAATGCTATATAGAGTCTGGAACTACACCTCCCGAAATCCGAGAGAGGAAACTGGCACTTCCGTTCATGAAAATATATTTAAAAATATCTTTACATTTTATTCTTTAATTTCCATTTTTGCTAAGCAGCAAGCTAAATATACGTAGATGATTTGTATTTATATTAGGATAGATTTGCGCGACTGTAAAGACGAAACGGAAGTGGGGAGGAGGCTTCACATCCGGTTTATATTATAATCATGATCAGAGCTTCCGCGTCCCAGACAGTATGACAGGAAACATTTGAAAATTGTGGCAGGCAACAGTCTGGCCACGCAGTCCGATCCGAGAACCATTGACTTTCATGATTAAGGTTTAAGTTAAATATTTCAAAAAGTATAAAATGTATACAGTATGTTGCGAGATTACACGCACACTTAGAAAAAAAGCACCCTTCGGGCGTGTGCAGATTTTCAATGAATATTTACACAAATCTCCACCATTCTTTGACCAGGTCTTCAACTATTAATTGACAAAATTAAACATGCATTTCATCACAGGCTTGTATTTGTGCATGTGCATACATACACATATACTGTATGCATCACAGAGTGAAGGTAAAGATAGTACCCATGACCACCATTAACTGTCAACATGTCAACTAACCTTCTGTAAAAACTAATAGAAGAATAAAGAATAAACCCACACACTCATCTGCTCCAATGTAATTTAATGACAACGTTTCGAGCCGTTGTCATTAAATTACATTGGAGCAGACGAGTGTGCAGGTTTATTCTTCTTCTGTTTTTTTTCTTCAACTAACCTTCTGTAGCCATTGGGTGTTCACAATGGGGATTCCCCTGGCGACGGCACACAGGAACTTGACTGTCCGGCGCACCTTGTCTGTCACCAGGTAGGTCATGTCCGACACATCCCGGGCCAAGCTACCTCCCAGGCGAGACAACACCTTCTCCCCTGTCTCATCCGCCACCCCTGTGAACAACACCTGAGAGAGAAGGAGAGACGGAAAGAGAGATGCAAACTCTGAAAAGAAAAATGTACTTTTCCCACCTAAAACTCTTCTTTTATCCTCACTGACACCAAGTAAAAGCTACAAATCTTAATATTGACTCCTGTGTTTGCATCTTTTCACAACACAACACTTCACTGTTATTATTTAGTATAGTACGTCTGTACATACAATCTACCCTTTATTTTGTCATGTAATGAAAGGGTTTAGCAATATTTGTTATTCCTGAACTGAAAATAATCGAGAGCGATATTTAGAAAGACAGAGGGTGAGGGTGAGTTTTTGGTGCCATTATATGCATCGAAACATTATGCAATTACTTTGTACTGTACATGTTTACAGATTCATTATCTACAGACACATAGGGACTGTGTAATTACAACTAAAATATATGATCATCACAATTATTTACCTTGCAGGCCTGGTTAGCAGCATTCCCAGATACGCGAGGACTCTTAATCTTGGTAGAGGATTCTATTGGAGACCCTCGCTTCCTGGAGACATTAGGGGTCTTTGGCACCTAACATGGAAAGGCAAGTAAAAAAAAGGAGAAACAAAAAGTTAAACAAATAATGATAGAAATTGTAACATAAACATTGAATTAATTAAAACATTAAGAGATGGACGTTTTTGTTTTCATTTCACTTCCTTGTTTAGCCTACTTCCTGTCTCTTAATCATTGCCTGTGTATTCACCTGCTTTACTGTATGTACCTCATCATAACATTTTCAGTCATGATGTGTTCTCTCTTGTCTTGTGGCTTGTCATACCTTTTTGCTTCTTACTTTATTCGATTTGTTTGTTTTGAGGTTAAGTGTTTTGGGGGGTAAATCAAAGTTTGTTTTTTTACTCTTTTATTTTGAGCACATACATTTGATGAATATGAAATTACAAAGATGAGTGGTGACTAAAGGCAAGGGTCGTAAGCCATGCCATAGCGATAGAAACTACTCAGTAAAATACTCTCAGTAATGGTGAGGCAGAGTGGTCAGGGTACTTAGGTTACTCAAAGACAGGGAGAGACCCAGCGAGTGACTAGCGTTAATTGAACAGCATTATAACACTGGGGAAAAACAGTGACTCAAGAAGAACATTAAGTCCTTCCGTTAGGGTAAAAGCCTACATATTACATCCTGCATGCTTAGTTGACACAAATCATTTACCAGGCTTCTTTCTTCAGGCCTGATTTAGATTTTGAAGTATTTTACAAACAAATATGTTTAAAAACTGACCCCAAAGTTTGTGTAGATCACAAACTCAGGTTCGAATAAATTATATAACTCAATATTCCCCAAGTGAGGTGTTTCTTTTTTGTCCTCAGCCTTGTCGGAACAGCACGCAATCCACCGATTTATGGAGTCACTCATTATTACCTGTGATGATGACGCACTGGCATCCTGGTCTGTGGAACCGTGAGCCGAGGTTTCACCATCCTCCTGCCTCTCTTCCTTCTTCTTCTGGGCTGTTGACTGCCTGCCTCTGCCTTTCTTCCTAGGAGTCTCCTCTTCCATTTTCTCAATCTTTACTTTGGACTCCCCATCGGCGCATGGCACTTTTGCGCTCTGCCTACCCTGAGCTCTACCCCCCCTGTTGGCTGGGGCAGGAGCAGGTTCATCTTCCTTTGCTTCCACCATGCCCTCCTCCTCATCTGCAGCTGCCGCCTCTGCTCTTCTCCCCCTCTGGACTTTCCCCTTCCCTTGGGACATTTTGGAACTTTCTCCTTCCTCTTCCTCTAGCTCCCTCTTTCTTCCTTTTCCTCTGCCGGTCTTTTTAGCCTCAACTTCTTCATTGACTTCAACTGCAGCCTCGACAGGCTTTGACTTTCGTCCTTGACCCCTGCCCTTAACGTTGCCATTAGGTTCAAGCAAATCTTCTGTGGCACTTTCTTCCACCTGAGTTGTTCGGTCCTTCGCAGCTGCAGCTGTGAGCTCAGTGTCACTGGCTTCGGCTCGCCTTCGCCCCCTTGTGGTACCAGGCTGCTGGGAATCTGCCTTCTCCTCAATGGCTGCTTGGGAAGCATCATTAGATGCAGCCTCAACTTTCTGAATCTTCCTGCCCCTGGCTGGGGTTTTGGGAGCCGAGGCCTGGTCATTCTGACTACCTCCGACCACACACGCCTCAGGCTTTGGAGCTGACCTCCTGCCTCTTCCTCGACCTCGGCCCCTGCCCAGCGAACTCGCACCGCAGCTGGAGACTTCTGAGTTGAGGGAGTCAAACATATTGGACTTAGAATTAGAAAGGACACCTGGCGTGGGAGCATCGTTGCTCCTGCTCTCGTCTGTCCCGTCTCTCTCGGCAAAGGACTCTCCGGTCACCGTCGCTCGCCTGCCGCTGGATCTGCTCCCAGCGGTCGGCTGACTGGTCTTCATGGTCCCTCGGCCCCTTCCTCTCTTCTGGCTGTTGATGCTGGAAAATGATGTTTCAGAGCTGACAGAGTTGGATGAGTTGGAGCGAGACCTGGTTCTGAGGAACGGGCCACCTGTGCTGGTTGAGTCATTGGGCTCGGGTTCCAGTACCTCTGCAGACATGGTGGTTGTTCTGGTTGCCCTTCGACCCCTTGCGGGAGTTTTGGGATTGACTTCCTGCTTCGCCTGGAGCACCCTGGCTTGCTGTTTCTCCACAGCCTCTTTTAGTAAGCGTTCTTTTTCTTCTTTCTTCCTCTCTTCTTCCTCCTTCTCTTCCCTTTCCCTCTCAAGTCTTTCTCGCTCCTCATTTTCCTGCAGTGTCCGTTCTTTTTCTTCTCGTTTCGTTCTTTCCCTTTCTGTTCTTTCTGAATTCTCACGCTCTAGCTTCTCTCGTTCTTCCCTCTCTTTTCTTTCCCTCAACTCTCTTTCTTGCTCTTCTCTTTCCTTTCGTAATTTTTCTGATTTTTCTTTTTTCTCCCTCTGTTTTCTTTCCTTTTCTATTCTTTCCCTCTCTTTTCTTTCCCTTTCTATTCTCTTTTTCTCCTCTCTTTCCAGTCTCTCCTTCTCCTGTCTTTCTGCCATTTCTCTCACTAGTCTCTCTTCATCCTCTCTCCTTTCCCTCTCAAGTCGCTCTTTCTCTTTCTGTATCCGTTCTTTTTCTTCTTCTTCTTTCTTTCTTTCCCTTTCTGTTCTTTCTCTTTCCTCTCTTTCTGAATTCTCCCGCTCCAGCTTCTCTCGTTCCTCCCTCTCTTTTCTTTCCCTTTCTATTCTCTCTTTCTCCTCTCTTTCCAGTCTCTCCTTCTCTTCTCTTTCCACTCGCTCCCGTTTCTCCCTCTCCTCTCTTTCTGCCATTTCTCTCACTAGTCTCTCTTCCTCCTCTCTCCTTTCCCTCTCAAGTCTCTCTCTCTCTTCCTGCTCCCTATTTTCTGTCTCCTGTCTTTCTTCTTCTCTTCGCCTCTTTTCCCCCTCCATCCTCTCCCTCTCATCTCGTTCCTTTTGAAGTTTGCCTTGCATCTCTTTGTGTTCCTGTTCAAGCTCCTCTTCCTCTGCCCTCTTATCTCTCTGTTGCTTGGAGGACTTCCTGCCTCTACCGCGTGTCACTGGCTCAACCTTCTCCTCTTCCTCACTCTCCCCGTCCCCTCCCTCCGCCTCCTCTTCGGGGACTGCCAGCCTCCCTCTCCGTCCTCTGCTGGTGGTCTGGCCCCTCCCTCTCGTCTGTCTCCTTGGAGGCCCTGAGGTCTCATCCTGGTCCTCTGCGGCCACTCCTCTGGCCGATCTCCCTCGTCTCCCTGTGCTGCTGGGCCCGGCCTCAGACTCTCTCCCTTTCCCTCGACTCCGAGGCCACCTTGCCGTTTGTGCCTCGGCTTTGGGTTCGTCTTCCTTTCCACCCTCTTCTATTTCACACGTGGCTATAGGCTGAGTTACAGTGGTGGGCACCTGAGCACCAGAGCACATTGCCTCCTCTTGTAGGTTATTTTTCCGCGACTTGCCCCTCCTTTTAGGAGACAGAGGTTTGGTTACCTGTCCATCCTCTTGGACTCCGTCATAAGCAGACACAGTCCGGGTTTCAGCGGCAGAGACATCACACTCCTGTGATTCAATGAGCCTCTGAGCCTTGGTTCTTCTCTTGCGTGTGACTGGAAGTGGCTCCTCTTCGTCGCTTTCCTCAGTTTCACTTGCAGCCATTACGGGCTGAGTTTCAGCAGTGGAAAGCAGAGAAACAGTTGTGGGCTGTGACTCCTGAGATTCAACAAGCCTCCTAGCCTTGCCAGTTCTCTTGCGTGTGACTGGAAGCGGTTCATCTTCGTCGCTTTCCTCAGTTTCACTTGCAGGCACTAAGGGCTGAATTTCAGAAGTGGAGAGCAGAGAAACAGTCGCCAGTGGTGACTCCTGCGATTCAACAAGTCTCTGAGACTTGGCTGTTCTTTTACGTGAAGCTGGAAGTGATTCATATGTAGCAATCATAGGCTGAGTTTCGGCAGAGGAGAGGTTCTCGCAGGTCGACACCTCTTGAGGAGAAGGTTTGACTTCTGCCACATCCTCCTCCTCCTCATAGGCACACATCAATTGAGTTTCAGCCGTGGCGACAGCAGATGTGGAAGCGACAACCAATGGCTGAGTTTCAGCCGTGGCGAGGTCTGTCCTCGCGCCACCGTCTCCTTCATCATCCTCCGTATCGCTGTCAGACTCTGGGATGTATGCCTGTGTTGCCTCCGTTGCAACATTTATATGCTGGATGGGCTTCTTCTCTTCACCTCCATAGACCTGTGTAGCCTCCATGGCCAAATCGACAGGTAAGTAGGCTTGGGTAGCTTCCAGATACACATCCCCGACCATGGAGACAAAGTTTTGGGTGCTCTCCATGGCTAGACATTGGGCTTGGGGAGGCAGCTGGCTCCTATCTGACAGCCCACGCTGAAAAGAGTCTCCTGCGGTGGTGGCCTGTTCCTGGTCCTCAGATAAAAGTTCCAGGGCAAAAGATTGGGTGTCGTCTAGGGTGGGGTCTCCTGGAAGATTGGCCTGGCGGTCCCGGGACTCCAGTATGAAGGACTGGGTCTCAGCCACAACAGGGTCATCGTCCTCCTGGCTGTCGGAACAGGATGATGATAAAGGTCTTGTGCTAGATGAAAAAGGGCCTTGGAAAGATAGAAAAGACAAAACAAATTACATATTATTACAGTACACATTGTAGAGGCTCATTAACATGACCACACATTTAATGTGTTTCCTTTGCACCGTCTCACTACTGTGTCTTACCGTCTCAATGCTTAATGGTTCATGTAATGTAAAGCACCGAGTTGCCTTCTTGAATTGTGCTATACAATTAAACTTGCCTTGCTAACTGCTCTAATGTGTAATTTAGACAAAAAAAGAGATCTTTCTTCCTATATGAATAAAGTTCAAATAAAATAAAGCGCTCAAACGAGGTAGGAAAACGTGTCTGGACATGTGAACGATGGCAGCTAGTTGAAACACCAACGGACTCGAGTCTGTTAATGTCCTTTATTCACTAAAATAGCTCTCCTTTACTTCATGATCAGCTTCTCTCTGTATGAAATATTTCACTTTATCTTCATCCCATTGTGTAATCTTCTTGTGTGTTTGTTCTGTCCATTCTTTCTGTATTTCCTGTCGCTCTGTGTTGTAACGGCAACATTAATGTTACACTAACCCCTCTACTGGAAACACGGTGACCATTACCACGTGATGCTGACCCAATGACGTTGATTCCCAATCTAGAAGTTTTACTCTGAGTGTTTACAAGTTAAATTAACATTAAGGAATTTACTGTGCATGCCGTTTTGTGAGATTAGATGAATTTGCACCAAAAATACTGTAAGAAATTTCATTTATAATTTCCAACGCAGCCACCATAATTTTCGTCTGGGAAAGAGGCAGAAATAAGGCACAGAGAGAAAAAAATAACATTGCTAAAAATACAACCTCAAGTTACTGACGGTCATTTTTACTTTACAAATTGTGGACATGGCCAATTGGCACGGGATTAACATCACAGACGGCTTCCACAATTACTACAAATTATCAAAGGTGCCCACTTCTTAGGTAATACTAGTCCAGTGTGAATAGGGCAATTGAGGCTCTCCACATGAAACCATAATTTCCTTGTAATTTGCTGTACACTTGTCTTGTACATTTCTGTGTATTGTTTTAATATAAATGTCTCTTGAACCAGAGACATTTCCACTGTCTGGTACAATGGTACAAGTTAGTTGAGTGATCATTTATCGTATCATTACTTACGTTTGAATGGATCTGGAGAAGAACTGAAGAATGCCTGAGTTTCCATTTCCTCTACTGCTCCCTTGTGTTTGAAACGCTGAGGAAGGCCGACGTGCCGAAATGCATCCGTTTCTCTAGGTAGACTGCTGTTGCTGTGCAAACCTATTAAAAAGAACAAAAGAAACTACTCAAGAGAGTGTGGATAATCCTTTCATTATATATCTTCAAGAATCTGCACCCAGTTAAATTATAAGAACCTACACCCCAAGACTCCCCTTAAGTTGAGCGCGCCTTCTCCTGACGGACTTGATCCGGTAGGAGAGTTGCCTTGCTCTCCACATGAAACCATCATTTCCTTGTCATTTGCTGTACACTTGTCTTGTACATTTCTGTGTATTATTTTCATATAAATTTCTCTTGAACCAGGGACATTTCCATTGTCTGGTAGGTACAATGGTACAAGTTAGTTGAGTGATTTATCGTATCATTACTCACGTTTCAATGGATCTGGAGAAGAATTGAAGAATGCCTGAGTCGCCATTTCCTCTATTGCTCCCTCTGCCATCATAACAAAAGAAAATATTTATTATATTTTTCGATATATTGTGATGCATTGTAATGGGTGCAAGATTATGGCTCATAACTTTTAACATTCTTGTGTTAAACATAGTAGTTAAAATGACAGACTGCTATAAAAAATGTCTATTTCCCCGATTTTTTACTATTGTGAGAGCAATGTTAAACGTAACATAACAATTCCCAAGGCATTCAGTGTGTCCAGAGACCACACCCACCCACATCACATTTAAGTTCATGTAGGAAAAAGATTGTCCAGAGCCTTTGTTAAAAGGCTCCATTTTACATAGCCTTTGAAAGTGAGCTATGGACACACAGAAGAGATTGGGAATTGAAATGGCAGATTTTCACATCCTTACAATAGGAATATAAATAAACCAAATTAATTGAACAGCCCTTCAAAACACAATATGAGTGAATTACCCTTTGGTGTAGAGAACCTCTGCAGTGGAGGTATTCTAGAAACACCTGAGAACTGGCCTTCTTTACTTGCCAGTGCACCGCCTTCCTCCCCATTCTCCTCATTGTCAGTACTACTGACCCGAGACAGGTCAGCTACGTCGGCTGCGACACCGACAGTTGATGAGGAGTCCGTCATAACTTTGGTCAATGATGATGGCGTGGCGCTTGCTTCCTTGGCGACAACTGGTGGGAGCAAAGGTGCGTCTTCCTCAAGATCTGTATCGCTATCAGATAAGATCTCCAGATCAGCACCTGTGTCAACAACAGCCCCTGTGAGTTGGCCGGTAACGACAGGGACGACACTTTCATCATCCGTGTCGCTGTCTAAACACAGGTTGCTAGACGGAGCGGCAGACATGGATTCAATCCCGCCAGAGTTTGAAAGGACTGTAGGGGTCGCCTCTAGTTTAGAGCTAGCGTTCTTTGGCCCGCTGTCAACACCTTGCACCTCCTCCTCGACATCTGTGTCACTGTCTAGATGGAAATCCACGGGCTGCGCTGAAGTTTTGGTGGCTGTCTCCGACACAATGTCATCATCGGTGTCACTGTCCTCTGCAGTGAGGCCTGTGGGCTGAACGACCGGAATACGTCTGGTGGGTTTGGCGACATCATCGGAAGCGGGGACTGATACAGCACCTGTGTCTACAACCACATGACTCTCGTTTTCCTCGTCGACATCCGTGTCGCTGTCCACGTGAAACTGGGAAAGCTCCGCTGGGGGGTCGGCTGCTGGTGAGTGGGAGGATAGTAGACCCGCTCCGCAATCTGACATCTTCATGTCTCCCTCCTCCTCCTCCTCCTCTGTATCACTATCCATGTTAAAAGCAGGTTTGGCAACTGCATGGGATGCCAGTGTAGACAGCACAGGTGATCCATCTTCCTTGGGCAGGCTGAACGATACTTTCCTTGGTTCCTCCTCCTCTTCACTGTCATCCGCGATCACCTGTGACCTTTTTTTCCGCAGCTGCTGTCGCCCTGCATCACTGTCCTCGCTGAAGCTGACACGCTTCTTAGGTTTATTTGTAATGGAGGACGGTGTGATGGGACTGCACAGTGGAGAAACAAGTTGTCAAGTTATAACTAAAGAAGAGTGTTGATTAGGTACTGTAGGCTTATGTCATAGTCTATATGCACATGATCTATGTACCGGTAGAAGCACTTGTAACTACAAGTACTTACCGAGTACCGAATGAAACAACTACTTGTAATGACACCTGAATTTCCCTCTGGGGATCAATCAAGGTTTATCTTATTATCTTAGCTTACTTAGAGCTGGGCTCATGTATCATCTATTGTTGTAATTATATAGTTATAGTTAGTTATATAGTTCATGCAAAGGCTGGCTGTACAGTATCTGCAAACAGCATCATTGTGGTGCTCTCAAGCCCCATAATGGGCTGTTCATGCTACATCCAGACTAAGACTGGCTTAAGTGCCTGTGTGTTCTGCCCGTGTATTAATATAAGTCTTACGTATTTACCTTTTTAATGATTTTATTTCCTGTCTTGTATTTTTATACTTTTTTGTATGCATTTCTATGGACCTGAGTCCGCTAATTGAATAGTGAGATTTCCTTTTTTCAGTATTGTGAATTACAATACATAGTGCAGTAAGTTTGATCTTTTAATTATCACCAAAGCAATCACTAAGCCAGATTCATGAAATACTTGAGAATGCCAGCTACAGTTCTGGTCTGACTTCCAGCTGAAGTTCAATGTGATGAACATTAACTAGACAGTTTGACTCCTATCAAGGATTAGGACAAGTCACACACTCACTACTTTTTTTCTTACCCTTCAACAACACTCTCTCTTTGTGCCCTTATACTGTAGTTCTATCAAACATATTTAGTCATTTACCTCTCTGGGATGAGGTTGCTTCTAGGACTGGACATCATGGAGTCAGATTCAGACACTGAGAAAAGGGAGAAACGTATGACAACATGTTGTCCACTAAACAATATCAAAGACTCACACACACACACACACACACACACACACACACACACACACACACACACACACACACACACACACACACACACACACACACACACACACACACACACACACACACACACACACACACACACACACACACACAACATTACTGTAGGTTCACATATAAAGTAAATATACCCCCAGGTACCCCTGCTTACCCATTATGCAGCAATAGTATAATAGGAGCAGCCTATGTATAAATCTATGTGAAATCTCTGCATGATCATAGAAGGGAAAGAAAGAAACTATAAGCTAGATAAAGACCAAGCTACATGAAACACGAACACAAAACAGACATCTGAACGCCTTACGGCACATAAACTGTATATTACACAGACAGTTTACCTACCAACAGTCTTTCCCCGCCAGCCTGGTCTCCCCACTTGGTCTTCATCCGAGTCAGATTCTGGGACTAGGGTTTCTTGTAGCTGTGTTCGACTTTTGTCAGAGCACAAGGCCTTGGTGCTGGCAAGAGTCTTCCATGACTCTTCTTCATCTGTCATCAGCAACCGAACTAATGCCTTTTTGTTTCTATTGACAGAGTTCTCATTATCTTTGCTTGTGCCAGTCCCGGAGTCTTGGTCCCTGTTGGTGCCAAAGGGTTGAGCCTCTTTTTCTGTGTCAGTAGAACTATGAGCCCTACCCGAGTCTCCACTGTTCACTGGATTTCCCTCTTCTTCACTATGCGTTTTGTCCACGGGGCAGCTGACATACTGGCATGGGATGTCTGCCACCACTAAACTGTCCCCCTCACTTAGGGCATAGCGAACATGAGGGGTCAGTTTGCGGCGGCCTTTACGGGTCCCGTTCATGCTTCCCAGGTCCCACACCAATGCCTCCCTGGTGCCACGGTAGACAGTGAGACAGATGGTTGTGTGTTGTTTGGATACTGAGCGGGCGACGAGGGGCACGTTGCAGGTGTCAGGGTCACGGCCCAGCACATTTTCTCCCAAGTAGAGGGGTAACTCTAAGTGAGAGAAGAAAAAAATGCACATGACAGTTTATCAGGCAATTAGCCAAGAGATTAGCAGACTGTAGTAGGTGAACAGCAACAGTAAAACATCAGATTACTTTTCACTCACCAGTCTCAAGAATATGTTCATTCTTTAACACTTGCAGTTTGGCCAAGGGTTCTCCCCTCTTGTTTTCTCTTTCCTCTTCTTCTTCTTCATCTTCTTCATCTGACTCCAATACATAGTCATCAATCATCTGAGTGGCATCCATTCTTCACACAGGACAAGAATCACAAGACAGAAAGGTTGTGATAAATAAAAATGAACCATGAAGTGATTGTTGTCTTTGAAAATGTAGATAATAGGCCACTGGGCAAACAGCTATAGTAGTAATTAATTTCAGATGGCTAGCCTAACTAACAATTGTTTTCTTTGCGTTTTACAAACTGGTGGCCATGGATATAATTTATATAGATCAGTGGACATAATGATGTATTTAAGTCAGAATTGTATGGATGTTAGTCAACATGGTGTGTGTGTGTGTGTGTGTGTGTGTGTGTGTGTGTGTGTGTGTGTGTGTGTGTGTATGTGTGTGTGTGTGTGTGTGTGTCACGATTTGGTCTGATCATCATTCACAAACGAACCAAAGTGCCCTGGGTGTAGCTACTAAACTAACATCATTGTGAGGTGGATATGTTCACGTGCGAATTATAATGCAAGTTAGTCAGGGTATGAATCACATTGTTGGATTAGACCAGAGCTGTTGGCGTACGGTTACTAGCTTGCCTTCTGGAGCAGACCGCGGGACTTTATTTAATTATTTTTTTAAATACGTTTTCTAGGTACACAACAAAGATTTCTAGCTAAAATAACGTTTGCCTGGACGACTAACGTTGTGGCACAGCTGTGGCTCTATTTTGAAGGGGAAACGACTCTGTCATGACAAAAAAATCAACTATTTTAACCATTTGTAACATGCATGATTTTGTACCTTTCCTTTACAAAGCAAACTGATATATTATGAAGTGTGTACATATTTGCAGGAGCCTACCTTGCACCAGAGAGAGAGTCGATTGATAAGAGGAGATACACTTCCGGTTAAAAGTCACCCCGCCTACACTGGACGATTTCACACATGATTGGTCAATATGAACGTCAGTCAACTTCAGGCATGTAGTCATTGGATAATTATAACGCCACTCCAAATGTAAAGGTTTGTGATTGGACTATGAAGTAACACTGGATTGTTGCCATTTTCGCGCGATCATGCAGGGGGTGTGGTCTGACTGTAGATTTTTGGAAACATGCTTTTGTTTATCTACTAAGAAAGAGTCTGCCTACATGCAGGTGGTACACATTACTACAGTGGTGTAAAGTAACTAAGTACATGTACATTTTGAGTTACTTTTACTTTACTAAAGTATTTCCAGTTTTCAGTACTTTTACTTCTACTCCACTACATCTCAGAGGGGCAAATATTGTACTTTTACTCCACTACAGTTATTTGAAAACTTTAGTTACTAGTTACTTTGTAGATTTTGATTATTATTACAAAACATACATTATCCACTTCAACCCTATATACATTTCGGCCATTTGAAAATAGCTGATCACGACGCATTGTGAGCTTGTAGATCTGCTATTTTCAAAAGATTTGTATACATTTGAAAATTCTGCATAATGAGCACCTTCTACTTTTGGTACTTTATTTTGATACCAATACTTTTGTACTTTTACTGAAGTAAATTTTGAATACCGGACTTTTACTTGTAACAGAGTATTACATTGTAGTATTGATACTTTTACTTAAAGGTAGGGTAAGTGATTTTCTTTGGTTAAAATAAGTGTTAAATAGCTCTATATTCTGATAGTACTCATTGCTATAGAGTGTTTGTTCAGTAAAAGGAGTCTCCTTGTCTCTCCAGCTCTTTATAAAACAGAAAATGCATTTTCGTTTCAGTTTCAGTTTCATTTCCAATTTTATCCAATCAGGATAGAGAACTCAATCAGGATATAGTTTAAACAAGTGAAATTGGAAGTGATGACACTAAGAAATGAGCATGCAAAATTGGAACTGGAACACTATTAAGACACAAATTAAGATTAATAAAAATGGGTACTTTCTCCTGATTGGCTGAGATTTTGACACCTACCGGAAAATGTATTTTCTGTTTATTAAAGAGCTGGAGAGACGGGGAGACTCCTGTTACTGAACAAACACTCTATAGCAATGAGTACTATCAGAATATAGTGCTTTAACCTTTTAACAAAATACTTTTTGTTTTCACCAAAAAATATCACTTACCCTACCTTTAAGTAAAACATGTGAATACTTTTTCCACCACTGCATTAGGCTACTACAGCAGCCTGCCGTCAGTGCCGTACATGTTATATCAGTAACAACAAGAAGATTTTTTTTATTTGATCATTTGTTAAGTGTTTATCTTGTATTTTATTAATACAAGATAAAGTTATTTTGGTTATTATAAGGGTATTGTTTATTACCTATTTAAATGCAGGTGTTATTGTGTGTAATAATAACAAGTATTAATAGTTTCCAATACATTTTTTGAACTTTATTTAATAGCATAAAATAGGAATTATAGGAAATGCTTCTTTTTAGGTGCCCAAATCCAATGGCCAGTCAGGTGAACAGTTATGTTATGTCAGGAAAGGTCAGGAGGAGCTATCAGACCCACGCACAGATGGGTGTATAGCTGGAAGTATCTGAGCTTAGTGTTGAGCCTGGCTGGGCCCAAAGCGTTGAATTAAAGCTGAGCTGTAGTCCACGAACAACATACGGACGTATTTGTACTTCAGCTGTCTGTCATCCAGGTGAGAGAGGACGGTCTGAAGGGCCATGGCGATTGTGTCGTCGGTGGATGTTTGATGTTATGCAAACTGCAAGGGATCCACCAAGGCAGGTAGCATGGAGCAGATGTAATCTCTCACCACCACTTTCTATTTCAAAGCATTTGCTGATTATTGGAGTAAGGGCAACAGGTCGCCAGTCCCTCAGGCATGTGACCTTGTTTGGAGTGCTTTGGAATGGGCACAGTGGTGAACATTTTGGAGCCTGTGCATGGGACCCACGGCGAGGGAGAGCGAGAGGTTGAAAGATGCCCGCCAGCTGGGTTGCACATGCTTTTAGGACACAGCCTGGGATCCCATCAGGGCCCGCAGATTTACGAGGTTGAAGGCTCTGCGTTCATCGTCCTCCAATATGGTTAAAGGGCTGGCCTCCCCAGGTGGTGTCGTGCAGCCTATGGCTGGTTGGTGTTGGGTACTGTTTGTCTCCTCAGGTGATACTGAACCCAGCTTCCAGCTGGTGGGGGTGGTCTCAAACTCAAACCGATTGTAGAAGGCAAGGCATTCTAAGGGTGTTGGGGAATCTGGGGATGGTGGCAGGAGGGTTCTTTATGCATGGTTTGTGCCTTACAGTCTGTTATTGTCTGTAGCTCCTGCCATGTGCTCCTGATGTTACCACAGTTTTTTTTTTAAAGATATTTTTGGGGGCTTTTTATGACTTTTTTAGAGAGGGATAGGGAGATTGGGCAGACAGGAAATGGGGAGAAAGATGGGGGGGGTGACACGCAGCAAAGGTTGTTGGGAACGGGAGTCGAACCCGCGACACGCTGTCATGCTGGCATTGCAGCCTAGGGTGCCTGGACCGTCACGCTACGGCCACGCTACAGCCACCACTGTTTAAATGGTCCACCATTTTAACCCTGTACTCATTCTGAACCCTTCTGATGGTGCTCTGTCTGGAGGACTGTCCACAGTGAGACACGAGTGGAGCGAGCCATAATGAGCATAATGACTATTAGTGAGCAGCTGTGGGCTAGTTATATCGGTAAAGTGGTCCTTTAAATACATACTTTACTTTATTTTTTAACAATCTGCACAGAAATGTCTACACACAGGCCAATAGCTAAATGTAAAATCACTGTACAGAACTTCAATAAAAGTTTTGATGTGTAAAAAAATAAATTGGCCTGCTCCTTGAGCCAATCAATGTTGCAGATGGCTTTTTACAAAAAGGTGAATACATCTAAAATAACGTAGTTATTACTACTCGGCCTACTAGCCTACTACTTTGAGAGAATCTTCTTTATTTTGTAAAAATAAGCTTTATAATTCACAGACCATTTGACAGTAGCCTACAGTAACAGGACACCTACCTTGCATTATTAGTAATGTAATTTACATCATGTAAAGTTGTCTACTACACACACACGCACGCACGCACGCACGCGCGCGCGCACACACACACACACACACACACACACACACACACACACACACACACACACACACACACACACACACACACCCTTTCCGTATCCGCTACACATAGATGCGTCATTTGATACAGCATCCATCCCCATCCCAGTCTAACCAGAACCAATCAGTGCAGACATTTGGAATCGAACTGTGAAAGCTTAATGGGCTTGTAGCCGATCTACAAGCCCATTAAGCTTTGCGATACAGCGCCTTATCAACTTGTAGATCGGCTATTTTTTGGTGTGCGACACGGCCGCCACATCAGTATAAATCACGTCTAGACTCTGGAGGAAGTCATCAGTGTTGCCATGTCCACTTATTATAAGCGACTTTGGGCTTGTTTTTCTTGTAAATATTGGTAGTTGCGGGTTGCGTTTTTTTAAAGCTTGTTTCTAAAGTGTAGTTGCTTATTTGGGCTTGTTTCTTAATGTTGTTTAAACCAGTGTTTCTCAAACATTTTCAAATCAAGTAAATATGTATTTGTCTGCGGACCCCCCATCTGAAAATATGTTATGCCAGGGACCCCTATTCAAGATTTGTGTTGTTAAAATGCTTCAAAACTATTCCACATTTTTCAAATTTTCTTCCAGGATTTTTTCTACAGAAAATAGCCAATGTTTAAAGGGGGAAGGGCTCGCTTCTTTTGGGCTTGTTTTCATAGACCCGGTTGCTTGTTTCTCTCTCAAACCCTGGCAACACTGGAAGTCATACAGCTGAGCTGGTGACTCAACAGAACGAGGAGGGTCTCAGCATCGAACAGACACAATGGTGAGTAAATCAACTTCTTTCATTCTCCAATTGTGACGTTTTGGGTTGATTTTAATCATTTATATGAAACCAAAATGCTTTAATTTGATCTCAAATTGACTGCTACTGACATATAAAAAGTATTTTGTTAATGGGATGGATGGGACATTCTATTATTTTGTAGTTCATTTTCCTATTAGGAAAACGAACTACATCATCTGGTTAATAATTTCATAAAGGGGAAAAACACGTCAGGGCATTGTAGCCGGAACCAACAAAATAATAACGGGTAGCATTAGATTAAGGCGTTAGCCCCATCACTATGACCCCATTCACCCACCAGTGTTGCCACGTTTTGCGAGAGAAACAAGCAACCAGGTCTATGAAAACAAGCCCAAAAGAAGCGACCATGCTACGCACGAGCCCTTTAAAATTATTTGAAAATAGCCGATCTACAAGCTCAGAGATATTTTCAGGGGGTCTGGGGGTCTGCAGACAAATTATTCCGGTATACATGCGATGCATTGTGAGCTTGTAGATCTGCTATTTTCAATGTGGGGGTCATTGATTGGCATCAAAATGTTTCAGAACCACTGGTTTAAACAACATTACACAGCAAGCCCAAAATAAGTAGCCTACGCTTTAGAAACATGCCCTAAAATAAGTACACTTTAGAAACAACTTTACAGAAAAACAAGCCCACCAAGTCGCTTATAATAATTGGACATGGCAACACTGTCACCCACCCCACCCATGCATTGTGAGTGAGCGATGGGTGAGGTCATAGATGCGGCTAGATTTTCGATGTGCCTCAGGCCAAGCATCGTCAGCACTTGCACACTGACCGACACTAAATGTATTGTTCATTTCATCATATATAGATACGGTGTACTCTTAAGCAGTGATGGTACCATTTTTATGTAAAAAGTACCTTTTTTTTATAGTAAAAGTATCAATCAATACTGCAATAATGCAGAAATACTCTGTTACAAGTAAAAGTCCGGAATGAAAAATAGTATAAAGTCCAAAAGTATTGTCATTAAAATATACTTAAAGAACCAAAATAAAAGCTACTCGGAGAAGTGATGGAAGAAGTATAATACTGCAATAATGCAGAAATACTCAAGTAAAAGTCTGGAATTAAAAATGTACTTTGTTACTTTTTAGTACCAAAATAAAAGTAGGCTATTCATTATGCAGAAGGTCCCATTTAACACATTGTATAAAATGTTTAAAAATCCTTTGAAAATAGCCGATCTACGAGCTCACAACTCTATGTTTTACTTTCTGTAGTGTTTAACCTGAACAGGGGGGAAATGGCACAGCATAGGCTTGTTATCACATACAGATTAAACTACAGAAGGTAAAAACATGACAAGCAACACTGCTGCTGCTGCAGCTAATCAATTGATAATGGGTGTGTTAGATTTAGCTGTGCCAGTGTGCAAGCATATTGTAGCTAGCCAACTGTAGAATTTTTCCACAGCAGCCATATTGACATAAAATAGTAGGGTGTTACATCCTGGGCAGGTGTTACCAATTAGTATTCTATAATCGAGGCTATATAGGCTCACTGTACTCTGTGTACAGGCCCGGGTCTGCTATACTAAATTGATCTTAGCCTTAATAGCGTAATTGGTAACACTGCATGGGATGTAACATACTCTACTATGTCAATATGGCTGCCATATATCGTCAATGCCTGAATGTCAAATTGTCTTTCTAATGAAAAGTGAAAAATGGGCTACAGCAGCATGTGTTCAGGAAGTGTTGACAGAGGACTTTGTGACTTTTGATTATTTTATTTTAGTCTTAGTTAATGGCATTGTAATTACAATATTTCCAGTAGCAATATTGCTACATTCTGTCACACAATCAATTCAAAATTCTAATTTCTCAGTTTTTGCTTCTTTTCACTTCTTCCTATACAGCGTGAGTGTATTTCTATGCATGTCGGCCAAGCCGGAGTCCAGATGGGCAATGCCTGCTGGGAGCTGTACTGTCTGGAGCATGGCATACAGCCTGACGGACGGATGCCCAGTGATAAGACTGTTGGTGGAGGAGACGACGCCTTCAACACCTTCTTCAGCGAGACTGGAGGGGGACAGCACGTCCCCAGGGCCGTCTTTGTCGACCTGGAACCCACTGTCATTGGTCAGTAGCCCTAATGAAATATGGGTGGACCTTAATTGTTCTATCAGGGAAATTCAGAGATGTCATTGCAGCACCACTATAAATGAACAATTTACCCCTTACAAGGAGCTACTTGACACCAAAATAACCAAATGTAAAATTGTATAATTCGTTATAGTAAGCTTTTTTAATTGTTGGACACAAAATGACTAAGGAAAAACAGTTTTCTTCAGAACTTTGAAGAAATGCAATAAAATTATTGTCTACTGTTTCCTTAAAACCTTCAATTTATAGATGAGGTGCGTACAGGAATGTACCGACAGCTGTTCCACCCTGAGCAGATGATCACAGGAAAGGAGGATGCTGCCAATAACTATGCCCGTGGGCACTACACCATTGGCAAGGAGATCATTGACCTGGTCCTGGACAGAACTCGCAAGTTGGTGAGAGCTCTGACTTGGTTGTTCCTGGTAACTGCTTGGCTTGTGTAGCTAGCTTCAGTTTTGACAGACTAAAGATGAGTGTTTGTTTTGGTCTTTTTCCTTTCAGGCTGATCAGTGCACTGGCCTCCAGGGGTTTCTCATCTTCCATAGCTTTGGTGGTGGCACTGGCTCTGGCTTCACTTCCCTGTTGATGGAGAGGCTCTCTGTCGATTATGGAAAGAAGTCTAAACTTGAGTTTGCCGTCTACCCAGCTCCCCAGATTTCCACTGCTGTAGTGGAGCCCTACAACTCCATCTTAACCACCCACACCACCCTGGAGCACTCTGACTGTGCCTTCATGGTGGACAATGAGGCCATCTACGACATCTGCCGCAAGAACCTGGACATTGAGAGGCCAAGTTACACCAACCTCAACAGGCTAATTGGCCAGATTGTGTCTTCGATCACTGCCTCTCTTCGCTTTGATGGAGCTCTGAATGTTGACCTGACAGAATTCCAGACCAACTTGGTGCCATACCCTCGTATCCACTTCCCCCTGGCCACCTACGCCCCAGTAATTTCCGCCGAGAAGGCCTATCATGAGCAGCTGTCAGTTGCAGACATCACCAACGCCTGCTTTGAGCCAGCCAGTCAGTTGGTGAAGTGTGACCCTCGTCATGGTAAATACATGGCCTGCTGTCTGCTGTACCGTGGAGATGTGGTGCCCAAAGACGTCAACTCTGCCATCGCAGCAATCAAGACCAAACGCAGCATCCAGTTTGTGGACTGGTGTCCCACAGGCTTCAAGGTAGGCATCAACTACCAGCCTCCCACAGTGGTTCCTGGTGGAGACCTGGCCAAGGTCCAGAGGGCTGTGTGCATGCTGAGCAACACCACAGCCATCGCTGAGGCCTGGGCTCGTCTTGACCACAAGTTTGACCTGATGTATGCCAAGAGGGCCTTCGTCCACTGGTATGTTGGAGAGGGCATGGAGGAGGGAGAGTTCTCTGAGGCCAGAGAGGACATGGCCGCCCTGGAGAAGGATTACGAAGAGGTGGGCGCTGACAGTGTCGGAGAGGGGGAGGAGGAGGATGAAGGAGAAGAGTACTAGAAGGCCACTCTTTGAGATAACCTCCTGTTCATTTTTCTTTACCATGATGCTTATCACCTAAGTCGAGTGTGTGCTTAATCTGACAGTTGTTTAGAAAGGTATTGTCAAGGCCAAGCTGTATTGAACTTCAAATGAAACCATTTGGCTTCTGAATTTTTAAATTCTGAAATCTGTCTGTACAGTCCTGAATGAAATGGTGACATGAATAAACATTTGCATTCAAGCTGTAACTGATGTGCAGTTGAGATGTAATGTAACTGTATGTAAGTGGTATTAAAGCTTCACTCTTACAATATATGTCCATGAATCCATTGTTTTCCCATACCTAATCTGGAGCAGGCTGGTTTTTACCTTAAGCCTAATGAAATGATTGAAGAGAAGTGCCTTTACCTTGCCTTAGGCTTCAGAATAACAGAAAGCTCAAGCTTTGTTCCTACCCTATGTGAGGAATGTTAGTTTACAGTACCCAAATGGTGTGTATGTTTAGTATGAATATTAGGAAAATGGTTCTGTAGCTAGTGGCACTGAAAGGCTTGGTATGCCCTCCACTTTTGTGGCTATAGGATTGTTAAAATGTTGGTGGCCTGTTATGTCATGAGAGCCTGTGTTCAGGCACAGAGTGAAATGCCACAGCACTTTGTTTCATTTGTGCATTTAAACACGTAAGAGTTGCTCAGATCATTCTACAGTGGGGTGAGATGTTGAAATGTTAGTGCCACTTACTAACACTACCTAAAAGCTAAATTATTTAAACTTCCTTTGAAGGCCAATCAATGCAAGCTACTTAAAAAAAGGTTCAGAATTCATATGACTTTGAGTCATGATTATGGTCTGTGAATTATAAACACTTATTCTGACAAAATACATTTGATTTGCAATGTATTATCTCCTT
The DNA here is from genome assembly GCF_963454915.1 of Gymnoscopelus microlampas. NCBI lineage: Eukaryota > Metazoa > Chordata > Actinopteri > Myctophiformes > Myctophidae > Gymnoscopelus > Gymnoscopelus microlampas. Next base: position 12,907,939 of record NC_139940.1, read on the forward strand.
ATTTGAAAATACATTTCTGTATGCTTAAGGTGTATGTTTACAAACTGGGACTAAATTAAATTGGGACTAATGTATTTTGTCTGAAAGGATGACAAGAATATCTATAAATGAAATAAAGTTGTGTAATACTGTGCCCTTTTTGCCACTCCTTTTATATCATTCATATATAATTCAACATTAAAAGCTATTATCTGTAGAAAAGTCAAATACAAGATTATTCAGCTCTCAGTGGTGCAGGTGGACCACCACCTATGGTGGCCTAGATTACAGACTACCTCAGTTGACCAGTAGGTCAGATTGCAGGGCAGCCTGACGGATGACGGACGGAAAGAAGAAATTACCTACCTGGCTGGGTTGTATTTTAGAGAACAATCTTTCACCGTGGTAGGAATACACTGAGAGTGAGGACACTAGGTGGAGCACTCATCCAATGTTATTTTGACTACATGCAGCTCATGGTACTCTAGCACCACAAAGGCATTAAAAACAAAACTTCAGACCTCTCAGAGCCAACTGATCAGGTTACTACTTAACCTCACACCTGGAACTCACCTAACCCCTGCTCATTATGCTAGGGTGGGATGGCTCAGGGTAGAGGATAGAGCACAGCAACTTGCAATGGGCCTGGTCTTCAAGATACTCAAGGGATCAGGGATGCCCATGTACCTGTTAAATTACTTCTTCAATTACACAAGAAACACACACAGGCACAACAGACACCAGAGGGAGCTCCACTGATCTTGTTCAACCCAGATTCGGCACAAACATGGGGTTAAATTCGTTCTACTGCTATGCACCAAAATGTGGAATGCCCTAACAACAGCCATCAAAAAGTGTGACCCCTTACCCTCCTTCAAAACCGCCACAAAAGACCAGTGCTCTTTAACAATTGTTTTCTTGAATGTCATTGTCTTTAAAAGAATAGTTCATTCAAAAGAATACTTATTTTCTATCAATTACACTCCCCATGAAGCTTTGAAGAATTCATAGAGATGTTTTAGTTTTTGAAGCATTCCTGAATCCTGAGCCAATTATTTGATGACCACCGGGTGTATTTTCGATGAATTCAATGCTTTATGGGGTGTGTAATTGATAGAAAATAAGTATTTTTGTGAACTACTTTAAATGTATTGATGAATTGAATACACAGGACCACAATGGAAACAAGCCCTTAGGGCTTTTTGTGTTATCATTTTTAGCATCATTGTATAATCGTACTACTGTACTGTTTGCAAACTGTTAATAACGTATTCAATCAATCAATCAATCAATCAATCAATCAATCAATCAATCAATCAATCAATCAATCAAAAAAGCCTATACTGACGGTCTGAAGGGTTGACAGACTGTGCTTTCATTCTCATATTCAAACTATTCTCACTGGCAGCTGTTGCTGCAATGACACCAGGCTGAATTTCCCCTGGGGATGATATGGGGATCAAATCAATAAAGCTTTATCTCATCTTAAGCTCTACAAAACAAAAGGTTGTCAAAATCAAGGAATAATAAAGTTATTAGCACTTTACGAGCCTAGGACAGGCACAGGTTCAGCAACCAAAGGATAAGGATAAATAAAAAACAGAAAAATACATCAAATGAAGTACATTTTACATCTCATCCTAATGCAAAGCACGTACGTCCCCGTGGTTGTCCTACTAACACACTCTTACAGCACACTGCTGCCATCTACTGTTTAGCAGTGGCAAAAATAACTCCCACGTCATCCTGCAGACGTGCATAAAAATTAAGCCGAATTTATACGGCATCGTACGACTGTGTGGCCTGCCCAGATCTACAAGCTCACAACGCGCTGCGGATACCACACCCTGTGAGCTTGTAGGTCTGCTATTTGTGATGCGCGGATTGCGCGCGACACGGCTGTGCGACGAAGCATACATCGGGCTTTAGATTTAGGTATCAGCCAATGGCTGGTGAGTACACGTGACCTCCCCAACCAATCAGCGATCCAGTGCGAAGAGAGTCGTTCGAACGCAGACCGGAGGAAGTCATTCCACTGAAGTGACTCAACATAATCGGGTGCATTTCAGTAAATCGTAAAATAACCGAACAGACAAAATGGTGAGTAAAATCACAATCTTTATTTCTCTGCCTGCATCGAAATGTATCGTTTCGGGATGATCTTTTCTAAACCAAAACGCTTTAATGTTGTCACAAATTGACCGCCGATGTTTTTTTTTCCTCTTTTTTTAGTTTTTTTTTACCTCCCTATTAAACGTTACACAAGTGACGTTTTAACAGTTTATATGAAGATCGTACGTTTCTTACGTTTAGCTAGGTCTGTATGTTAAATACAATGCTATAATAGAAGATGAAATGATGATCAAAAGTCTTCCTTGGATTTTTGGACGAAAATGTATCTGTAAGATGGAATGATTGTTATACATTTTATTCCCGCCTTCTGATCTGCTATGATGTGCCATCAGTTTAATTTATCATACTCCATTGTACGACGGGACGCCGTCGTACAATGGCCGTCGTACAGTGAGTATAAACTGAGTATAAACTTTACAGGCCTAGTAGAGACCCTACAAAAGATCCTTGATATTTTAGACAAAAGAGCCCTTTCCACAATGATTCCCCGCCTAGTACGAAATGGTACCTACTTCCGGTCTGATTTGGGCGCGGTCACCACCCCACGTGAGCGTCATACTTACAGGATTGCTTATGGTCGGCGTAACCAGACCTCGCGAGAATGTGTTGCTGACTCACGACCTACTTTAGCAAACGGTGAGCAGGGTTGCCAAGTCCGCTTATTGTAAGCTACTTTAGGCTTTTTTCTGTAAGATATTATTCTGTAAATATTGGTGGTTGCGGTTTTTTTGTCTTGATTCTGAAGTGTAGTTGCATATTTGTTGCTTAAACCACTGGTTCTCAAATATTTTCAAATCAAGGACCCCCGTACTAATATGTATTTATCCACGGACCCCCCCATCTAAAAAAATAGTTATGTTAAATAAAATGTAGAAAGTAAAAATGATTTTGTGAAAATAGCCGATCTACAATGGATTGGCTGTTTTCAAATGTCCGATGCTTAAAGGTTTAAAGTGCTCGTGTGTCCTAGTCGCTTCCTTTGCGCTTGTTTTCACAGACCGGGTTAGGCTACTTGTTTCTCTCGCTAAACCTGGCAACACTGACGGTGACATTTATCTCATTTGCGGCGCCGCCTAGGGGTAGAAATGAAGCCACTTTTGTCTCTGCGACGCCCGCAGTATGTCATTCAAATTCGGGGTCGATCAGACCATTGTGATTTGGGTCATTTTTTTGTCAGATAGACTTCCTCCTCAAATGGAAGCCATTATTGCCAGTCTCTATGCAAAATAAAACAAATTTGCTCTGTACAATACAGTTCATGTGATGACATGGCACATTTGCTCTTGTACTACTGGGATGTACTACATCAGTGGTTCTCAACCTGTGGTTTGGGATCCCCAGGGGGGTCCCCACATTTTTTTGGGGGGAGGGGGGGGGTTCTCCAGATGACAGTGAAGTGACAATTTAAGGACTTGTAAGACCTTAATACCAATTAAAAAATGGCATTACTGGCATCAAAATAAATTAACAAACTATACTATATAAAAACTGGTCAAACATTGGTCAAATAATAAAGATGAAGAGAAGGAGGCAAAACATCTTGAAAATAGCCGATCTACAAGCTCACAACGCCTCACATTGTTGTGAGCTTGTAGATCGTCTATTTTCACAATATTTGTCTGTGGAATCAGGGTGGGGGTCCCCAGTTCAAATATTAATATTTTGGGGGGGGTTGCAGCCTGAAAAGGTCTACTGGACTACATGAGCTAATGCGCCAGAGTCGAGCAGGAGTCATTAATTCAAGGAGAGAACAGAACATAATGAGGGCGTGGTTATGTAGCTTGATGGCTACCACCACAAAGGACTGACCAAATCGCTCAGTCTTGTGCCAAGGGACGATGAGTGTGGCTGAAGGTGCTCTTCATCTGCTACTGTAATGAAAAGGGACAAAATGGCCTAGCAGCCTCGTTCTGAATTGAAAGTGTCTGTCGTCTGACCTAGACTGTGTAAGAAAGAGAATACTTTTGAGGACGCTTCTCTTCTATAACAGCATTGTATTTGAACATTTTCCAATAGCTTATTTTCCTTGTACATTCTGTCACACTCAATTCAGAATTCAAATTTTTGTTAACTTTAACTCTTTCTTTGCAGCGTGAGTGTATTTCTATGCATGTCGGCCAAGCCGGAGTCCAGATGGGCAATGCCTGCTGGGAGCTGTACTGTCTGGAGCATGGCATACAGCCTGACGGCCAGATGCCCAGTGATAAGACTGTCGGTGGAGGAGACGACTCCTTCAACACCTTCTTCAGCGAGACTGGAGGAGGAAAGCACGTCCCCAGGGCCATCTTTGTCGACCTGGAACCCACTGTCATTGGTCAGTAGCCCTAATGGAAATCAACCATTGATCAAATTAAAAAGTGATCAATAATCTCTTACAGCTACTACTTGACCCCACAATTCCCAGATGTGAAAATGTTTAATTACCTCTAGTAAGATGTATTATTTTAATTAATTATTATTATTGTTGGGTACAAAATCAAATAAGACATAAGGAATAGAAACTTTAAAAAGCCTTAATACATGTAAATGCCCTCACCTTAAATATTTTGTTTATTTTAGAAATAGTTCATCTTTTACTCGAGGGGGACAACGCCTGTCGCAAGTTGATGTCATTTGTTCATGTGTGGTCCAGCCCTATGGACTGCATGTGCTAATAAAAACATTTAAAATATAGTTTTACATATTTACCATAGTAAGTATTAAGTTGGTTTTAGTTATGTTTAGGTTAAGTATATTGTTTATTGCTGTACCACACATGGACAAATTACATCATCAACTTGTGACGGGCGTTGTCCCTGTGAGTCAAAGATGAACCATTTCTAAAATAAAGGAAATATTAAAGATGTTTATAATTTGTAAGTTTAGTTATAGAGGGCAATTATTATGTATTAAGGCATATATGGCTTATTAGCCAGGGATACTTTCAAACTGTTTCCTTAAAATGTTCCTACAGTGTTTTTTTATTTATTGTTGGGGACACATATTGGACACGGTGAAGAAAAACAAAGGAGTAATGATTGTCAACTGTTTCCTTGAAACCTTCATTCACAGATGAGGTACGTACAGGGACATACCGCCAGCTGTTCCACCCTGAGCAGATGATCACGGGAAAGGAGGATGCTGCCAACAACTATGCCCGCGGACACTACACCATCGGCAAGGAGATCATTGATCTGGTCCTCGACAGAACTCGCAAGCTGGTAAGCGCCCTGATGACGTGGTTGTTCGTAGCTGTGTAGCTAACATAAGCTTTAACTGACTAAAGACAATTGTATGTTTCTTTCTTTCAGGCTGACCAGTGCACTGGCCTCCAGGGATTTCTCATCTTCCATAGCTTTGGTGGTGGTACTGGCTCTGGTTTCACTTCCCTGTTGATGGAGAGGCTCTCTGTCGATTATGGAAAGAAGTCCAAACTTGAGTTTGCCGTCTACCCAGCTCCCCAGGTGTCCACTGCTGTAGTGGAGCCTTACAACTCCATCTTAACCACCCATACCACCCTGGAGCACTCCGACTGTGCCTTCATGGTGGACAATGAGGCCATCTACGACATCTGCCGCAGGAATCTGGACATTGAGAGGCCAAGTTACACCAACCTCAATAGGCTAATTGGCCAGATTGTGTCTTCGATCACTGCCTCTCTTCGCTTTGACGGAGCCCTGAACGTAGACCTGACAGAATTCCAGACCAACTTGGTGCCGTACCCTCGTATCCACTTCCCCCTGGCCACCTACGCCCCAGTCATTTCCGCCGAGAAGGCCTATCATGAGCAGATATCAGTAGCAGACATCACCAATGCCTGCTTCGAGCCGGCCAATCAGTTGGTGAAGTGTGATCCTCGTCATGGTAAATACATGGCCTGCTGTCTGCTGTACCGTGGAGATGTGGTGCCTAAAGACGTCAACTCTGCCATCGCAACAATCAAGACCAAACGCAGCATCCAGTTTGTGGACTGGTGCCCCACTGGCTTCAAGGTAGGCATCAACTACCAGCCTCCCACAGTGGTTCCTGGTGGAGATCTGGCCAAGGTCCAGAGGGCTGTGTGCATGCTGAGCAACACCACAGCCATCGCTGAGGCCTGGGCTCGTCTTGACCACAAGTTTGACCTGATGTATGCCAAGAGGGCCTTCGTCCACTGGTATGTTGGTGAGGGCATGGAGGAGGGAGAGTTCTCTGAGGCCAGGGAGGACATGGCTGCCCTGGAGAAGGATTACGAAGAGGTGGGCACTGACAGTGTTGGAGAGGAGGATGAAGGAGAAGAGTACTAGAAGACCACCCTTGATACACTACTTTCAGTTTGCTGTTCTACTTTTGCATTAACATGATATCAAATTACTTCTGCTATGTTTTACATGTTCGGTTTTATATCGGATACTTATAATAATTCTGAATAGTAAGAAAATGGTTGTTTAGTCAGTGGCACTGAGAGGCTTTGGCCAAAATGTTACTTTGATGGTCTGTTAAGATATGTCTGTGTTAGTCAGACACTTAAAAGCGAAACGCCACAGCAACTGAAAGGTTCACATTCCAAAATATTGTCGGTTTGAGTTTTCAATTGATTTATCCTTAGTTACTTTTTGAAGTTGTATTCATCCAGGGAGGTTTGCCAATACATGCAATCTCTTTGTTAGAAACATGGTGCACACCTAGGAGTTGCTCATTACATTATTCTTGGCTGTTGACAGTTCCAGTGAAATTAATTACAATGCCAATTAATTCAAGCTACTTAAAGGTCTACAATTCATACAAAGTTTACTTGATGATGATAATGGTCTGAATTGCAACTCATGACAAAAGAAAAAAGATGAGCAATATTTCCTTTATTTGACATTGAAAAATAAAACTGTACTAAACTAACAGGTGGAAACAATAAACTAAAGTTATATCAAGCAATGTGTTGTACTGTGCACTATTTTGCCACAAAGGATCGAACCTTACATAATACAACTGTGCATGTTAAATACAAAAACATGTTGAATGCATTGTCTGTGTAAAATGAAAATCATATACTCTGTGTGTGTGTGTGTGTGTGTGTGTGTGTGTGTATATAATACATTACACACAGTATGATGTATATCTCCTTAAATTAAGTGTACATTCTTAGTGAATATATGAGAATTAATATACTGTATCAACGGATCTTTAAGTGAGTATCTGGACGAATACATGTCCAATTTATTAAGCATTAGCTATCCTTAAAATGTCTCAAAAGTTATGCAATGTACCTCTGCAGGAGTCAAGTCAAAACAAAAGTCGGTACAGTGTAGGCCTTAAAGTTCTCATAAGTGGTTCCAACTTGCTTGTGGAGCCTGGTGGCTAATGTCACATAAACTGTCCAGGTTATTATGTGGTGTGCTGAGGACGGATTAACATGCTACTCATCTTGTGTAGCTCATCATAGAGGGAATGAGAGGGGTTCTCCAAAATAGTGTGCAGCTTCGCTCTCATCCCCCTCCGCAACCACCTCCAGATTATTCAACTCCATCTACAAAGCTAGCCTTCCTCACATCCAGCTTGTTTAGTTTGTTGGCATCCCTTGTTATTGTTACCCCCAACATACCATGGCAAAGAAGAGGACACTTGACAAACAGACTGATGGAACATCTGCAGCAGCCTGTTCCACAAGTTGAATACCTGAGCCTCAGGAAGAACAGCTTGGTCTGTCCCTTCCTGTGGAGGTCCTCAGTGTTTTCAGTCCAGTCCAAGAACTTAGGTTATTTTATTTGTTTATTTGAGAGGGACTATATATTAATGAACAAAGCAATCAAATACAGTAGTCTACAGTTGGGAATACAGTGTAAATATTTAGGAGTTAGTCAGAATACAAATTTTCCCTTGTCCCTGACATGTAACAAAACAAGATAGCCTACCACAGAAAGTAAGACAAAATACAAGATAAAGTAAGAACAAAAGTAAGTACATGTGTCCACCACCTCCCCTCGTGCCCTCCGATGGGAGTTTGGGGCCTCTCATGGTCTTTCCAATGTTGAGTTGGTGGTGAATGTTGTCACTAGCCCATTAAGCTCTCCCCCAGGGACCAGGCTCCGATGCAGCTGACAACAGAGGAGTCATCAGAGAACTTAGCTGTTGCTGCTATGACGCATGAATTTCACCCCATGCATCAATAAAGGTTTATATCTTGCCATCTACTATGAACGGCTGTCAAATTAGATAGGAATACATTTATTACAATATAGATCGGGGTCCCAGAGATTGAAATTCCATTCAATGGGGGTCCGTAGCCTAATGCATGTTAAAATGGCTGAGAATCACTGGTAAATCCGTAAGAATGTTCTCGTGTGGGGGTCCCTGGCGTATCTTTTCAAATGGGGGTCCGCGGGCTATTAAGTGTCAATTTGGGGGTCCTTGACATGAAAAGGTTTGAGAACCACTGCTTTATCCCATATAATATAACTCTATGCTTTATCTATTGCTGCCACCTTTTGTTTTGGAGTGTTAGTGTAATAAATAACCACCGACATCATGGAACTACGCAGTTAGAATTCCGTATCAACCAATGGCTGATGAGTACACGTGATCCCCCCAGCCAATCAGTGTTCCAGTGTGAAGGGACTTTTGAAATCAAACTGTAACGTCTCTCTGGAGAGAGTCATACCGCTGAAGTGACTCAACATAACCGGGTGCTTTTCAGCAAATTGGTGAAATAACCGAACAGACAAAATGGTGAGTAAAACCGCAGTCTTTCTTTCTCAAATGTATCATTTTGGGTTGGGATGATCTATTCTAAACCAAAATGCTTTAGTTGTGTTTTTTTGTCACAAACTGACTGCGACTGACACGAGTCCCCCCCCCTTACGTTTGAATAGTTTATGAAGACATACGTTATAGCTACTAAGTCTGTATATCTGATTATATTAAATACGATGTTATAGAAGACGAATATGTCTCAAAAGTCGTCTAATAAGTAGTGGCGTAGTTGTGTGTTTGTGGAGAAATGTATCTCGAGCTGGAACGATTGTGGTAATTGACAAAGAACTTAATGCGTATTTGTTCAAGTTCATTTACACCCCCCCCCCCCCCCCCTCACACACACACACACACACACACACACACACACACACACACACACACACACACACACACACACACACACACACACACACACACACACACACACACACACAGTTATGTTTCCCGCCTTTTGAACTGTCATAAGCATATCATACTCGAGCTATAACGGCTCACGTCGACACCCTCTATAGATCAGGTCTTGTCGGGAATGACGTGACAAAATGGGCTAGGCTAGCGGCTAAGTAGGCTGCTTCTGGAAGTGTCCCTGACCTAGATTGTGTAATAGGAGTTTTGAGACGTTTTACTTTAGTCTGATATAACAGCATCGTATGTACTGAACTTCCTATAGCTATTTCCCTACATTATGTCAGTAACGAATTATCATGATCTCCCCTAGTTCTGGTCCATAACGTTAGAGGGAGTTCTCCTTAACGCTATGTGACTTTTCGGCCATTGCCCGAATACCGCCGGTTGACCTAAGTACAAAATAAAGAATACACTTTTGCCACTGACCGAAAAACAAAGACGGTTTTAATGTGTTGAAAGGCTACTCTCCTTGGTGGAAAGACTCTAAGCCCCCCACCTTCCCTGTAAAATACACATTTTGGCCAGAAAATAAAATATTACACCGGATGGAGAGGGGAAAAAAATAGATACTCCACTGCACCCCCTACAGATCTTGTCAATAGAAATTTTCAATAGAACAGATCTCTAGGGGGCGCAGTGGAATAACTAAAGCGTTTTTCCATCTGGTGGAATATTTTCCTTCTTAGGTCTCCGCCAGGCGGCCTGGCCCAGGCCGGGATTATGTTTTTGCCCCTCTTTGTGTGTATGTGTCAAATATGCTAAAATGTCAAACCTGTGAGAGATTTGTGCTCTACTGAGTGCCCCCTTCTAGTCTTAATTTGTGCTTCATGAAATTTCTTCCCATGCAGCGTGAGTGTATTTCTATGCATGTCGGCCAAGCCGGAGTCCAGATGGGCAATGCCTGCTGGGAGCTGTACTGTCTGGAGCATGGCATACAGCCTGACGGCCAGATGCCCAGTGATAAGACACGGGGTGGTGGAGACGACTCCTTCAACACTTTCTTCAGCGAGACTGGAGGAGGAAAGCATGTCCCCAGAGCCATCTTTGTCGACCTGGAACCAACTGTCATTGGTCAGTAGCCCTAATGAAATGGACCATCATATTATCAATCCCTTGCATCTACTTGATCCTAAAATTCCCAGATTTGAACATGTATAAATACTTCTAGTAAGGTGTATTATTATTGTTGGGGGCAAAATGACTTAAGGAATAGCAAGCAACTTAAACTGTTTCCTTAAAATCTTCCATTCACAGACGAGGTGCGCACAGGAACATACCGCCAGCTGTTCCATCCTGAGCAGATGATCACAGGAAAGGAGGATGCTGCTAACAACTATGCCCGTGGGCACTACACCATCGGCAAAGAGGTCATTGACCTGGTTCTGGACAGAACTCGAAAGCTGGTAAGAGCACTGAAAATGTTTTTATTAGAGAACTGCTTAACTTGTGCAGCTAACTTAAGTTTTAACTGACTGAAGACCATTATATTTTTTCTTTCAGGCTGACCAGTGCACTGGCCTCCAGGGGTTTCTCATCTTCCATAGCTTTGGTGGTGGTACTGGCTCTGGCTTCACTTCCCTGTTGATGGAGAGACTCTCTGTCGATTATGGAAAGAAGTCCAAACTTGAGTTTGCCGTCTACCCAGCCCCCCAGGTGTCCACTGCTGTAGTGGAGCCCTACAACTCCATCTTAACCACCCATACCACCCTGGAGCACTCCGACTGTGCCTTCATGGTGGACAATGAGGCCATCTATGACATTTGCCGCAGGAACCTGGACATTGAGAGGCCAAGTTACACCAACCTCAACAGGCTCATTGGCCAGATCGTGTCTTCGATCACCGCCTCCCTTCGCTTTGACGGAGCTCTGAATGTTGACCTGACGGAGTTCCAGACCAACTTGGTGCCGTACCCTCGTATCCACTTCCCCCTGGCCACCTACGCACCAGTCATTTCCGCCGAGAAGGCCTATCATGAGCAGCTGTCAGTTGCAGACATCACCAACGCCTGCTTCGAGCCGGCCAATCAGTTGGTGAAGTGTGATCCTCGTCATGGTAAATACATGGCCTGCTGTCTGCTGTACCGTGGAGATGTGGTGCCCAAAGACGTCAACTCTGCCATCGCAACAATCAAGACCAAACGCAGCATCCAGTTTGTGGACTGGTGCCCCACTGGCTTCAAGGTGGGCATCAACTACCAGCCTCCTACAGTGGTTCCTGGTGGAGACCTGGCCAAGGTCCAGAGGGCTGTGTGCATGCTGAGCAACACCACAGCCATCGCTGAGGCCTGGGCTCGTCTCGACCACAAGTTTGACCTGATGTATGCCAAGAGGGCCTTCGTCCACTGGTATGTTGGTGAGGGCATGGAGGAGGGAGAGTTCTCTGAGGCCAGGGAGGACATGGCTGCCCTGGAGAAGGATTACGAAGAGGTGGGCACTGACAGTGTTGGAGAGGAGGATGAAGGAGAAGAGTACTAGAAGACCATTATTTGTGTGCTGAGATCCTCTTCTGTTACTTTTTCTTAAATTGTTTCTTGTAAGTTCTGTTATATATGTTTGTTCTTCATCTGAAAGGTTTATGTGTTTTCCCTTTCTTTTCTCTGCACATTCCTATCCTCTTATTGATTGAAAATAAACAGGGTGAAATGAAATTATTTTTGCATCGTTTTGACTTGACTCTTAGAATACACATTAATCCAGTGTTTTCCCCTCCCTAATCTGGAATAGTTTGGACCAGGCAGGTTTTACGTTCAAATTTATACAAATGTAGATGTTTATGCAAAATGCATTTACAAAACAGTGTAGAGGTTGTAAGTGCCTTTACCTTCCCTCAGGCTTCTGATTAACAGAAAGCTTGAACTTTGTTACTACAGTTAATACCTTATGTGAGCACTGTTGCAGTACCCAACAATGGCTCTAGATTCAGTCTATTCAGATAGGGGTCATAGACTGAAGACTGAAGACTACTGGCCACTTCTGAATAAATGCAAATATTCAGATCAAAGCTTAAACATTCTACAGTTATGGTTGATTTGTCCAAAAGGTATAGGGCCAGGGGTCAATTAAACTTGGCATAAAATGAGTTTTTTTATATGTATATATGGCTATGTGCGTTTCCTTTGGCATGAAGATATTTATTTCATATCCCAGTCAGAACCAGCCTTTCCACTTAGTGCAAATCCGTTCCTAACTGCTCAAGATGTCTTGGACAGATGCTGGGCGAAAACATTACCTCATAAATTGCACTCACATTACTGTACATAAACCAATTATAACCCTTGCTGTTTTCTTTCTCAACCACTAGATGGGAGCAATAGTGTGAGATTGTTTCAGTGTTGAATTTATTCAGGAAACATAAGTTCACCATTTTGAGGTAGCAGCAGCGAAATTAAAGACGCACTGAAGTGACATTTTCGGGCATTTTATTTTGAAGGTTCAGCCCGAAACGTCGGCTCAACGACTCTAAACCAATCAGAAGGTCCCATCCCTTCAGGCTATGGGACGTTGGATCTCAATCACTTCAGCCGTGGGCAACACGGCTAGTGTTTGTTTACAAGTGAGAGAGAGACGGCCAGTGAAGCGCGTTTGCTACTACCTGGCTTATTTCTAACCTATAATGTTTTCAGATACATATTTTAGTGTGCAGATGAAGTTTAAAATGAGTAATACACTCATCTTCAATGAGATTCAAAACGGAGTATCTCTGTAATTAAAATCAGCTGTGTTTGAAGAACGTGCAGCTATGGGAATCAAACAGGTGCATGTAATCAAGATTCATTTATATTCACGAAGGTCGAGTTATGTCATCACGCAGCACGTTTTCGTTTACAGGAAGTAATTAAGATTGGCTTTTTAGGGACTTTAGATGTAAAAATACACAAACATGTTTTTTTTTCATTTTTTTTGGCATCTATTGTTAGGTATGCCCATATGATGACCACGGATATGCTCTAAAAGTGTGAAAAACATATTTTTCATTTCACTACACCTTTAAGCTAGTCACAGTTAAAACGGTTACAAAGTAGAATATTAGGCTGAAGAAAATTCTGGAGGCCTTGTAGGTAAGCGAGATACGTTTATGGGGTAAATCTATTATGGCACATAAGTAGCCATCCCTGTCAAACAATCTTATCAAAGATCTTTAATCAGTCATACAAATATATGAGCCTTTTGTAGACACCAGACTGCACAAGGCAAAAGAACACTTGCAGTTGGACAATTTAACAATTGGTTTAATTAAATATTGTTTTAAAGAATACAATTGGTTTGGCGTCGTCATACGTTTCAATATTGATCATATATAGCCAATAAACTATTGTGTCCAAAATTATATGTAGATTAATTATCATTCATTTGGCTTCACACAGCAGCAGGCTGAATGATTCACATGCAGTGGTGGATCACAAGTGGGGTCCGGGGTCCTTGAGGGGGCTCCAGCGGGTCCCCAGGCATATTAGTTAAAGGTAGGGTAAGTGATTTGCAATTATTCAAATAATTGCAATTATTCAAATAATTGCAAAATGGGTCCATGTTCTGATAGTACTCGTTACTATAGAGTGTCCTGTCCATCTAATGAGTCTCCCATGTCTCTCCAGCTCTTTAATAAACAGAAAATGTATTTTCAGTGCTCTCTCCTGATTGGCTTAAATGTTGTCACCTACCTGAAAATGTACTATATTCTGTTTACTACAGAGCTGGAGAGACCCCTGTGACCGAACAAACGCTCTGTAGCAATGATTACTATCACAATATATTACTTTAACTTTTTTAGCGGCGCTATAGAGCGGATATTAGCCCTCTATACCTGGCTTTTGCGTCAACGTTCTGATTGGTCAGGCTCGCCAAGGTTCTGATTGGTCAGGTCCGTCAACGTTCTGATTGGTCAGGCTCGCCAAGGTTCTGATTGGTCAGGTCCGTCAACGTTCTGATTGGTCAGGCTCGCCAAGGTTCTGATTGGTCAGGTCCGTCAACGTTCTGATTGGTCAGGTCCGTCAACGTTCTGATTGGTCACTATTCATGACATCACTATGTTACTATTCATGACATCACTATGATGTCATTATATGCCTCAGTGAAACATGGCTCACACACAACAACTACGTCCCATCTCTGCAGATTGATGGGTTTTCACTCCATCTAAACAGTATTGGACATGGCAAGGGATTAGCCAGACATAGACATAATAATCAGTGTCTACAAAAGCAAAGGACATACATCCTCGATCCAGAATTTGACACAGTTAATCGACCCAATCAAAACAACTCTGATATGCGGTGATCTCAACATATGCCTTGGTGAAAACCCCAACAACCACGTATCAGAATCTCTTCAGAAACTAGGCTTCACTCAACTCATACAAGAAGCAACCCACTTTGAGGGAGGACACATAGACCACGCGTACTTCCGAAACAACGGACAAGTCACTGCACATCCATCTCTGTACAGTTCATACTACACAGCAAAAGACCACAATGCTTTGCTAATAACACTAAGGTCAATATAAAGACTCTGGGTACGGCTTATAAATTGTATACATTATTTCATAAAACATAAATATCTTTCTGGTACCACATGTATACACAAGGTTTATTAGCGGCGCTGGCGCCGCTCTATACATAGTATAGAGCGGTCCTGCTCTATACCTGGCTTTTCCGTCAACGTTCTGATTGGTCAGGTCTGTCAACGTTCTGATTGGTCAGGCCCGCCAAGGTTCTGATTGGTCAGGTCCGTCAACGTTCTGATTGGTCAGACCCGTCAACGCTCTGATTGGTCAGACCCGTCAACGCTCTGATTGGTCAGACCCGTCAACGCTCTGATTGGTCAGACCCGTCAACAAAGTGATTGGTCAAGCTTCACGTGACACATGGCCATAAACACATTATAAACACATATCGATGACAAAAATGTATCAAAGGCGCCGCTACCTTCACACAGGTGTGATTTTTTTTTTTACAAAAACTAAACAATTACCAAAAAATATCGCTTACCCTACCTTTAATATACCATTCAGATGGGGAGGGGGGGTCTGCATGCAAATACATATCAATTTGGGGGCCCTTGACATGAGAAAGTTTCAATCATGTGACTGCCCTGGGCGGAGCGGGGGTCGTTTCAGAACACTGGGCGTGGCCGTGGGCGTGGTTAGTGTATGTCTGCCATCGAATCAGCGTTGCCATGTCCGCTTATTATAAGCGACGTTGGGCTTGTTTTTCAGCCTCAAGTGTAGTTGCTTCCTAATGTTGTTAAAACCAGTGTTTCTCAAATATATTCATGTCAAGAAACCCCAAATTAATAAGTATTTGTCTGCGGACCCCCATCTGAAAACACGTTATGCTAGGGACTAGGATTTATTTTAAATAGCCAATATATTATGCTTAAAGGGCGAAGGGCCCGCTTCTTTTGGGCTTTTTTTTTCATAGACCTTGTTGCTTGTTTCTCTCGCAAAACCTGGCAACACTACATCGAATACTAAACAGACATTTCTCTCATTCTTTCTTGTTTCCTGGCACCGCTTGAACTGAAGCCAGCTTCTCACACGCACAAAACACTAGTTTAAACACTATTTCAGCCTGCTTTACGTCAACCAAAACCTCAAACAATTCTTAGTCCAGAAGAAGGGCTCGGTAAGTGAAACGGTTTAATGTAATTTGAACAGCATACTGCCTACTTAGTTGTAACCGGAATAACGTAAACATTGAATTAGTCCGTGGTGTCCACTCCCATCTTAGCTAACCGTTAGTTAGCATGCTAACACAGTCGCTAAACTGATAAACGAACGAACGTTAACGTCATAATTTGTGTTGCAGCAAGTTGATACATTAATATTTATTTCTTGTTATGTTCTCTTTTATTGACGTGTCCTTTTCAAAAGAAGTCCACGAGTGTTATTAATGCAAGAAGATAGTTGCTCGGATTTTATCGGCTGAAAACCTGATGCGGGTTTAGGTTGACTTAAGGTTGTTGGGAAGGTAAAGTGATCTTTACAGTAGACATGTTTCTGTTTCATTCCTTCCCCAAATAGTTTAACCACTTAATCCCCGACCCCCAGGGCTTAATACTAGTGTCTTTCCTGTTATTGTGGGGAAAGCTTTCGCTGAAAATAGCCGATCGACAAGCTCAATGCAACGCTTGTCGATCGGCTATTTTCAGCGAAAGCTTTCCCCAATCCCCACAATACTGATGGTGGGGTTTAAGTGCTTAAAGACACTGTGTTAAAGTGAAGACATAATGAACACTAAAACAACACATGGACAACGTAACGTGACATGGCTGTGATCCGTGGGCGTGGGGAGGGGTCTGGTCTGGTGTAGGCCTGGACTGTCAGATAATTACATCTGTGGGTCGGATGATTGACATTAACATATGTCAGTAGGAGGCGAGGGAGGGGCCAAATTGGAAACAAAAATGAGCTTGAGCCCCTGGGGATTGAAATGATAGCGGCCTTCATATTTGTTATTTTTATAAGGTAATGAGATCTAGAGCACACCAAGCAGTTGATCAGTCAAATGAATACAAACTAAATGGTCCCAGCATGACAGTGCAAACCACATGCTTATGATGATGAATCTATCATATTTTGACTCTACTTGTAGTCTTATTCCATCTGCCCAAAATCATATACAATTCCACATAGCATAAATTGATTTCTCTATGCATGGTGAGTGGTGACTAAGCTCTTGCTTCTTATTTTCAGCTCCTCCTAGGCAGAAGTCAAGATGTTCTACACTTGTGGTCCCAATGAAGCCATGGTTGTATCTGGTAAGACATTTTCTACACTTGCATTAATCAGAGATATTCTGAGAATTTCCCCTTTGCAGTACAGGATGTTTGGAAACTCATCCCCCAGTTGCGTTACTAAACTATCAACCTATAGAACTGATAAAAGCTATTGGGTCAGAGAAATAGCCAATGACTCTGTATTTGATAAAGATCAGTTTAGTATACAGTGGAGCAGTGAATTGGTATCATGTGAGTGATTGAATTATCACTTCCCATGTGATTAAATAGCATTGTGCAACCTGTGATGTCATGCACTGTCGTAAACCTAAACATGTTCCAGTCTGACCGATTCTGTACAGTAGGACTGACCTAAACGGAAGTTTAAGAAATGAGTGTTGCAATAATGGTTGCTTGTCAGGGCAGTTTATTATATATTACTATGTTGTGAGCTGAATGATTGGCCTTTAAAGCACAATTAAAGGAGAATTCCGGACTACCTTTTTCTTACCTTTTTATATGATAATATTGTATCCTAGGAAGAGTGGTACAGTAGAAAAAATTCACACAACTCCATCCCGAGTCCACCACAGCTAAAATCCAGAGTGTACGGTCCATGCGCTAGATCCCGTATTTGAATAGCTTTTTGTGGGGGGTGGGGGGGTGGGGCGGTGAGATCTGACGTTCATATCGACAGAAACCTTGCTTCAGTGTTTTTGTCCCAAATGGGCCGCCATATCGTTTTCAAACTCACTTGGATGACGTCATAGGTGAAATCTCGTCTTGCGAGACTTCCGGAGGGGTGCATCCAACCCAAACACTGTGGAGGTGTTTCTGTCGATATGAACGTCAGATCTCACCAAAAAAAGCTATTACAATACGTGATCTAGCGCATGGACCGTGCAATCGGGTTTTTAGCTGTGGTGGACTCGGGATGGAGTTATGCATTTTTTCTACTGTACAACTCGTCATAGGATACAATAATATATAAAAGGTAAGACAAAAGGTAGTCCGGAATTCTCCTTTAAACTTTAGAGGTTTCGTTTTTTTTTACCCCTTTTCTCCCCAATTTAGTCATTATGCTAATTAACCAAAGGTTGCACTTTTACAAATGCCCATCCCTAATGTAGATAGACAGGCAGACAGACATTCAAATTCAGTTGTCATGGCAGTACTGAAGTCACGAAACACAGGACAGATAAAGAAAAAAGATACAGCTAGATAAAGAATACAAAAAGGTTATAACGTTACTGTTACTACTGTAGTAATGCACATGGATTTGGAATAGTAGTGAAATAAGTAGTGTTCATATTTTGTCTTTTCACTTTCTTTCTCTCTCTCAATACAGGATTTGGCCGCTCTCCTCCCTTGATGATTGCTGGTGGCAGAGTGTTTGTCATTCCATGCATTCAGCAGATCCAAAGGTACGGCACCTCTTTCCATTAACCCCCCACCCCAACATACACACTATTCATTTTTATTCTTCTAATATGAGAGCAGCCAGTGAATTCCGTTTCGGTAGTTAGTTAGTTAGTTAGTTAGTTAATTAATTAATTCTAACAGTTATTATGAAAACGGCAAGAAAGACAGTATGCTGTAATGTATATACGTAAACAATGAAAAGCGAAATATTTAATTACGGATGTATTTATTTAAAAAAAATAGGAAGTTTCAATTGTAACTGAGCTGTCATATGTTCCATCCCATATACCTGTTTAACTTTTTGTACCCACTGATCAATTGTAGGAGGGTTAGGCTTCATCCAATTGATAGTAATCAGTTTTCTTGCAACCATCAACAGAATATGCATTATGTAGCACGTGGTCAGCAGTAAACAAATGTTCAGGCTTTACATCCAGTAAAAACAATAATGGGTCCATCCATTGGAATATCCATTTCCAAGATTTTATCCAGTTCGGCTTTGATGTTTTTCCAAAATGTCTGTATTTTCGGGCACTCCCAAAATATATGTGTGTGGTCACACCAATAATGTAACAATTTCTCCAACATTTGTCAGTGGAATTGTCTTTAAAAGCACAAGCTGTCAGAGGGGTCCTGAAGAACCTCATTTTAACCTTCCAGTCAAATTCTTTCCATAATTGGCTCTCCACTCCCTTGTTAGAATTAGAACATATATATTTTCCCAGATGTCATCTTCTAATATAGGAGTTCTCAAACCTTTTTATACCACGACCCCATTTTATGGGGGATTTGTTTTGACGACCCCACACTTTATTTATAGTGCAATTTCAAATAAAAGCATACATTGCTGACCTTATGTATGAATATTTATTAGAAAATGAAATTACAGCAGTGATTACTGCTGATTTGTTGTAATGAATAATTAAAGAGTCGGTCGTCTCCCCACGTGAGCTAGTTTTCTTGATGCAGCTGAGCTGGAGAGCAGGGTTTCGTTCCAGCTCGGGCACTAAAACACTATCAACACTAATATCAATAAAAGCAGCGGAAGTGTACACACATTTATAAACTGAAGCATAATTAGCCAAAATTTGTAGCCAGAACCACCAGAGTTTCTTAATCCAGCTCCCAACCGTATTTTTTTCTCTATCCTGCATCGACATGCCCAACGGTTGTTGTTGACTCAAATGGGGGCTTATTGTCTTTGCTGGCACATACTGTAGGCTACAATAGATAACATGTACTGTACACAGTCAGTGAGTGCCAATTTACCAGTTTTAATTTAACTCCGAGAGGAGTTACAACAACTCTCTTAAGCCACCAGGCATCCGCTCATTTTGAATTTCATTCCTGCTATATAACTATATAGTTTATGAACAGCTAAATCAGTTCTGTGTGCCTCTACAAGGGCTTGTGTGTGTTGTCTTTCCTGCGTTGCTGCTGGTTCTTGGTCGGTTGGAGCTGTATGTGTGTATGAGGAGTCAAGTGGCCGTCTTTGACGTCCTCTTCACGCTGGTCATGACAACCCCACTTTTTCCCCGTTTCTTGATAATAAAAAAAATCGTGTTTTTATGATGGCCTATGCGAGACCCCAACGGCACCTTCCTGCGACCCCACTTTGGGCATAGACCCATAGTCTGAGAACCCCTGTTCTAATTCAATATTCAGCTCCGATTCCCATTGTCCTTTGCTATGAAGAGTGTTATCTGACAGGTCTAAGCATAGCTTTTTATAGATATGACACATTCGTTTTTTTGTTGACCTTCTCTTCTCTGTCTGTATGCTCTTATTTATATAAACAAGCCTCAACAAACGGTATAAAATAAAAATCAATAGTCCTCCAGACAGTGGTCATTGGCAGTCTAGCCATGCAGACTGGCTTGCATGGCTAGGCTGGCAGCATGGTTGTTGAATAACTCTGAATCCATTCCTCCTCTTTTACTTTCTCCTTTGTATTTTTATACTTCCCAGGATCACTCTGAACACCCTGACTCTGAACGTGAAGAGTGACAAAGTGTACACCCGCCATGGAGTGCCCATCTCTGTTACGGGCATCGCACAGGTACGACTTTGAGGAATGACATGAAGCATCCACCAAATGTCCACCCATCTCACATTGTCACAACCCTTTCTAAAACAAACACTAGAGAGGATACGTCACTGAAAACTAGGTCAAACATTGTTGCAGATCGTCATTTGATCTTCACAAACACTCGTTCTAGTTTCATACGTCTGAAAACCATGACTCTGACGCCTGTAACATCTCGCTTGTTTACAATGTTGCTCTTGGAATTTCAT
Organism: Gymnoscopelus microlampas; assembly: GCF_963454915.1. Lineage (NCBI taxonomy): Eukaryota > Metazoa > Chordata > Actinopteri > Myctophiformes > Myctophidae > Gymnoscopelus > Gymnoscopelus microlampas. Next base: position 12,928,597 of record NC_139940.1, read on the forward strand.
CTTATTCTCAACTTGCACTTGTTGCAAGTTGCTGTGGATAAGAGGCTCAGCTAAATGCCTAAATATTAACAACCTGAACTATCTAGCTAACTGCCTGTTGCTTGCACATTTGCTGCTCCACAATTAACACGGCACCATTTGCTGCTGTAAATGAATATCTTCAGTTGAGAAGCTGGGCCAGTAAGAGAAGTGAGCTTGTGAGCAGTTAGTCCACTGGTTTGAACACGTTATCCAACTGCAATTATCTGGGTCTGTTTTATATACCCCTTCCCCTCCCCCCATGGCATGTCGATGCATCACATGTCCCTTTGGAGAGGCCCAGGGTACAGCCAGGCAACTCTTGAGTTGTCTGTGTAGAATGTGACAAACCCTCCCTCCCTGCAACACTTTCCTCTAGGCCCTAAATAAAAAGTAAGGCCTTAACATGCATGCTTTACATAAGGGTTAAAAAACATGAACCCAATAAGACGAATGATGAAAATCAATTCATGTTACGTTTGATTTACTTTGCATTGCATCCAAATCATATTATGAATCCTTTTATTCACAAGCTGCACCGGAATTGCACAGGAACTGTGCAGTTGGTGGTAACCACTGGTGTAACCACTGGAGCAAAACAGAAAACAGAAAAAACTGTTGTCTCTTTCATGCAAGTGATACACAGTTCCAAAGTTGAAGACCTACCAGGAACAGCTTCAACCCAACCGATATTGAATTCAAAACCACTCAAGCCCTTTATACTTCGGAAATGTGACAAGTTGTAAGCTTGTAGATCTGCTATAGTAATTTTCCAAAATTTGGGAAATATTTTCCTATAATGACATGCCCAACATACAGAGGCTACGGCTAATGTGGTTAAGTAATTGATTAGACTGCTTTCATGACTTGGTTTAAGAATCTGAAGTACACATGTAAGGAGCAGTGCAGGACATAATTGTCTTCATATCAATCCATAGACATGCGTAGTCAGGGACAGACAAAGCTGCTTTATGATATAAATGCCCAACTCCAATAATAGGATTGCAGTAAGTGCCTGCTGCTGTCGGAGAGAATAGACTCCAATGGAAGTTGTCTGTGTAACAGCAAACTTACAGGGCCTGAATTTTGGTGCGGTATTGCAAGGATTGTGCATAATTTAATGTATTTATATTTATTCCTGAAAATCTAGCACTTGTAAATGCGGGAGATTCATGTACACATTTACAGCGATGTTGATAATTATAATCAGCCAACATTAATGGAGAACTGACTGGAAGAAGTGGAGCGCTGTGTGAGCTTACTCTCTCCAGAGCCATTTTGGTTTGTGCCTCTACAATGCTACAGCATAGTTCAGAGAATCCCTTAAAGGGATAGTTCACCCCCCAAAAAAACTTTTTTTTTATCAATTAGTCACCCCATGGATTTTTTTTGTTTTTGTTGCATGCCTAAGCCAATAATGTGATGACCAGCGGATCAGTAGGCAGCGGTTCCAGTAAGAGACACAAAGAAGACTCTTTGTGTCTACCGGAACCGCTGCCGGTCATCAACTTATTGGCTTAAAAAAGTCATTTTGGGGATAACTATCCCTTTTTAAGTTGGAGCAGAGCAACAAAATGCATTCCGAGACAGACGATGTAAGAAGAAAGCCCCGTTCAGATATACAATATTTGCAGGATAGAGTAGAGCAAGCATGCCTTAATGGTGAGAGAGGGAGTGCACCGCCGCACAGCTGTTAATAATGCTTTAATTAAGTGGCCGTTTAAAAAAAAGAACTAGCGAGCTGACTTTCCAAGATATGTGGACATAAGGAGATTTTAGGCTGCAGGAGAGGCAGTCACCTCTGTTATCCCCTGCATCCCTGTGATAATGAATGATGATCATCACATTCTTATTCTGCCTGTAAATGGTTGCTTTCATAGCTGTTTCCTTAGCAGAAAACCATTCGTTCTCGTCTTTCTTTTATTCAAACGGATTACAAGTTACAGCAGGTCTGCCAGCCTGTAGATGGATGGATGCTATTGAATTCTCATCACCAAATGCCTTGTCTCGCATGCTTACAGTAATGTCTCATGTGAGTAGCATGTACTGCACTTGACCATTCCGTCAAGAATGAGAACGGATCATACCGCAAACTTAAACAATAATCCTGATTATTATCAGAGATAATAAGCTCATCATATTATTAGCCTTAAATGATTGCTGTTTGTTTTAGTGCACTGCTTTGCATTTTTAGGCCTATGTATATTCATTCATTTAAAGTGATATTTTTGTTCAGTAAATGGGTCTCCCCAGAAAATATGTTTTTATGTCAGGATACCAATTTAATCAAAACTCATACGTGAGAGACAAACTCATACATGAAAAAAAAAAAAAAAACTGGAACTGGAAAATTATCTTTTTGGGGTTCACTCTACTGAATGGATAAAATTGTAACCTGACCTGAAAATATATGGTGTTTGTTTTCTAAAGAGCTGAAGAGATGGGGAGACTCAAACACTATAGCAATTACTATTTTATTTTAAAACATATCACTTACATTTCACATTGCACGCACATTTGTTGTTGTACGCGTTTCTCAGCTGGTGGATCGGCACCCGGGGGCAGGGTTGTTCCAATAGGGTTGGAGGACAAAGTGCAACTAAAACCCTTTACTTAGTTGACCGGAGTCCCCCAGGGCTCTATACTAGGCCTGCTCCTTTTTTCCTTCTACACAAAATATGCAGGACCCTACCATGACAGTATTTGAGAAATATTTTCAGCTATGCTCTCTTTCCACTCCCAGGTGAAGATCCAGGGACAGAACAAGGACATGTTGGCTACCGCTTGTCAGATGTTCATGGGAAAGTCGGAGGCTGAGATCGCCACGATCGCCCTGGAGACTTTGGAGGGACACCAGAGAGCCATCATTGCCCACTTGACCGTGGAGGTAGGTGTACACACACACACACACAGAATGTGTCCAGTCTGTTTAGTAGAGTGCTCTAAAGCTGGGCAATATTACTGAAAAGTAGTGTAACTTGTGATAAATTGATATTTCCTATTATTTGATCACATTTCCTCTACACATCCTTCATTACACAATTTGACGATAAACTGATTGACTCAAAAATGTAATGTAAAAGTGAAACGGAGTGCTATATGCTGATCTATGGCTCTATGCCTCTCAACCAATCACAATGTGAGGTCAGAACTGTCATAATTATACCCACATTGCCACTAGTGGGCAGGCTCAATTTTAAAGTAACATAAATAATTACATGTTTATACTTTTTTTCATTACATGTCATTAAAGTATCTCTATGCTATTAGAGAACCCAACATATTTCCCAGCACTGGAGTGTCATATTGACTTGCGTCTGTCCCCATGTGTAGGAGATCTACCAGGATCGTAAGAAGTTCTCTGAGCAGGTGTTCAAGGTGGCATCCTCTGACCTGGTGAACATGGGCATTGGAGTGGTCAGCTACACGCTCAAAGACGTCCACGATGACCAGGTACGTCCTTTTAAGTCCCTTGAGTTCTCAACATAAAATAATGAGAGGTGATTGACACAAGATGATTTATGAACAAACTCCAACAAAACATTGAAGAGATGGCTGTTAATGGTGTAGAGGAGGAGCAACATGTGCCCCACCATATTGTTTTCTCCATTGCAAAATCGGCATTACCATCGTTTACGGATCATCAATGGGACTGGTCTCCTCTCTTCTCCTATCCTATCACTCTCCATTTATTTTTATGGTATGGCTCCACTGAACCGCTCAATGCCATATTTCAAACATCAGTATGTTGAGTATCAAACATGATGTCAGAAATCTGCAGTGAAGCCACACTTGGACACGGTCATGTTTAGGTCTTACAACAAAATTAGGCTTAAAGAAGATCAAGTCAGTGACATATCTACTGGAAATAAAAGCTTTCAGAGATGGCTGCTTCCTCTTATTGTAATGACCCACTGTCCTTCACCAGTGTGGTGCATTAGATGGCTGATATCAGTATCCCCTGTAGTGACTAATTGGCTTAAGAGGTTTTGTGCCAGTGCTCTCTGTTATACTAATGACTCTCTCTCTCTCTCTCTCTCTTGCTCCCCCCCCCCCCTTCTCTCTCTCTAATATGGCCCTTTCTCTCTCTCTCTCGTCCATCTCCCAGGACTACCTGCACTCTCTGGGTAAGGCCAGGACTGCTCAGGTGCAGAAGGATGCCAGGATCGGAGAGGCACAGTACAAACGAGACGCTGTCATCAGGGTACAGTTACTTGTAGTTCAATCTACCTTCCTCTCTCTGTCTTACTCCTCATCTGTTGTGTATCCATATGGAACATACTGATCATACATAATAAATTACTAAACCACATATCAATAGATGTTTTCCCCCACCCCACCAAAATGTGTATAAGCTAAAATGTGTCAATTTTCTCTCCCCCTCCGCCTTGACTTCTGTGCAGGAGGCACATGCCATGCAGGAGAAGGTGTCTGCACAGTATAAGAATGAGATTGAGATGGCGAAGGCCCAGAGAGACTTTGAGCTCAAGAAGGCAGTATATGACATGGAGGTGAACACCAAGAAGGCTGAGTCAGAGATGGCCTACCAGCTCCAGGTGCAGTACTATACGTTGTCAATGTATTTGCAGGTCACACATGTATTAATTTCTCAAGACATAGGACATTAGAGAGACAGGAGTCTGGACAGGCAGCACATGTCTCCAGTAGGATGGGTAACGGGGGCTGTACCACTTAAATTGCAGTTTCAGGCGATGTAATGTTAAACCTCCTCTCCTCCCACCAGGTGGCTAAGACCAAGCAGAAAATAGAGGAGGAGAAGATGCAGGTGCAGGTGGTGGAACGCACCCAGCAGATCATGCTGCAGGAGCAGGAGATCACCCGCAGGGAGAAGGAGCTGGAGGCCAAGGTGAAGAAGCCAGCCGACGCCGAGAGATACAGGCTGGAGAAACTGGCTGAGGCTATGCGGTAGGTCCCTGCCTGGAGGGTTGTGTGGCAATGCCTTTTAACCACTTAAGCCCCCTCTATAATTATTAAGTTGCTACTGTACGCGGTATGCTCTTTTTTTCACTCTACACCAAATCTCTTTGGCAATAATATCCAATCTACAATTCTTCGACAAGCATTCCCCCAAGAATGGGGATGCTGGCGTTCAAGTGGTTAAATGTTACAAAAAGCAAATTAACTGCATCTTACGCAGCTGCACTGAAGTGAATACAATACATAAGGTACGTTAACTAAAATGGAATGTTTGCTGTTTCCATTAATTACCATTGCATTACTTGTTAATTACTAGCAAATGCATTTCCAGCACGGAAAGCACTTCAAATATGTATGTATATCATGGACATTTTCTAGAAACAAAAATGTAGTTTTCTTTCCAGCAGTTATATCTGCTAGAGAACATATTGTGAAGAATAAAGTTGGGATGCATTTCTCTGTTTTGAGAAGCGCTATAAAAATGTAACGGTGCATTGAGTGATTTGCTGTAAGAAGTGTATGTGTGGTGTGTGCAGCTTTCTAACCGAACCTCGTCTTCAGTCTGCAGCTCATCATGGAGGCAGAGGCCGAAGCTGAATCCATCAGAGTGAGTCTTGTTCCTCTTTCTCTGTTCTGTTTACACACTCCCTCATCCCTCAGCCACTTCTGTTACCTCCCTACTTATACCCCACACACATGCACACAACACAGCTCCTCCCCTGCTCTCTCTCTCTCTCTCTCTCTCTCTCTCTCTCTCTCTCTCTCTCTCTCTCCCTCCCCCCTCCCTCTTGTAGATGATATTTCCCAGCATGTCTGTCTTCACCCCTCTCACAGTTAGTCATTGACTGACCTTGATCCCACTTTGTTGCCTGTCATCCATTAGTTTGTTGCCTGTGAGACACTCTGTTATTCTCTGTTATTCTTTCTCTGTTGCTGTTTGTTGAATTTGGTTTTAGACTGCTGGAAAGCAGAGGTAAAATGATTGTAAACTAGTTATAACATAGTTTTAAAAAACAGCTTTGAAAAACACTGTACCTCAAACAAATGAATTATCATTTATAAAAGTGAAATGACAGCAAATGGAGTGTGACTTTGCAGGTCTATTGTAACTATACATCTATAGTATATGTGTCCTGTCCTCAAAACAAACAAAGGCAGATTGTTTGAGATAACAGTTTGTCTGTTCATCAGTTCCTCATCCAGTCCTACCTGTGTTTTACTGTAAACTCTGTGTGTTTGTGTGTCTCAAAACAGATGATGGGTGAGGCCGAGGCGTTTGCTGTGGAGGCTAAAGGTCGCGCTGAGGCAGAGCAGATGGTTAAGAAGGCAGAGGCCTTCAAGCAGTACGAGGAAGGAGCCATGGTTGACATGCTGCTGGAGAAAATACCTCTGGTCAGTACAACTACTTCTAGATGGATGGATGGCACAATCAGAATTATTGCTATTGCCACGTGCTGTATGTTTGCACATACATTAAATTAGTCTTTGCCCCCCTTCACCTCCACTAGATGGCAGAGGAGATCAGCAAGCCGCTGTGTATGGCCCAGAAGGTTACTATGATCTCCAGCGGTGGATCAGAGGTGGGAGCGGCCAAGCTGGCAGGAGAGGTCCTGGACATCATGACCAGGCTGCCCGCCGCTGTGGAGCAACTGACCGGCGTCAGCATCTCACAGGTCACATCGGTAAGATTCCTGTTGCCGTGACTAGTGTTCTGAACTTCTGATTCAGATTTAACGAAGTGTAATCGCTCACATTCTCTCCATGTTGAATCCACAGAAGGGCCGCGCGCACTAAGAGAACCGGGGCGGTGAGAGTGATGAGAGGAGAGCCATCTACCACGTGCACCACCCCCCCTCCAGTGCCTATAACCACTATATCTACATGCTTTTCACCGTGACCATAGTGCTGCTGTGTGTATGTCAGTGTGCGTGCATGTTGATAGCGTTGACACAATGGGCCATCGTGGCTCCTTGCTGCTCCCCCTCACCTCGATCCGCCAGGGATGTTATTTTATTGTTCATGGTTTTATTTGTTTTTCCGTTTTGCTTTTAGTTTTGGACTCTTGGTTCACTTCCAATGGGATATTCAATATATCCTTTCCTAGTTGTTTTTGATTCCTGCCTTGTTTTTCCCTAATCATATCGCTTGAGTGGTCTGGTCTGGAATGGTCTGTAGTGTTCTCTCTTTCTATGTTCAGTGTTATAGGTCCAGGAGTAAAGGAGTATAATTCTGCCCTACTGAGCCAAAAGGCAGTAAGTTGCCAGAGTAGGTCTATTTGGGTTCTGCCAAAATTATCGTATGTAGTGAGATGGAATGGTGGAATTATTATTTAATTACATTAGTCATTATAATTAAATTAGTCATTTATACATTCTGCGTACCTGTGTTCTATACTATGGCATTTATACCCTCACTAAAATAGTTATTTTGCCTCAGTAGGGCAGTACAGACTCTATGCTGCTTTTTCAACCAACTTAGACCTAACATAGGAGAGCCAGGATCACTTTGACTAGCAGGGGTGGAAAGCTGTTGTCGTGCCATTTTTTTTACTCGTATTTCTAAGATGTTTTATTATTTTGTTTCTTTTTCTGATCAGTCATTTTACCTCTTACAGAGGATCTGGGTCTGTGAACTGACATTCAATCTTTTTACTGTTATAGAAAGTCATGTAAAGCTTATATCCAGTTTTCCTATGAAAAAGAAATCAGTTGTAGTTCATATGGAACTTGTGTTTTTCAGTCGCAGCTCTGTGTTAACATTTTTGTCCCTATATTTTTCTAGTGGGTATAATCAGTACCTTTCTAGTTTTTTTTGCATATCATTGCCTAGGTCACTAGTTTATATACAGTTGAACAAGCAGTTTGCATGGTTGTAATCGCTTTGAACACTACTAACGCTACGGGTCAACATAAGGTTATTGGTGTAAATTTGTGCACCCTAAAGCATGCTACTAATTGCAAATTTTCTAGATTGGCCAGTTTTAACATCGTGGGGGGTAGCCCACAATAAATGCAGGCTGTGGAGCGGAGGGCTTTCTTCTGAACATTACAGTGAGGAGGGGAAAGGAAGTGGGCGGTAGGAACAAGCAGAGGGTTTTCTTGCACGGAGCAGAGAACATGTTTGTGGTGGGCAACGAGAGAATTGTTGGTTTGAAATTGACTGCACTGTCTTTGAAGTCTGAAGGTTATATGAAAGTGGAAAGTTTGCTAGTGCTGACTCAACTAACGTTTTTTGATTCGCTTTCTGCTTCAAGTTTGCTCTGGCGTTTTGCATGTACTGTCTGTCTCTCTCTGACCAACTGTCCAAAGTTTGTAGGCTGCATTGCCTATGCATTTAGTTACCTACCGCCAAGTGCCTGGATAAGTCAAAGCCTCAACTCACAACATAAATGTTGGTTAAAAGTCTGGTTTATCTGATAACGGTATAGTCTGCGTGTGAGAGTTCAGTGATTTGTTCCAACTTTTTGGCGAGCCATGGACCGTCATTGTCCAGGGTTTTGGGTAAAAGCCAAATCCTAATCTAATCGCTTCCTCTTTTATATGTTTCTCTTTACTAATCAGTTTTATAAGCAAACAATGTATGATTTCCTTTATTCTACCCTTATAAAAGTTGTTCAGTATGTTCTGTAAGTACTGTAGTATATAGAAATGTATAAATGTTGTAGGCTAATTGACTGATTTTATGTAACATGAAAGAATTTATTGCAAGTCTATGTAGACATAAACTTTAAAATCTGATGTTCTCTGTGTTGTTTCATTGGTCCCATTCCTAAAACCCACAGGGGCCTATTACACGAAAGGAGAATTAAATAAGCCTGGATTTAAGTCAAATCCAGGTTTGACAAAGTCTGGTCCGTACAGCCAGGCTGAAAAGGAGCGACTTTGTCGAGCTAGCCAGGATGGTAAAGCCAGGCTTCACGTATTCCTATAAAAGACCATGAAAGTCGAGAGCAGAATCCTTGAACTTGACCAATCATGGAGTGCAAAACCAGAGCGGAGTTCTTCTCTGTGGCTGCAGCAGCTCATGTAACAGTGGTATTCCCAGGAATTACATTTAGGGCAAGCGAGATTCCTGCCCTAAATGTAATTCCTGGGAACGCCACTGTTTGCCAGACGAGACCCCCCCCCCCCCCCCCTTTTGTAGGGGGGGTGGGGGTACTCGGGGGAAAAATCTCGGGGGAAACAAGTTAACCACAACACTACACACACCTGACTACAAAACTGAAATGTTGTAGTTTAGTAATGAATGGCTCAAGCTGCTCTCAGAGCCCCTTTTATGCCAGGTGAGTACAGGTGATGGCCCAGACCCCCACCCCTGGCACTCCTGGTACCCCATGAAGACAAAGGCATACATTTTCATCACTATATACTATATATATATACTGCCTGTTTTTCAGTCAGCCTTTTACTTCATTTTCTAGGGGAGGCAAGATTTTAGTTCCTGCCTCTACGGTGGGTACGCCACTGATAGCGTCACAATCATTTTTAACCACTTAGCTAAAAAAATAAATAAAAAAATAGCCGATCTACAAGCTCAGAGCACAGCACCAAGCTTGTATCTGCTATTTTTGAAAAATCTTGAAAATGTGTGCATATCTTTGAAATATATATACATTTTTAAAGCAAACATTTTTAACTCAAATCTTTGCTTCTGTGGGTCCCTGGCACAAAACATTTTCAGATGGGGGTCCGTGGCCAAATGTATATCAATTTAGGGGTCCTTGGCATGAAAAAGGTTGAAAACCACTGTTTAAATTGCAGTGGTTCACAAACCTTTTAGCTCAAGAGTCTTGAGGCTTGGGTCCCGGCTCCCGGGGAGACATCAAATTTCATTTTTGGTTCTTGACCCAAAAGAGAAATTTGATGTCTCCCCGGAATCATAAGAGGAAGTAAAATGTATAATAAGCAAGAAAGGAAACACGGCCGCAATAAATGGATCCAGGGAGAAGGCGTGACAAAGTATTGGCGACAAATTAAATGCACAAGTCATCCAAAATATATACAATTTAGATACAAGTCCATAAATATATAATTCAGTTAGGCTTAAACATGAGGAGTGTATAGTGAACTGAATATTGGAATTATCGCCTACTAATCTACAATGCCATAGCCTATTATATGCGCCATGCATCCAACCAATATGTCTGAGTCTGTGCTCAGGAATGTGTCTAAAACAAAAAAATCTCCATAAATTCAAGGCTTCATGGAGTGTGTAATTGATAGAAAATAAGTATTTTTTGGGTGAACTATTCTTTTAAGTGTCTTGTTCAGGGACACTTTGACACATTGCTGAGGCTTGGAATTGAACCTGGGATTTATGGCTTGACAGGCAGGCTCTCTAACCATTCAGCTATGGCCACATCATCAGCAGTGATTCTAAGGCAGTTCTCCTCTGTAACAGTAAAGGGGTTTCAGGGGAAACCAGCAAAATGATGAATAATATAATAAAAGACTGTCTTGCTAATAAAGCGTCATGTCTCTCATTTTCTACAATGGATTTGATATCTTGCTACCATAATTGACGGCCACAGTCATGGAGTGTACACGAGTGTATGTGCTCAATTGCCAAGCAGACACATGGCCCAACTAACTCCACATTTTCCCCCAAAATTCCTCAATATTCTGCCTGTGACACCAGCTGCTTCGCATCCCATCACTGTACTTGCAGGATGTACAATTAATATCAAACGCATTATGCTCCAATACTTATGCAAATCACTTCGCCAACACATTACCTTTATAACCAGACTATTGTTATCCTCCGAGGCCATAACAGTTTATTTTGAACCGCATCTCCTCACACAATTTATTTTTCCCAATTTAGTGCCATATGTCAAAATGACCGGCTTCACCGGGAATCGTGTGCTTGTATTTTGCTAAGAGATTGGTTTAATAGTTTAATTGATATTGATTTATTAGTGCATTAAATGTCCCCATCCACTTTAATAGGAAAATGAAAAAACTCCCATTCAAGTATTTATTTCTCAGAAACCGTAAGGGCTAGAGTTTCAAGACTTGGAGGGGTGGTTCATGATTTAGTCCAAAATTATTGGGAAAAAAATTACACCAGTCGGCCTCATGGTGGCGCTATAACAGCCCACTTTACGTTTTGGCCTATAACTCTTGAACCGTAGGTCGTAAATTAAAAATATTTTTTCCCTAGATTCCTTGGGTCATGACGCATTTGTGTCAGGATAGATTTTCCGCCATTTTTAATTTTCATCAAAACACACTTTTAGCTCCTCCACATATTTTGTCCAAATTTTCTATGTCAAAAATCGGTACACATGATCTCTGGGCCCATGCGATAAACATATCCAAACGGCATTTTGATAGTCCTTACCGTTCGTCCGTAAATGGCTTCCAAAGTTAGTGGGAGGGGCCTGTTTTACCAAAAATGCCAGAAATCACGAACGAAACGTCCGGTGAATCCCAAATTTGAATCACATGTTGAGGATGGTTTACTCAACAAATCCCCAAAAGCATTTCCATTTTGACCCATAGGGGGCGCCACAAATGCACAAAATGTAACCGAGGCAAAAACATGATTTTTGGGGGGATCAGTCCTCTCAAAATGAAATAAAAGCGATATCAGGAGTGACGTGACAATACGATTGGTCTGTTACATTTGTGGGAGGGGCCTATTTATTTAGTGGGAGGGGCCTATTTCCTAAAATCAAAACGGCACGTATCACGAAGGCAGGATCTGATCGGCACCCGATTCGAATGGCACGTCGCACGGCCTCCGACGGTATTCCTCCCGGCGTATCCCTCGAGTCGTGATACGGTCGGCGCAACCACACTTTGCAATTTCCCAGAATTGCGACGCGTCTAGTTATGGATGCTATAAATCAGTAGAGACCCCCACATTAACGTATGCTTTATGGCCACGGACCCCTAGGGACCCCCTGGCCCAGGGGCCCCCATCTGAAAAATATTTAGTGCCAGGGACCCCCAGAAGAGAAAAGTTATGTTAAGAAATTCAACATCATTCAAAATGTTCCAAACATTTTCAAGATGTTTCAAACATTTTTAAAAATATCAGATGTACAAGCTCGCTGCGCCGCCTCGAAGTGACGCGCTGTGAGCTTGTAGATCTGATATTTTTGAATGGCCAAAGTATAAAATATGGATAAAGTGGTTAAAATGATTGTGATGCTGTATTTTAAATTGAATCGATTTTTTTTTGTTTTAAAACATACTGGTTTTAAATAGACAATTTATTCAAATATGTAAATATACACGATTCACATATGCAAAGTACAAAAGTATTCACATTAAAATATACTTAAGTGCTGAAAGTAAAAGTACTCATTTTGCAGAATATCCCATTTCACAAGTTTCCAAATGTGTAAAAATGCTTTGAAAAACGCATTGTGAGCTTGTAGATTTCAAATAGCCTAATAGGACTGTAGTGGTTAATGAATGTTTTGTAATCATATTAAACATCTATAAAGTAACTAGTAACTAAAGCTTTCAAGTAATTGTGGTGAAGTAAAAGTACAATATTTGCCTCTGAGATGTAGAGGAGTAGAAGTAAAAGTATTAAAAATACTCAAATAAAGTACAAATACCTCAAAATTGTACGTAAGTACAGGAGTACATGTACTTAGTTACTTTACACCGCTGCTCTGCACAGGTGAAGATGATTTAGTGTTGATGAGTGAAAAGCAGTCTGTGGATCTATTCACTCTGCAGGATGAACATCCGGTCAGAAAACGGAAATGGTTTGTCCATGTGACGTGCGGGTGAACGTGTTCAACGCACCGGATCCAGTAGGCGGGGCTTTAGACCGGATGTGAATACTGATTTAAAACAGACGCAGGCGCACAACGTCTGCTTGGCAGTGCTTTCAAACATTTTGTCTTGCATCACGTCACGCTCCTCTGCTGAAGGTAAACTAATGTTTGATTGAGTTAAAACACTCACTGTGTGGGGGTTTGTAGATCTAACCCTGCCATATGTTCATGTGTGTTTATAATCTACTTTAGCCTTGGATCAAGACGGCCCGTCAGGGATTGTATTATTTATGGTGGTCGAGTCTGATGTTTGTTGGTAGTTTTAAACGGATCATAAATCCCCATAAATGAACCCAATCCAACATATACAGTGTTTAAACACAAATACACGGATGTTACCCGTCCATACGGGTCTGTTGTGTTCCGTAATATTACGTAGAGTTTAATAAAGACGCGTTTTAGTCCCGTGTGTGTCTGAACGCCGTTCTAGTTACACATTTACATGGACATTTACCTGCTGCAACAGCGCCACTTTTCCAAATAGTTTGTGGTTCTGTGTTTAAGGCTCGTGCGTCTATACTTATGTATGCATTGTAAATATAAAGTGATTATCTTAAAGCCACAGATGTTATCCGTACATACGGGGTGTTAGTGTTCAGTTAATGTTCAGTATAGATTAATAAAGAAGTGTTTTAATCCCCTCTGTGGATGAACGTCATTTCCTGGATTACATGGGGTGTAATACCGGTGTTCACCTGCAACAGCGTCACTTACACCCATTGAATGATATATACAGTGATGTTCAGACAGACCAGATTGAAACATTTATTTATTGAATAATACGGAATATTACTGAACATAAAGGGTCCGTATGGTGGGATAACATCTGTGGCTTTGGGATAAACACGTTATATTTAGAGTAACATACATTTATCAAGATGTTTGAGACTTTAACATGGAACTAGCCATGGTTCACGGTGCCAGTTCCCCCTGGGTTTTCGCGGTTTTCTATTTGTTGACATTGCCAACTCTCACATGTACATAAACTTTCAGATTTCAAACATAAAGTGCTTACCACCGAGCCACGGATGTTACCTCGCGATGCGGACCACATTAAGTACCCGTATCTCCCGTATTGTTCAATAAAAAGCATTTTAATCCGATCGCCGGCCATTTTCTCCAATTTTTTCCCGATACTTTCAACCATGCGACACCTAATGGTTGGGAGGTGTATTGCACTCTGATACATTACAAAAAAAGAAAAAACAAAAAAAGAAAATGGCCGGCGATGGGATTAAAATGCTTTTTATTGAACAATACGGGAGATACGGGTACTTAATGTGGTCCGCATCGTGAGGTAACATCCGTGGCTCTGTGGTAAGCACTTTATATTTGAAATCTGAACGTTTATGTACATGTGAGAGTTGGCAATGTCAACAAATAGAAAACTGCGAAAACCCAGGGGGAACTGGCACCATGTTTCAGGGCTAACATGGAACTAACTACAAACACTATTTTTGGAGAGTGTTAAGAATGTCAAAAATAGGACAATAATAATAATGTCATTTTATTTGTACAGCACTTTTCACATTTCATACTTTTCATGAAATATCTAGAACAAAACAAATGTAAAAGCCTAAGGATAGAGATTAAACTGAGCTAAATTGTAACATAAGATAAATAACACTCAGGCAAACACTCAAGAAATCTGAGTCTTGATCTAAGGCATGAAACTATAATATCGTGTCTATCGGGAGGAAACCATAGAATGTCCCAAACTGTTACTTTTCAGGATTTAAAAAATGGCAAAAGTAGCAGATCTACAAGCTCAAAACGTGTTGCTTTGTGCCACGTTTCAAGCTTGTAGATCTGCTACTGTTGATGGTACTACTTGAAAATGTGTCCACATTTTTCAATATGTTTTTTTAAAGCGAACATTTTTAACACTAATATTTGCTTCTGGGGGGATTCTACAAATGTCTTCTAAATCAGTGGTTCTCAAACTTTTTCGTGCCAAGGACCCCCAAATAGACATTTATTAGCCCGCAAACCCCCATTTGAAAAGATAAGCCAGGGACCCCCATAATAGAAGATTTGTACGGCTCTAGCAGTGATTTTCAACCATTTTAATTTCAAAGACCCCCAGTTTGACATGCATTAAGGCTACAGACCCCAATTCATATTGTAAAATCAATGTGAATTGATTTAACTCTGAGAGTGTACAAATGGAACCAAATGGACCCGTTGGGTCCATTTGGTTCCATTTGTACACTCTCAGAGTCACAGACCCATAAGGGTCCATTTGGTCCCTGCCCATCATTTAGCTGGGGACCCCCTGGAACCCCCTCAAGTACCCCTGGGGGTCCCCGGACCCCACTTTGAGAACCAATGTTCTAAATCATACGTTTTTTGAAAAAAACTTTTGTTGCTTTAATCAAACTTTTTCATGTCAAGGACAAGGACCACCCAAAATTATATGTATATTTGTTCCAGGGACCCCCCAGAAGCAAAAATTTGAGTAAAAGAAATTCAGAAATTTTCACAATTTTTCAAAAAATAGCAGATATGCAGGCTCATAGCGAGGCACTCGGTGCCGCGCTATGAGCTTGTAGATCTGCTATTTTTGAATAGCCAAAGTATAAGATAATGGTTAAAGTGTTTACACTGACGCGTTCCCGGTCTTAAAGGGTTAACACTATAGCATACATGGGCAACTGGCGGCCCGGGGGCCACACGCGGCCCTCACCTTATTAACTTAATGCGGCCCGCAGGTTAATGGTGATATATTATTGATTTCAGCTGTTTCAATTCCAAACATGCAATCATGACCCGCTTTAATTACTTCAGTCTATATTATTAGTTCAATGACTTTATATCCAATGTATTTGTATTTAAGTTCATAAAGTTAACTTAATTATAAGCAAATCCATTTGAAATTAAATAAAAAAGGATTACAATTCCAAAATAGCTGATCTACAAGCTCAAAACGCGTCGCGATGCAACGCGCTTTGAGCTTGTAGATCAGCTATTTTTGCTACTTTTGTGTGACATACTAGAATGACAAATTTAATTTACAAAAAAAAGTAAAAATATGGAGATAAGAGGTGTCTGCCCGACAACAACAATAATATGCAATGTGTCCCTCTGGAGTGAGTGTGGAAATATAGTGGCCCTCTACACCATCAAAGTTGCATCACCCCTGCACTATAGCCCATTGGTTCTCAAAGTGGGGTCCGGGGACCCCCAGGGGTCCTTGAGGGAGTTCCAGGGGGTCCCCAGCTAAATGATAGATTAGGCACCAAATGGACCCTTATGGGTCTGTAACTCTGAGTGTACAAATGGAACCTAACGGGTCCATTTGGTTCCATTTGTACACTCTCAGAGTTAAATTAACATTGATTTTACAATATGAATTGGGGTCCCAGAGATATAAATGCCATTAATGGGGGTCCGTAGCCCTAATGCATGTCACACTGGGGGTCCTTGAAATTAAAATGGTTGAAAATCACTGCTTTGAGAGCCGTAAAAATCTTCTATTATGGGGGTCCCTGGCTTATCTTTTCAAATGGGGGTCCGCGGGCTAATAAGTGTCTATTTGGGGGTCCTTGGCACGGAAAAGTTTGAGAACCACTGCTATAGCCTACTTAAAAACTGTATTTTCTATTATTATTGTTATTATTATACAATGTATTAAATGTAATGTTGGTATATATCTGTGTCTTGCAGGTTAATCATGTGACCTTCTGCAGAGTGGACTAAATCTACTTCATACAGTGAGTTAAAAACGCTGAGTCATGGCTCCTAGCTATGACTCAGCGTTTGACTCGCTGTATGAACGCTTCAGGGAAGGTTCAAAGGATGGAGTCATCAGGAGATAGCTGGTAATAGAGTGTCTGTAACTCAGGACAAGGGGCTTGAAGATGGAACCTCGATGGAGTCGACGCAGCAACGAGAGGCCCTGAGAGCTGAAACGTATAACGGTGCCAACGAACGTTCTCCGTTTGAGATGCAAGGCGTACGGTGCTCGGGACGTGGTGCCATACAACCTACGCGGCTCTATTAATACCAGCTATCTTCAACCACGCGGCGGGAGGCCCCGCACGGTACGTACCTGGATCACACCTGGCCAGCAGTGGTGGAAAGTAACTAGGTGCATTTACTTGAGTACTGTATTAAGTGCAATTTCAAGGGATTTGTACTTTACTTGAGTATTTCCAAATTTCAATACTTTTACTTTTACTCCACTACATCTCGGATCCAAATATTGTACTTTTTACTTCACTACATTTATTTGAAAACTTTATTTTAGTTACTTTGTAGATTTTGACTATAATTACAAAAAATGTATTAACCACTTCAGCCATACATTTTGGCCATTTGAAATTAGCCGATCTACAAGCTCACAATGCGACTCATTGTGAGCTTGTAGATCGGCTATTTTCAAAAGATTTTAATATATTTTGAAAACTTGTGAAACAGGATATTCTACATAATGTGTACTTTTTTATTTTTGGTACTTCAAGTACATTTTGATACCAGTACCTTTGTACTTTTACTCAAGTGAATTTTGAATTCTGGACTTTAACTTGTAACAGAGTATTTCTACATTGCAGTAGTGATACTTTTACTTAAGTAAAAGCAAATCAGTATTTTCTTCCACCACTGCTGGCCATTATAAACTAGGGCTGTGTCACCATTACAAAATGGAAGTTAACGATTCATTATCACATGATTGATTGTGATCAAAGATTGAATTGTGTTTGACGTTGAGCATTGGAACATTATGAATACAAATGTAATGTAATTTTGGCTTTTAGGGCTTCGTAAACAAAAGTTGCACAAGGTAGATATGACACATAATATACATCATTTAATTACAACAAATACATTTATAGTGGGATTAGCAGAGTGGAAATAGCCAATCTACAAGCTCAAAACATGTTGCGATGCGACACGTTTGATCTGGTAGATCTGCTATTTCCACAATGTTTGAAAATATATGAACGTTTTTAACATGGTAATGATTATGACGATTATGTAAAACATAATTGCAAATTCAAATAATTGCAATTAGGCTATTGCGTAATAATTGTGACCGGTCTAGTATAAACCCTAGGGTTTATACTCATGGTAACTGATGGCTGATATCAGACATCACTTTGAGAGCCACTGGTCTAGCGGCTCAGAGCTGAACCAAGACGTCTGTGGTTTTATTTTCAAGCCGAATCCCAACCCTCAACATTCTGCCTCCTCCAGTGTTATGGAGAAATTGGTGACCTGACAAAAGATGTGTCCATCGTGTCCATCACATGTCAAACATCCAAAGTTAAATCACTGCTGTTAGTTCATGAACAGAGTTGCTCTGTTCATAAACAAACGGTTGTTATTTACATTTGGACATGGTGATGTTTTTGTGGAGTCCACGAGATGGTCGCATGTTTTCTGAAGGTCACCAATTTCACTGTAACCCTTGGCCAAATGATATTCATGTGGGGGTCCTTGATATGAAAACATTTGAGAGCCAATGTCTTTAGTTGTTTCTGAAACTTGATGAAATGATAAGCATTGTAGACTTTACTTGAACATGGTGTTTGATACAGGAATAGACGGCACCTCTTTGCTAAATTGGCAATGTTTCTCCCAAAATGTAAAGCAAATAAAAAATTTGCAAAAAAGCAGGGGTCTTCAACAGGGGGTCCGGGACCCAGAGTTACTGCAGGGGGTCCGCCAAATATTTTTTTACATTAACCACTTGAACCCTAGCATCCCTTTGCTGAGGAGAACTTAAGCCAAAAATAGCAGATCTACAAGCTCACAACGCCTCGCGCTGCAAGGCGTAGTGAGCTTGTAGATCGGCTATTTTTTAGCAAAGAGTTATAGGTGTAGAGGGAAAAAAGAGCAGCAAAAGTTTATCTCAAACATAATTTTATACAATATAGAGGGGGTCCCTGCTTCAGCTCTCTCTCAGCTAGGGGGTCCTTGGCCTGAACACGTTGAAGACCCCTGTCTTAAAGGGATAGTTTAAGGGTAAGACCACTTTGGTATAGGTTTGGGTTGTGTATTTACCTTGCCATGATGTAACTCCAAAGGTGGACAAGAAATAAAAAATAATTGCTCCATTGATTAGAAATTGATAATTCAAAATATGCTCCTCATTGACTTACATTGTAAGGTAAAACAGCTCTCAAAGTCACTCTTTTAGCACATAAATGAACCCAAACAATGTTGATGCAGACAATATAGAACATCACCAAACCCAGTACTGTTTGTTTTTTTAATAAAAATGTCAACTTACTGTTGATTTTACTATTTGAAGATCTGGATCCGGATCCGCCGATCCAGTCCGGGTTTTCTACTTATTAAAAATGGCAAAATCAACAGGAAATTGACATTTTTATTTAAAAAAAAACAGTACTGGGTTTGGTGATGTTCTATATTGTCTGAATCAACTTCGTTTGTGTTCGTTTTTGTGCTAAAAGAGTGACTTTGAGAGCTGTTTTACTGTACAATGTAAGTCAATGAGGAGCATATTTTGAATTATCAATTTCTAATCAATGGAGCAATTATTTTTTATTTCTTGCCCACCTTTGGAGTTACATCATGGCAAGGTAACTACACAACCCAAACCTCTACCAAAGTGGTCTTGCCCTTTAAAACACTTTTTCCTATGGATTAGTCACCCCATGGAGACTTGAATTCATGGATATGTTTTTGTTTTTGTCTCATTCCTAAACCAATAATTTGATGACCGGCAGCGGTTCCGGTAGGAGACACAAAGAGTCTCCTTTGTGCCTACCGGTCCATAATTCAAGGCTTCATGGGGTGACTAATTGATTGAAAAAAAGTGTGTTTTTGGGTGAACTATCCCCTTTTAAGTAATGTAAAGTAGTATACATGATGTGAACATGTACGGGTGGGTACATCATTATCAGTCCTAAAACATATTGTTTTATGCCCACAGTGGCTGTAGGCCAGTCAAGCATCTTCAAAGCATGTACTTAAAGGAGTAGTTCACCCAAAAAAATACTTATTTTCTATAAATTGCACACCCCATGAAGCCTTGAATTCATGATTTAGTTTTTGTCTCATTACTAAGCCAATAATTTGTTGACCGGGTGTATTTCCGGTAGGAGACACAAATAATTTACTTTGTGTCTCCTACCGGATACATTAGCCGGTAGGAGACGGGAATCTAATTATTGGCATAGGAATGCGACAAAAACAAATCCATGAATTCAAGGCTTCATGGCGTGTGCAATTGATAGAAAATAAGTCATTTTGTGGGTGAACTACTCCTTTAAGTTACTTAATTACTTACTTTGAGGAATAGCAATGGCCAATTACACATTGAAGTGCCCACTTTTCCCGGGTGCCCACTCTTCTAGTTACAAAATGTTGATTTATTTTCAAACATGTTCAATGTTCATGTACAATGCAATTAAATCCTTAATCACAATTATTTGTGACAATTACTCAAGTAAAATGCCATAATGGTGACACAGCCCTGTCAGTGACCAGCTTATGGCTCTACAGACCATCTTGGCTTCCAAAATGTCAACCTGTAAGGCCTGCTCAACTCAACGTTTTTGTTTTGTTTTGTGTCTTTACAGAACACGAAGATGACAAGAAGAAGACGTCCGTAAGTGAAGATGGCAGGAAGGTAGGAACCTTTTGATTGCAGCTGCTGCTTGTTAAGGGGGCTACATGCTACATGCTACCATACCATGTATGTCGTCATTCGCGTCGTCTATCGTATAGTTTCACAAATGACTAAATGTCTGTCCAAATCACATTTATGTGATTTATTTATCGTTTCACGTAATTGTTCGGCTAAAGCTTTGGTCACATCGGTCCACATCACATACGACCATATGTGGTCGTAACTTCTCCTCTTTTCCTCTATTCTTTGCTTTAATAAAGCAATAGCAAAATGATTTGTTTTTATTCACTTTTGTGTCTGAGTTATTTGATCGATTTTTTATTTTTGTCTATCTTTCTTTTCACAAACACATTTCTTTCTTCTTGCCTGTCTATTGCACTAGTTATTCACTAGTGGTTTGTGTGTACAAATGTATGTGATGTGGAGGTATGTGAGTTATGTCTGGTATCATTATGGTAGCATGTAGCCCCATTAACACTGTGTTTACATCCATCTGTGCTGTAGGTCTGTGCAAACTAATAGAGAAAGCAAATGATGTCCGTAGTGTCATTTGCTTCCTTTCTTAGTGTTTTTTTTTCCATTTGCTGCTGTTTGAGTCGTGGCTGCTGTTGAAGGTAAGTGCTAGTAGTGACACGGTCTATCATTGGTTGTCGGGCAGAAACCTTGTATCTCCATATTTAAACATCATTTTTTGTAAATACATTTCTTTACTTGGTCATACTACAGTGTCACACACTAAAGCCAGTACAAACAGCCGATCTACAAGCTCACAAAGCAAAGATCATGATAATTACATTGGATCCATTGGAACACAGTTTATTTTGTGTCTATTTTAAAAAGTAACAGTTTGGACATAAAAGGTTTCTACTTGACCTCCATACTTTAACTTTCCCTCTTTTCTCTTCTCTATTATTTGCTTTAATAAAGTTATTACTTTTTTTCCCCCTAGTGTGTCTTTGTGTGTTTTTTTACAAGTGTAGTACTGACAGCATACGTATACTAGGCTGTTTATGTAATGACAGGGTGCAGTATATGTAGGCTCACGCTAAGCTGTATAATATAGTGACAGGGTACAGTATATGTATACTAGGTTGTATAATATAGTGACAGGGTATAGTATATGTGGCTCTTGGTCACATAGCAAACTCACATAGTTAAACCTATTTGCGCTTTATCTATTTTTGATAAAGTTAAAAATATAGCTTTTTTTTGCCCTGTCATAGTATCAAGTAAACCTTTTTTAGTTTTAACTGTAAAATTTGCACTATCAGCGTCATTCGCTTAGCGCCGCTTGCGTTAAGTCATTTAACGGGTGGCGGGCCAGCGGTTTGCGTCGTTTGCGTTCAATGCCCGTCATTCGTGAAGAATAAGTAAGAAGGGACTGGACCAGTGTTTTTTTATTATTGGGTCACGGCCAGCGTTTTGATTTGATTTGCGTCGCGTCTCAGGATTTCACGTTACATCCGTGCAGGTAAGTCATCACGTCAGCCCACATCACATAAGTCCATGGTGTAGTGTAGTGTAGTATGTGATGTGGATTGATGTGATGTATGTGTTGTCATTTCACAACACATGCGGGTAAAAATTACATTTGATTTCACGTCGCTAACGTCATATGCAGGTAAGTCTTCATCACGTCAGCCCACATCACATATGACCGTACAGGGGGGCCGTATGTGATGTGCATTGATGTGATGTATGTGTTGTGTTGTGTCATTTCACAACATATGCGGGTAAAACATCATCACGTTACGTCCACGTCACATATGAACATATGTGGAGGTATGTGATGCATGTCGTCCTTTACGTCGTGTGTCGTTTCGCGTAATTTTATTGCCGTTGTACCGTTTCAGGCTATTTGCGAGTAAAGCTTCATCACGTCAATCCACATCACATAATAATAATAATAATAATAATAATAATAATAATAATAATAATAATAATAATAATAATAATAATAATAATAATAATATCACATTACTGGTCGTAGGGTTAGGGTTATATGTGATGTGGATTTATGTGATTTTGTGATTATTTCACGACATTTGCGGATAGCTCGTCATTCACGTCGGTCGGCAATTTTTTCTTTTAGGCGAGGTACACGCCGTTGTTTACAGTAGGTCAGAACAGGGAGAGATGTAGGGCCATCATTCATATCATATGCATTTAACCCATTAAGACCTGGAACTGTGTCATTTTTAGATTTGAGCTAAAAAGCTTTATTTTACACTTTGGCTATTCAAAAATAGCAGATATGCAAGCTCATAGCGCAGCACCGAGTGCCGCGCTATGAGCTTGTAGATCTGTTGTTTTTGAAAATTCGTGAAAATATTTTGATGGATGTCCGCGGCCAAATACATATCATTTTGGGGGTCCTTGACATGAAAAAGTTTGAGAACCACAGATATAGAAACTTATGTTTTTCAGAAAACTGTTGGGATTTAGGAGACATGTAGAATCGGCTTCAGGTCTTAAAGGGTTAATGACTTTGGTTATTCCTGTTGCTTGTGTTGTATGTTGTGTATTAATGTCATTCATAGTGTTGTATGTTGTGTACTAATGTCATTCATAGTGTTGTATATTGTGTACTAATGTCATTCATAGTGTTGTGTACTAATGTCATTCATGCTGTTGCTGTATTGCTGACAAATATTGGCACAATTGATTTTGCGTTGCGTCATTTGCGGTAAAGCTTAATCACGCCAATCCACATCGCATATGACCAGTATGTGATGTGAAGGTGTTTGACGGATGTCGGCATGTGCATCACGTATAGTTACTCGTTATTTGTGCCGTCATTTGCGAGTAAAGCTTCATCACGTCAATCCACATCACATCATCATAATAATAATAATAATATAATAATATAATATAATATAAACGATACATACAAACATATGACCAGTATGTGATGTGGACTTCGTTTCACGTTGTTTGCGTACAATGCTCGTCATTTGGCCGGAGAATAATGAAGAAAATGGACTGATGCTGGACTGAGACTGATGCAGAGAACATGAAACAAAGAATGCTGCTGCCATTGCGTCATATGCGCCTCATATGATTTATGTCAATCGTTCACAAATGATGTAAATTATACAAGTCTCTCTATCTATCCCTCTCTCTGTCTCTTTATCCCTCATCTCTATCTCTCCCCCTGCTAAGTATGTTGGTGAATGTAATGCACATTACAAAGTGCTTTGGTTAAAGGTGCTATAGATAAATGCACCATTTAAATTGAAACTTTGAATTGAACTCATAGGCATCAGCTAGCAGCCACTGTGACACTGTGTAAGAGGCAGTTCAGTCACTGTAGACTGTATTACTTCTGGAAAATAAACATTAGTCATAACTGTGTGATTGCATTCTAAACATTACAGTCATAACTGATGTCATTCAAAATGTGTAAGCTCTATATTTAACAGCTACCAGGCATTGTGCCACTGCAGAGGTTCCCAAACCTTTTAGCTCAGGACCCAAACTAGTGAAGATAATAGATTTGCAAGCTCACAACGAGCATGTAAATCTATTTTCACAACCTCTTTTTTTTGTTTTGTTTCTAATTTATTGCTTAGATTTGTTGTTTTCACGAAATAGCACATGTTCTATTTTGCTTGCTTCTTATATGTGCTTTTAATACATTTTCATTTTACTATTTGACCCCAGAAAAAATAGTCACTGTTTGAATCTGGATCTGAAATTATCAATAAACAAGCAATGGCAAAAACACACTGGAATGTAAACATTTCAGTGTAAAGATTTTCATAACGTTTTAGCTCGAGACCCAAAAGAGAAATGTGATGTCTCCCTGGGACCTAGTGAGAATAGCAGATCTACAAGCTCGGCTTGTAGATCTGCTATTTTCATTACTCTTATTTTAATATTTTAAATTGAATTTCTTTGATTTTTGTTTTTAAATGTATCGGGTTCTTTTGAAACATAAGAACGTTTTACTACTCTAAATATTGTATTTTATTCATGTAAAACAAATGTAGGATGCTAAAAGGAAAGAGGAATATTCACTGACTGATCTCAAAAACAAATTAAAACTGGCAGAAATAAAGACTCACTCCATAAAAACCTTAAGGAAAACTCCTCAGACAGAGACTAAGAACATATATTTTTATTTTATTTTTTCTATGTTCATAAAGTGCTCCAAGTGCTCAAAGTGAAAAGTGCAGCGACACACATTTAGGTCGTAGGACCATCGTCAGTGCAATTAAAGCTTCATCACGTCAGTCCACATCACATAATGACCATAATGTAGTGTAGTGTAGTATGTGATGTGGATTTCTGTGTTGTCATTTGTGGGTAAAGCTTCATTATTCATGCCGGTCAATAGGCGAGGCACTGACGATGGTCCTTTGACCCAAACGTTTGCTGCTGCACTTTTCACTTTTAGCACTTGGAGCTCTTTATGAGCATGAACAAATAAAACACTAATATATTTTTTTAGTCTCTGTCTAAGGTGTTTTTCTTAAGGTTTTTGTGGAGTGAGTCTTTTCTTCAACCGGTTTTCCTTTTGTATAAAGATGTTAACATGGCTTCACATTTATGGTCTGTAATGATTAAATTATTACAAATTTCTAAATGTTTTTGTTTGGAAGAGTCAAGATTGTATTTCACACTTGTAAGTTCTGTGGATATTTTTGCTTTGTTTTTTTGATAAAAATATGATGTATTGTTTACCCGATGATTAAATGCATTATCAGGTTGTCATAAAAAAAAAAAAGTAAAACAAAAAATCCACAGAGCTTTAAAAAGTGTTGAATAAAATAGTTTTTCCTTTAAAAACAATCTTAATTGTGAACTACATTTTGCTCATGTACAGAGCGTTAATCGATAGGGTTATGTTTTGATGTTGTAGATCTTTGATTTGATTGAATACTTTATTAACAGGTTTGGGGGGGGGGGGGGCGGGGTATTTACTCATGACCCAAGAAAATGTGTCCACGACCCATTATTGAGTCCCGACCCATAACTTGGGAAACAGTGGACCAGGGTCCATTTGTTGCCTTAAATGTATGAGGTTCTTTTGAAATATGAGAACTTTTTATTTCTGTAAATGTTTTATTTAAAAAAAAATTAGGAAACTAAAAGGAAAAAGAGGAAGATTTATAGACGGAGATTAAGAAAATCTATTTTTGTTTTATTTGTTTCATGATCATAAAGTGATCCAAGTGCTCAAAGTGAAAAGTGCAGCAACACACATTTAGGTCATAGGACCATCGTCAGTGCTATATCATCAGATCTAATCATTTGCGGTTAAAGCTTCATTACGTCAGTCCACATCACATAATGACCATAGTGTATGTCTGGTGTAGTGTAGTGTAGTATGTGATGTGGATTTATGTCTTGTATCATTTTGCGTAATTTGATTTGCGTCTCGTCATATCATTTCACGTCACTTAATTCATTTGCAGGTAAGTCTTCATGTCAGTCCACATCACATATGACCATAGGCGCTGTATGTGATGTGGATTTATGTGTTGTCATTTGCGGGTAAAGCTTCATTATTCACAGCGGTCAGTAGGCGATGCACTGACGATGGTCCTTTGACCCAAACGTTTGCTGCTGCACTTTTCACTTTTAGCACTTGAAGCTCTTTATGAGCATGAAAAATTAAAACACTAATATATTTACTTAGTCTTTGTCTAAGGAGTTTAACATAAGGTTTTTGTGGAGTGAGTCTTTTCTTCAACCGTTTTTTATTTTTTATAAAGATGTTAACATGGCTACCCATTTATGGTCTGTAAATGATTACATTATTACAATTTTCAAAAATATAAAATTGGTTGGAGGAGTCGAGATTTTATTTCACACTTGTAAGTTTTGTGGACATTTTTGTTTTTTGATAACAAATATGATCTATATGTCGTTTACCCGATTAAAAGCATTATCAGGTTTTTATTAAAACAATGTCCACAGAGCTTTAAAAAAGTGTTAAATAAAATGAAGTTCCTCTAAAAATGTCAATCTTAATTGTGAAACTTAATTACATGTTGCTCATGTACTTAATCCATAGGGTTAGGTTTTCATCTGCCGTAGTTGTAGATCTTTAATTAAATGTTCATTTCTGCTGTAGTTGTAGATCTCTGAAATGTGTAAATCAGTGGTTCTCAACCTTATTCTGGATCTGACCACTTAACATGGCAGCCGTGTTAAGTGGACAGATGGGTGGGCCTTTCCAGAGCATGCTTTAAAGACCAATCAATCCATTGGTACTAACTTAGTATAAATTATTTATTTATTATAACTTTTTTATATTAAATCTTAATGTTTTTGCCAAATATTTAGGAGGAGAACCACTGGTTTAAATTTCAACTAAATGTAAGTTGTATGTTAAACAAATGATTCCCCTACTTTATGGAATTGCTTTTCTTTTTTGAATTTACTTTATGAAATTAGTTTGAGCTTGTAGATCTTCACTCTTGTAGATTTTCATTATTTTCTTTTCTTCATGGAATTTCTTATTTAGCATTTTCTTAAATTACATTATTTTGAATGTTTTTCTTTATTTTGTGACATTGATCTTGTAGATCGGCTATTTTCACTTTTTATAATGTTTTTTGGACATCAACAATATTCCAATATGTCATATCTAATCCATTCAGAACAAACCAATGTCATTTCAAATGTATTTAATACATTACAATGTTCAATGAACCGTAATCCACAGGCCAATAACCTGCTGGAAGCTTTGATTGAATACTTAATTAACAGGTCCCCCCCCCAACCTGTTAATTACTCATGATTACACCTGTTATTTACTCATGACCCAAGAAAATGTGTCCACGACCCATTATTGAGTCCCGACCCATAACTTGGGAAACATTGGACAAGGGTCCATTTTGTTCCATGTTTCCTTAAATATATGAGGTTCCTTTGAAAAATAACGTTTTATTTCTGTACATTTCTTTCTTTCTTTTTTTATTGTAGGAAACTTAAAGGAAAAAGAGGAATATTTACTGACTGTAGCTGGTCTCAAAAACAAAGCAAAACTGGCAGAAAAAAAGACTCCTTCCTCAAACTCCTTAGACGGAGACAAAGAAAAGCTATTTTTATTTTATTCATTTCATGATCATAAAGTGCTCCAAGGGATCAAAGTGAAAAGTGCAGCAGCAAACATTTAGGTCATAGGACCATCGTCAGTGCTATATCATCAGATCTAATCATTTGCGGTTAAAGCTTCATTACATCAGTCCACATCACATAATGACCATAGTGTATGTCTGGGGTAGTGTAGTGTAGTATGTGATGTGGATTTATGTCTCGTTTCATTTTGCGTAATTTGATTTGCGTCTCGTCTTATCATTTCACGTCACTTCAGTCATGTGCAGGTAAGTCTTCATCACGTCAGTCCACATCACATATGACCATAGGCGCTGTATGTGATGTGGATTTATGTGTTGTCATTTGCGGGTAAAGCTTCATTATTCACGGCGGTCAGTAGGCGAGGCACTGACGATGGTCCTTTGACCCAAAAGTTTGCTGCTGCACTTTTCACTTAGCTCTTGGAGCGCTTTATGAGCATGAACAAATAAAATGCAAATATATTTTCTTAATCTCTGTCTAAGGAGTTTTCCTTAAAGTTTGTGTGGAGTGAAAACATGGCTACCTATTTATGGCCTGTTCATGAATTTTCCATGGCCAGTCATTTGGGATCAATAAAAGTAGGACAAAAGTCTGTTATTCTAGTCCGGACTTGTCCTTTAACATGGCAACCTTGTTAAGTGGATAAACTAAATTGGTAAATGGAGGAACTGTGACGGGATAGATGAGGGAGGTCAGCAAGAGTTTTTTTTTGTGCAAATATTAATTTGAATATCTGTTAGTTTATTGTATCTTATCTGTATTTTGTTTTAGTTTTTCTCCTTTTTTATTGTAATGTTAATTATTGACATGTATTTTGGGTTATTGTTTTCCTGTTTTCTTCTTGGTCGTCATGACTTCATAGGCTTGTCAAAATTACATAATAGCATTAGTCTTGGATATGGATAATATCATTGGAAATTATGTAATATTTGCACAAAAAATATTTCAGTTGTAATGTATGTTTTGTTTTAACTTCCATTTACTGTATTTGAATGTGATTGTATTCTATGTATGTGTTTACCTTGTTTATTGTGAGTCACTCTGGACAAAGAGTATAGATGAATATCTTATCTACATTGAAAATTGTGAAGTGACCTTACTGTTGAAATGTAAATGAGTGAATGTTACCATGAATAACAACATAAAAACAAAGGCTCTGGTGTGGTTCTCCTGGTTTACCGGGATGGGGTTCAATTCCCTGCAGTGCCCTACTCATAGTGTTGTATTTACCATTTTATATTGTCTGTTTTATTTATGTTCATAGTGTTGTATTTACCCTTTATGGTTTTATGTTTTATTCTTTATGTTCATTGTGTTGTATTTACCCTTACATGGTTTGTTTAATTCTTTGTTCATAGTGTTGTATTTCCCCTTATGTGGTTTATTTTATCTTTATGTTCATAATGTTGTATTTACCCTTACATGGTTTGTTTTATTCTTTATGTTCATTGTGTAGGGTTGGGATCCTTCATTATCATTATAATTGTTGATGACCAAATGGACCATTACAGGTCTGTAACTCTTCTATATTATATATACAATTTGAATCCTGCGCCATGTCGGTTGTCAGTATGTACGAACGTTGTATGTGGCCAGTGTGACGTAATCTGACATCACGCCAGTGTGACGTAATCTGACATCACGATGAGACGGTCGTCTCGAATATGGACACAACGCCAGTGTGACGTAATCTCACGACAGCATGACATCACATCCTACCTATAAAGCCTGCCGTGGATTTAGGAGAGCACAAAACTCTCTCTCACACTGTGAGGTGCCTGTAAGGTGGCACTGCAAAGTGAACGACGCGTCACGCTAGACGTTCGGGCCGCGTTATGGTGGTCCTTGAAACGTAAAAGTTTGAGGACCACTGGTATTGTAATGGTTTATCAGACGTGAGGACATAATGTGGATGGCCAGCATAGAGTATGTAACAGTAAAGGAAGCGTCTTTTGTGTGAAGTGGTAGGCCTTGACAATTATGTAGTGCAAGCATAAATGACACATGGAAGAATGCAACAGATGTACCTCAATGGAGAAGAAGCAGATGTCCATGATGAAAGGAAGTTGGCACGTCATCAGGTTCCAAAGATTGGCAACGCAGGGCCTGCAGAATGGGAGTGAAAGAGCAGCCAGGAATCAACCACACAATGTGACATGTTGAAGAGGGATTATGTGAAAGGAAAGGCAGTGATATGTGTGTGAAGTGTTAAGCAGCAGCACTATTAGTTATGTGGATTTATGAGAAAGGAATGTAACAATGCATGAACCTTACCTCAAGGGGGACGAAGCAGTAGTCAAGGAAAGAAGCTGCAAGGCCGGCAGGTGGCGCAGGTTGTCATGAGAGGCTCTGCAGAATGGCTGAATGGCAGCGGTGACTTTGATGACAGCGGTTGTGGTGCTGTGTGATGAGCAGAAGGGGGTTGTGACCTATGTGGTGCCAGAAGTTGTTGGAACAGTGCGGGATAAAAGTGTATCCCTGTATCACAACGACTTTGGCAACCACCAATTAGTCAGCTCATCGTCACGTTGATTAGGGGGGAAAACTGTAGTAATAGTAGTGTTTTCAAGTGGATTGTTTGTTTGACGGGGGGCCACTGCAGGTGGTGGAGGACTGCTGTGAGATGGTCTCTGGAACGGGCGCTGGTGTGCGGGCAAGGCAGTGAAATGTCTGTGAAGTGGTAATTTGCGTCATTGTCAGCAGCACTTATGTAGATGAATGAGAAATTGCACATGTGACAATGCAGCAGACGTACCTCTTTGTGAAGGAGCACTTGACCATGAAGGGAAGTTGCAACGGGCTGAGGTTACACAGATAGTCATCCATGACAGAGGCTGCAGAATGGGAGAAATGGAGAAGGCGGGAAGGAAGCACACAATGTGAGACGTCCACTATGGATCATGTGACAGTGAAGACAGTGATTTGTGTTTGAAGCGGTAGGTATTGTCAATTATGTAGAGCAATTACAAATGGCACATGGAAGAATGCAAGACTTTTACCTCAATGTGGAAGAAGCACTTGTTTGAAAACCACATTTTCAGTGTGGTATGTCTGGTGCGGTATGGCAAACGTCATGGCTGCTGGGTCACCCGTCCTTGAACTGGCAACATAAAGCTGTCCGTGGCTGAAGACAGGGGACTGTAGCCAGACTCCCACTCTTCTGAGGGTCTGCCCTTGGGACTTGTTGATGGTGGTGGCAAAAGCAGTGCGGATCGGAAACTGTCGTCTGGCCCAGTCAAAAGGGAACTGTCCAGCTTCAGGAAGGAACTTGATGCGAGGGATCAAGACTTCCTTTTGTGTGGCTGCGATTGTGCACAGCAGGAGCTTGTTGTTGAGGGACCTCTGCAAGAAGAGTTTGGTGCCATTGCACAGTCCGTCTTTAGGGCTGATGTTGCGGAGTAGCATCAAGGGCATTCCAGGCTTGAGGGTGATGATGTGGCGGGGAAATCCACTGGGGCAGAGGGTGTTGAGATATTCGATGGTGAAGCGCATAACATCTTGGTAGTCCACCAGGGTGTCAGCACTGGTGAGCTTGGTAGCCATACCTGGCATCCAGGTCTCCATGATGTCATTGATGGTGTCCACCTCTTTGTTGGTAGGGGCAAGCAGTGATCTGCCGTGAGCCAGTCAGTGCGTGCGTAGTTGGTAGGTAAGTCTGGAAACACTGTGTTGCAAAATTCTTTCATGGATGTGGCCTCTGCGACGTTGTTGCGATCTGTGTTAGGTTCAATGTGGAAACGCATGCTTTCAGGGATGGAGACGAAGTCGTTGGCATTATTTGCTGTGCCATCGCCAAGGCTGAGGGTCCACGTGTCGAAGTCCTCCAGACGTGGGTCTCCACTGGCCTTGACGCGCATGTTTTCTGTGAGGGAGAAGATGGAGAATTTTTCCCAGAGTGTGGAATTGTTCAGGCAGCTGTCTATAATCTGGCCCTCATTGGCCCCTCGAATCACTGGGAGACACTGTCGGAAGTCACCTGCCAAGACAATAATTTTGCCACCAAATGGAGTGTTTGGCTTCTGGAGTAGGTCTTGCAGTGAGCGGTCAAGTGCCTCTAGCAGGTGGCGGTGCATCATGGTGGCTTCATCAATCAGCAGGAGGCGTGAGCGGCGTAGTAGTTTGGCCAGGCTGCTCTGTGCTGTGATGTTCAAGGTAGTGTTCTTTGTGAGGTGGAGATGTCCATGTTGACCAGCCCATGGACAGTGGCCTTTTCAGCATCAGTCATTGGTTCCAGGAAAAGGTCGTGGATGTCCTGGTGATGTGACTGGAGTGAGGCTTGTAGATCCACTCGGACCATGGTTTTCAGCTGGTCCTCAGTGAAGGAGAGATTCCTACGCTGTGCTGTGCGCTTGAAATCATCAGTCCACTGTGACCAGTTGTCGTTGAATAGTGTTTTGGGGTCAGCTGGTTGGCAGAATTGGAGGATGATTACGAATAAGAGACGAATCTGTGGGCACAGCTGTGTGATTGCAGCCTCAGTGAGGACAGTGGCCCACTCGTTGTCATCATCCAATAGGCCGAGCTCCCTGCACACTTCCTTGTAGGTTTCCAGGGTCCTGCCATTGAGGGAGTAGAGGTCGTCAAAACTTGTTTTCCCTCTGCAGTGGTCATGGTGGAGTAGCATTCTCGGTAGCACTTTACAATAATGACCTGTTATAAAGCATTTATAAACGTTTATAAGTAGTTTGTAAACTATTAACAAATCATTAACAACCTGTTTGTTGACATTCGTAAATGATTACTAAAACCTTTATAACTACAGTTACAAATCATTTGTAAAGTATTAGTAAGTAGTGAACTATTCATGAATAAGCCATTTATATACATCTGTAAAAGATTATTAAATCATTTGTAACGACCCATTATAAAGCATTTATAAACGTTTATAAGCAGTTTGTAGACTATTAACAAATCATTAACAACCTGTTTATTGACATTCGTAAATGATTACTAAAACCTTTATAACTACGGTTACAAATCATCTATAAAGGTATTAGTAACTATTCATGAATAAGCCATGTATAATACATCTGTAAATGATTATTAAATCATTTGTAACTGATGTTACATAATATATACAAGCTATTGGTAGCTTGTTCATGTTTAACATATGCTTTGTTAAACATTCCTAAAGTATCTATAAATCCTTAGTACATGTTATTATGTGCCCTATAGTAAAGTGAAGACAGTTCATCATTTACAACTGTCTGTTAATGTGTTTGTTCATGTTTAACATGCTTTGTAAAACATTCCTAAAATATCTATAAATCCTTTGTACATGTTATTATGTGCCCTACAGTAAAGTGAAGACAGTTCATCATTTATGACTGTCTGTTAATGTGGACTTTCTCCTTACCTGTTGCAAACTACCTGGCTTTCATGAATGCAGACACCAAACAATTACTAGAATTATCATTCATGTTAAGCAAATGATGCGTAAGACATTCGTAAAGAGTATGTAAACCATTTGTGGTGTTAGGGACCAAAAAAGTCACTACAAAGTACTACCAATCAACTCTAAATTTCCTGAAACGTACTCCTAACAGGTTTTTGGGGGGACGATTTTGGCCTCCACACTTAGTGATTATTTCGGATTTAACTTTCGTTTCGGTGGTGACCAACTTTCGTTTCGGTAGTTTGATTACAAAATGTAAGTTGTGTAAAAAATAATCTGACTATACTAAGTTGTTATTTGTTTGTTTAAGTCAGGCTATACTCTACTCAGAGTCATAAGTTTACAAAATGTACTAAAGTACAGTGAACGTCTGTGCGGTTTGTCTTCATCACTGAAAATAACGTACATGTAAACTGATGTCATGTGCAGTTGGGGTGAAGAAACACAACCATTTCACTCCTAATAATACCTATTTGATTTGACATCCTGACTTGCTGCTGTAGCTGAGGCTTGAACCTGTTACCTGCGGCTCACTAATCAGTGACTCTATCCATTCACCTACAGCTGTTGGAATCTGTGGTTCTGAAACGTTTTGTTGTCAACCCCCCAAATTGACATGTATTTGGGCAGTGGACCCCAATGTGAAAAGATGTAGTGTCAGGGCCCCCCATGAAAAAGATTTATATTTATGCTGTAACACATTTTTTTAAAGTTATTTGTCTTGTTTGTTGTTCAAGTCAAAGCACCAGGAAGGCTGTACTTGTCAGCCGTCTGTTAGCTCAATGGGTTGAGACGCAGTATTCATGATCCAGAGGCCATGAGTTCAAATCCCATTGATGTCTTTCCTATGATTCTTTCCTTTGCAGACTGGCTTCCAGAAGATCAACTGAAAACTACCAGGAAGGCTGTACTTGTCAGCCATCTGTTAGCTCAATGGGTTGAGACGCAGTATTCATGATCCAGAGGCCATGAGTTCAAATCCCATTGATGTCTTTCCTATGATTCTTTCCTTTGCAGACTGGCTTCCAGAAGATCAACTGAAAACTACCAGGAAGGCTGTACTTGTCAGCCATCTGTTAGCTCAATGGGTTGAGACGCAGTATTCATGATCCAGAGGCCATGAGTTCAAATCCCATTGATGTCTTTCCTATGATTCTTTCCTTTGCAGACTCGCTTCCAGAAGATCAACTGAAAACTACCAGGAAGGCTGTACTTGTCAGCCATCTGTTAACTCAATGGGTTGAGACGCAGTATACATGATCCAGAGGCCATGAGTTCAAATCCCACTGGTGTCTTTACTGTGATGCTTCCCTTTGCAGACTAACTTCTAGAAAAACAAGTTAAAACCACCAGAAAACCTGTAACTCTCAGCCAACAGCATAGCTCAACTGGTAGAGCGTCTGTCCAATAACATGACTTGAGTGGGTTTCATTCCCACTCGAGTCAAGTGTCCCCGGTAACTTGGGGCAACGGATATATTGACTGATATCCTTAGTGATGCTTCCCTTTGCAGACTAACTTCTAGAAAAACAAGTTAAAACCACCAGGAAACCTGTAACTCTCAGCCTACAGCATAGCTCAACTGGTAGAGCGTCTGTCCAATAACATGACTTGACTTGACTTGAGTGGGTTCGATTCCCACTTGAGTCAAGTGTCCCCGGTATCTTGGGGCAACGGATAAATTGACTGATATCCTTAGTGATGCTTCCCTTTGCAGACTAACTTCTAGAAAACAAGTTAAAACCACCAGGAAACCTGTAACTCTCAGCCAACAGCATAGCTCGACTGGTAGAGCGTCTGTCCAATAACATGACTTGACTTGACTTGAGTGGGTTCGATTCCCACTAACGTCAAGTCCCCGGTAACTTGGGGCAACGGATAAATTGACTGATATCCGTAGAATAACTTGTAGGAGTGAGAATCGAACCCACTCAAGTCAAGTCAAGTCAAGTCATTTTATTGGACAGACGCTCTACCAGTTGACCAGTTTAACTTGTTTTTCTATAAGTTATTCTGCAAAGGGAAGCATCACGAAGAATATCAGTCAATTTATCCGTTGCCCCAAGTCACCGGGGACACATGACTCGGAGTGGGAATCGAACCCACTCAAGTCAGGTCAAGTCATGTTATTGGACAGACGCTCTACCAGTTGAGCTAAGCTGTTGGCTGAGAGTTACAGGTTTCCTGGTGGTTTTAACTTGTTTTTCTAGAAGTTAGTCTGCAAAGGAAAGCATCACAGTAAAGACACCAGTGGGAATTGAACTCATGGCCTCTGGATCATGTATACTGCGTCTCAACCCATTGAGCTAACAGATGGCTGACAAGTACAGCCTTCCTGGTAGTTTTCAGTTGATCTTCTGGAAGCCAGTCTGCAAAGGAAAGAATCATAGGAAAGACATCAATGGGATTTGAACTCATGGCCTCTGGATCATGAATACTGCGTCTCAACCCATTGAGCTAACAGATGGCTGACAAGTACAGCCTTCCTGGTAGTTTTCAGTTGATCTTCTGGAAGCCAGTCTGCAAAGGAAAGAATCATAGGAAAGACATCAATGGGATTTGAACTCATGGCCTCTGGATCATGTATACTGCGTCTCAACCCATTGAGCTAACAGTTGGATGACAAATATAGCCTTCCTGGTAGTTTTCAGTTGATCTTCTGGAAGCCAGTCTGCAAAGGAAAGAATCATAGGAAAGACATCAATGGGATTTGAACTCATGGCCTCTGGATCATGAATACTGCGTCTCAACCCATTGAGCTAACAGATGGCTGACAAGTACAGCCTTCCTGGTGCTTTGACTTGAACAACAAACAAGACAAATAACTTTAAAAAAAATGTGTTACAGCATAAATATAAATCTTTTTCATGGGGGGCCCTGACACTACATCTTTTCACATTGGGGTCCACTGCCCAAATACATGTCAATTTGGGGGGTTGACAACAAAACGTTTCAGAACCACAGATTCCAAGGAAACAGCTGTAGGTGAATGGATAGAGTCACTGACTACTGTACCGCAGGTAACAGGTTCAAGCCTCAGCTACAGCAGCAAGTCAGGATGTCAAATCAAATAGGTATTATTAGGAGTGAAATGGTTGTGTTTCTTCACCCCAACTGCACATGACATCAGATTACATGTACGTTATTTTCAGTGATGAAGACAAACCGCACAGACGTTCACTGTACTTTAGTACATTTTGTAAACGTATGACTCTGAGTAGAGTATAGCCTGACTTAAACAAACAAATAACAACTTAGTATAGTCAGATTATTTTTTACACAACTTACATTTTGTAATCAAACTACCGAAACGAAAGTTGGTCACCACCGAAACGAAAGTTAAATCCGAAATAATCACTAAGTGTGGAGGCCAAAATCGTCCCCCCAAAAACCTGTTAGGAGTACGTTTCAGGCAATTTAGAGTTGATTGGTAGTACTTTGTAGTGACTTTTTTGGTCCCTAACACCACAAATGGTTTACATACTCTTTACGAATGTCTTACGCATCATTTGCTTAATCACACTACCGAAACGAAAAAGAAAAAAAAATCCCCCAAAAACCTGTTAGGAGTACGTTTCAGGCAATTTAAAGTTGATTGGTAGTGACTTTTTTTTTGGTCCCTAACATTCATCGAGCTCTGGACTTAGTCATTTTTTTTCCGTTTCGGTAGTGACACTACCGAAACGAAAAAAGAATTGTTCCCCCAAAAACCTGTTAGGAGTACGTTTCAGGCAATTTAAAGTTGATTGGTAGTGACTTTTTTTTTGGTCCCTAACATTCATCGAGCTCTGGACTTAGTCATTTTTTTTCCGTTTCGGTAGTGACACTACCGAAACGAAAAAAGAATTGTTCCCCCAAAAACCTGTTAGGAGTACGTTTCAGGCAATTTAAAGTTGATTGGTAGTGACTTTTTTTTTGGTCCCTAACATTCATCGAGCTCTGGACTTAGTAATTTTTTTTCCGTTTCGGTAGTGACACTACCGAAACGGAAAAAAAAATGTTCCCCCAAAAACCTGTTAGAAGTACGTTTCAGGCAATTTAAAGTTGATTGGTAGTGACTTTTTTTTTGGTCCCTAACATTCATCGAGCTCTGGACTTAGTGAATTTTTTTCCGTTTCGGTAGTGACACTACCGAAACGAAAAAAAATGTTTTTCCCCCAAAAACCTGTTAGGAGTACGTTTCAGGCAATTTAAAGTTGATTGGTAGTGACCTTTTTTTTGGTCCCTAACATTCATCGAGCTCTGGACTTAGTCATTTTTTTTCCGTTTCGGTAGTGACACTACCGAAACGAAAAAAAAATTGTTCCCCCAAAAACCTGTTAGGAGTACGTTTCAGGCAATTTAAAGTTGATTGGTAGTGACTTTTTTTTTGGTCCCTAACATTCATCGAGCTCTGGACTTAGTAATTTTTTTTAGTGACACTACCGAAACGAAAAAAAAATTGTTCCCCCAAAAACCTGTTAGGAGTACGTTTCAGGCAATTTAAAGTTGATTTGTACATTTTTTTCAGTTTCGGTAGTGACACTACCGAAACGAAAAAAAAAAAAAAAAATCCCCCAAAAACCTGTTAGGAGTACGTTTCAGGCAATTTAAAGTTGATTGGTAGTGACTTTTTTTTTGGTCCCTAACATTCATCGAGCTCTGGACTTAGTAATTTTTTTTAGTGACACTACCGAAACGAAAAAAAAATTGTTCCCCCAAAAACCTGTTAGGAGTACGTTTCAGGCAATTTAAAGTTGATTGGTAGTGACTTTTTTTTTGGTCCCTAACATTCATCGAGCTCTGGACTTAGTAATTTTTTTTCCGTTTCGGTAGTGACACAATGGTGTCACTACCGAAACGAAAAAAAAATTGCTTAGACCACCACACCATCACCCAGCCATATGTTGCAGAAGTCTTCAACTAGTAAACTACTGTACCGTTCATTTGTATGTTAGCCCTCAGTTAGTACAGTTAAATTGAAATACTCCAGCACTTTTGAATTTCTTTCTGTGAATGGTTAGCTAGACAGAGTTCTTTCAGAAATAACGCCCCACCTTCACCGAACAATCAAATTCTGCCATTGTGATTTGCATATCAAAAACTCAAGGAACTAGTAAATTAGCTTTGGCTAAAATACCCAGACAAGATAATTCAGCTTTCATGAAACCGATTCATCGCTAATCCTGGCTAATTTAAGCCAGGATAGGTGCTAAATCCAGGCTTAACCCCTAATTCTGCTTTCGTGAAATAGGCCCCAGGTTACAATTGTATTTGAAAAGGTTAACTTTATTAAAACAACTACAAAAATAGACAACACAATGAATTACAATGGCATCAAGGTAGCAAGCTTTTCTACAAAGAAACAAGAGACCCCCAAAATGTAACGAAGAGTTTTCCATATATTAGTGAAGGAAATGAACAATTCTGTCATTTAAAAAAATATGTACACATCATTGGGTTCAGCTTTTCAAAGACACAAAAGGACAAAATAACAGACATCAAGGAGTGTCCAAGTACATACAGTATATTCATAAAAATATGGGTTTATCTGAAGTACAGTGTATCAAAAATGATCAATTGAGAAGCATACTGTATTGAAATGGCTCAGGCCATTCCCACTCATTCAATCAGAAAACATTGATTACTTGATTTGTTACTCATTCTGGACTTATTAGCATTTCTGTACAGTCGGTAAGATAGGTTCTACCGTGGTCAGTTTATTTATTAGATGGGATTATGAAGAGGTTTGTGTTGCTATTTCCAGTGGTGGAAAGTACATATAATCAAGTACTGTACTTAAGTAAAAGTTTGAGGTATTCTTCACTTCACTGGAGTATTTTCAATGTTCATACTTTTACTTCTACTCCACTACATCTCTTTTTTTATTGTACTTTTATACATTTTGAAAAGTTGTGAAATGAGACATTCTGCATATTTTGATGCTAATAGTTTAGTACTTTTACTCAAGTATAGTTTGAATACCGGACTTTTACTTGAAAGTAGTATTTCTACTTTGTGGTATTGCTACTTTTACTTAAGTCAAAACATTTTAGCACTTCTTCCACCACTGGCTATTTCACCAAACTCAGGACTACCAATATTTATTAGTTAACCAATGCTACAACCTTATAAGAACAAAAAAAAAAACGTTTTTAATTCAGTAATACATTTGAATGAACAAAATTAGATTATTATAGTTATGAGTCAACACCTCAATGCTGTCGCTGATTTAAGAGCATAATGGTTTCGAACAATCAAATGATGAAAAGATGTCATGGAAGTAAAAAAAACAAACAAAAAAACAACATTTACATCCATTTGTTTGAAAATGCTTTGTTGGAGAAGATGTTTATCTCTGAAACATGTTCAGCACAAGCAAATTCAATTCCACATTGACAGGCATGTTACACATCAGAGAAGAATTATTCAGCTCGGCCAGGGATACAGGATTTTAAAGTGCAGCTGGTAGTGGAATTTTAACATCTATCCCTGTGTCTGGGTCAGGGCCAGATCCATGCATTTCCAAAACTCACATCTGAGCAGGTGCATCTCCTAATGTCTCCTTTCTTCTGCCCTAGGGGGCAGTATTGTCTCTTGTTTCGGGGGAAAGAGTCATTCCAGTTTGCTGGTCATATTGCCAGTGGCAGTAGCAGATCTCTGTTCAGTTTCACGTTCAGTTTTCAGGTGTGGGGACGAAGGCCCAATGTTTTGGCACCAGAAAGACAGTTCTCTCTGTGGCTCAGAGTTAGGGCTCACAATAAAGTGATCTGTGATCGGGACTTTTTTTCTTTTTTTCGCAGCTCCCAGACCACGTGCAGGGAGTAGTCTGGTTTAAAATGGCTGTTAATATAGTGTAGTTGATTCCTCTTCAGCTTGAATGAGAGACAACAAACACCACAACCCCATCACAGAAAGAGGAGTCTAAAGTATTCTGGTCATCATTACAGTTACATTTTAACCATTTGGCTCTTTTGTAAAGCAACTTGTCTTGGCTCTGTGACTTTCTCAGGGATGTTTCAACACAGGAGCAAGGGATTGAACCTTGGACCTTTCCATTACAGGACATTCACTTGAACCGCTTGCCCACCCTGTTACCCTATCCACATTGTTACACATTATTCTGCTATAACTACAGTTATAACTGTGGTATTGGATGCTCTGTAGCTACAGGGAAACCATGCTGAGATGTAGAGTTGGGCATGAGGGGAAGTGG
The DNA here is from genome assembly GCF_963454915.1 of Gymnoscopelus microlampas. Taxonomy (NCBI): domain Eukaryota; kingdom Metazoa; phylum Chordata; class Actinopteri; order Myctophiformes; family Myctophidae; genus Gymnoscopelus; species Gymnoscopelus microlampas. Next base: position 12,968,633 of record NC_139940.1, read on the forward strand.
AGGGGGAATTGTTTGCAGGTAACTAGCAACATGTGTCACTGATGAACAGAGACTGAGGGGGCTGGAGCTGGGAATAATAATGGTGTACAGTAGGCCTACTCATACTGTAAATACTAAGACAACAAACCCTTGTACTGTATGTGCACTGTCCCCTGTAGATGACAAGGTGTTACATGAAATGCATGAGGCAACAGAAATGTATACATATAAAGTTACACCATCACCTGTAAAAAATAAAAACCCTTATTGTTGTATTTCAAATGTTTCGTAGTATAGGTCATTCACATAGTTTTACAAACTCTTAATCTGCTATTTTGCTATCAAAGTACAAGCATTTTCCATCCTTTTTTGCTTTCATTCAGCATCTGTTAAGCCCTCTAACACACATTTTACAGCATTTAATGTTAGTCGTACGTGTTAAGTCAGCTTATGTGAAAAATAAGAAACTAGAATGCCTACGCAGACTGCAGCCCACCACCTACCATTGTGTCTCATTCATTACCAAACGTAGCTCCACTATTAAAGGTTAAAGGAAGGGGGGGTTAAGCTTATTTTATTTTAAGCTTAACAAAGCAAAGGTGTCCCTTGTCAATAAGATCAGATTTACATGTCAAATCGTGACATGTTGTTTTTCTTTTGCAAGGGACATTGTCGTACTATGTAGTACAACATGAAGCTTTAGGTTTGGTTTCAGTTGGGTTGGGAAGAGGGGTGGGGTTAGGCGACTATCGAAAACCGAACCAGCGGCGTCTTAGCCCCGTCCGCCCCGGGAGATACAAAAATATACAAGCAAGCAAACCTGCTCCCAGCCCCTCTCCTCCTGTACTGCTGTACATCACCGCCACCGGTTTCACACATTCAGCCACCAGCCCCACTATAGCCCCCCTCTCCACTCTCTATATAGCCATTCCTCTTCTCTTCTTTATCATATTCCCTCTCTCTCTCTCTCTCTTTCTCTCTCTTTCCCTCAGTCTATCGCTACACCATGTTCATGGCGTCCTCGGTGAGAAAGGAGTGGATGTGTACGAAGGAGGGGCGGAGCTTGCAGTCTCGGTTCCAGCAGCTCAACATGAGCTCATAGAGACCCTGAGGACACACAGCTGGACGACTCAGATACACCTAGAGGACAGACAGACAGACAGACAGACAGACAGACAGACAGACAGACAGACAGAGTAGGGGATACGTTACTTAAAACATCTTTCAACCTGGTGTCCCTATTTAGTCATGATATGCATACATTGTCTGATAGCGAAACAAAGTATAAAATAGGGCTAACTCAAAGTTTTGTTTTCTACATGATTGTTGGTAATTGTTAAGAACTGTAATGTGCTATAAACCACAATGACAATAATCTTGACAACTTTGACTTGAATAGACAGAGAGAGAGAAAAGGAGAGAGAGAGAGAGAGAGAGAGAGAGAGAGAGAGAGAGAGAGAGAGAGAGAACAGAGGGAAAGAGAGTAAGAGAGAGCAAAAGGCAAAGAGAGAGGGGCAGGATTGTGTGTGTAGTGCACTGCTTCTCAGTGGTCCTTGGGGGGGTTTCTGGTGGGTCCAGCAAAATTTCTGATAGTGAGTGACCAAATGGACCCTTAGAGATCTGTAACTCAGAGAGTGTACAAATGGAACCAAACACTTCCAGAGTTATAAGGGTCTGCAGCCTAATGCATACCAAACTGGGGGTAAATCGTTTAAGAATCCTCTGGTGTCGTGTACCTGTCTGCCGTGGTCCCTGAAGAACTCTCCAGCGTTGTCTATGACCTGCTCATCTGTCAGGTTGGAGTACGGCTGCTCCTGACACACACTGAGCATCTCCCACAGAGTCACACCAAACGCCCACACGTCACTGGCTGTGGTGAACTTACCCTGTAAAACGCACGATGAACTATTTATTATCATCATCACTGATAGTATGAATTTTTTTTACACTCACTCACACACACACACACACACACACACACACACACACACACACACACACACACACACACACACACACACACACACACACACACACACACACACACACACACACACACACACACACACACACACACACACTCCTGTCTCACCATCAGTATACACTCCCAGGCCATCCATCGTATGGGCAGCACTGCTCTGCCCTGGATCCTGTAGTAGTCTCCAGCGTAAAGGTTCCTGCTCATCCCGAAGTCTGCGATCTTGATGGGCCGCTCGCCGCCCCTGTCCTCGCCACTCTCCCCCCGCTCGCCCCCCACCAGGCAGTTACGGGTGGCCAGGTCCCGATGGACGAAGTTGAGCGAGGACAGGAACTTCATCCCCGACGCGATCTGACTCGCCATGGCGATAAGAGCTGGGTAGCTGTGAGAGAGACGGAGCAAGGGAAGGTAGGAAGGAAGGAAGGGGTAGTGGGACAATAATGTGGATTACTATAAAAGCCAGGTAAATGGAAATGATAGAAAATACATTGAAAAGGAGCTTCAAAGAGCTTCAAGGAGAAGCAGGGGGAGGGCTAGTTTGGTGAGGTACAGGTTTGTTTGTTTGTTTGTGTGTTTATGTTCATACGAGTGCATTCTGATGTGTGTGTGCACGTATGTTCCCGTGTTCATGTGCACATTCATTTGTGTGTGTGTGTCAATGTTACCTGATAGTGGGGGTGTTGTGCGATGGACCGCTCTTGTCCAGCAGCACGCGGTGGGACAGGTACTGGTTGAGGTCTCCACACTCCATGTACTCTGTGACCATGCAGAGAGGATCGCTGCTCACACACACACCCAGCAGACGAATGATGTTAGGATCCTTCAGACGAGACAGGATCTTCACCTCCTTCAGGAAGTCATTCCTGAGACAGAGAGTGTGTGAGAGAGAGAGAGAGAGAGAGAGAGAGAGAGAGAGAGAGAGAGAGAGAGAGAGGGAGAGAGAGAGACAGGGAAAGAGAGAGAGGGAAAGCGAGAGAGAGAGAATCCATCAGCAAAGAAAATCGCTCAAACTTGATGCATATCAGAAACTTTGTAGCTTCGCAGAAGAGAGTGCTTGGGGCGGCTGTAGCTGAGTGGGTAGAGAGACCGTCTGCTAATCAGAAGATCACCTGTTCGCCTCCCATGTCTACGGGTCGAAGTGTCCCTGAGCAAGACTCTTAACCCCTAACAGCTCCTCCCCAGCACTCATCATGACCATCTGAGCAGCCATCAGCTGGGTGAAGCTGAGACCGAAGGGGATTAACAAAGATCCCCGCTTCCCCTCACGTAGTCGTCTCATGCTCACATTCCCGGCTCACTCACATTCTATGTCTCAGGTGCTTCTCTTGTTTACTACTATCACTGATCAATCCCTTGTTCCCTTATGGAAAATTAGTCGGCAACTTATTTGGGCGCACATGCTAATTTGCCAAAACGGTCTTGGTTATGGAAAATCGCTTTAGGACTTCTTGAGGTGGACAAACATGAGGCAAATCAATGACTGAATTGGCTCTTAATTGCCTTGAAAACTGGCCAATACTCTCCCAAACACTTGTGGTCTGCCCACTAATGCTTAAAAGTAAGGAGAAATGAGACAGACGTGAGGTTTTAGAGAATGGACAAAGTAAGGGGAGGGTGAATGGGTGAAAGAGAGAGAGCACCACCCCCTTTCTAGAGCAAAGCAGCTGAACACATCACGTTTGATGGGAAACAACATGAATAAGCAGTTCTATCACTCCTAAATGACGTACAGTAGCTGACTACAGGCTTGTGAGAACATGCAGACCCACATCCCACAAATGCTGCACTTGGAATACTTCCAGGACCCAAGATAGTGATAAAAAACAATGGTATATATTGGGCTGTGCTACACACAAACACACACAAAGTAGTTGGCGCTACAGACCTGGCATTCTTTGAAGCGTCGGGGCGCAGTATTTTCACAGCCACCAGCAGGGGGCGACCTTTCCTGACATTGAAGGGAAACTCCAGGTTGGGCAGGTCCTGAGGATTCTCGATTTCACACAGGTGTACCTTTCATGGCAGATAATAGACGCTGTTATACTGCAATAACACGTGGACACACACAGACTCACACACGCACACACACACAAACAAAAAAAACACGTACCTCTCCGAACTGGCCCTCTCCCAGCTTCTCCTTGAAGACCAGTCTCTGTCGTGGCAGCTCGGGAAGGGGGGGGCAGACGGCCGAGGTGTCCGCCACGGGGCTTGATGAGTTCGAGGAACAGTTGGCAGCGGCGGCAGCAGCAGGCACGGCATATGTGTTGTTTCCGCTCACCCCCTGCAGGCTCACGATGTCGGCCTCGGCGTAGTGTGGCACGCTGGGGGGAGACAGCGAGGGGTAGGGAGGTGCACCGGGGTAAGGGGGCGGCTCCTCCTGGTGCGTGAGGGGGAAGCTCTTCTCCAGGTCTCTGTCCACACCGCAGGCTGCACCAGGAGGAAGGGAGGAGAGAGAGAGGAGTAGGAAGAAGAGATGGAGAGACAGGTGGCGGGGTCGGAAGAAGAGATGAGAAAATTGGTGAAGGAAGAGGGTGGGAGTGGGTGAACAGAGGGAAGGGAGGCGCAGAGTGAAGGAGGACATGGGGAGAGAGAGACAGAGACAGAGACAGATGGAGGCAAGATTGATGAGGAGAAAAAAAGAGAGAGACCGACAGAGAGAGGGCGAGATAAAAGGTTAGTTTGACAGACGGGGGAAAATATAAACAAATTGAAATAACCATCTGTCTTTCTCTAAAGCTGTCTTGTAAATGTGAGACAATCACATCCCACTGTCAGACAAACCGCTACTGCCGATAGATTTAGTGTTTTAAAACAAAACAGTAGTTACCTGGAGATGGTGAGTGACGTGAGCTCGTTAAGTAAAAGTGAGTGACAGGAGGGGTTGTGGTGAAAGTCATACGCATGCAAAAATGAAACTGTTAAGACTGCACTATCTTTGCTGCTCCACACTTGACCTTCAAACGCAGTAGTGCTGCTAGGAATGATTGTTGTCTTGGAAGCACTTGGCTGCTAATAAGCAAGTATAAGCAAGTAGAAGGGCTACACGATTATGGGAAAAACTATAATTATCTTGCTGGATTTTGTGATGTTTGGGGAACAAAGCTAGCCTCTTTCATGTTTCATCAAAGTTTGGACTATTTCCAACTAAGCAGACATTCTGACTTCAGTGGGATATTGTAATTATGACTATATGTCAATAGTTAAGTTTATTCAATGTGGAAATTCAAATCTCCACATTATCATAATGCGCACTATGAATTGTGCAGCTTTTATAGGTAGGGACTTCTTACGGAGCCCCTGAAGGGACATTAGAAGGTAGATTTATTTTAGGGGTAGGATTATTTAAAAAAAGCTGTTGGTTTCTTTATTTTCCAGGGTTTTTTTTTTTTAAGGGTGCAGGAAAAAAAAAGTTGGCGAAAATGTTTTTATGTGGGTGAAAAAAAACTTTTTAGATGGCAGAAATTAAAAATAAGTGTGTGAATTTTTATTTGTCATGTTGATTTTTATTTCTCTTAAGTTTATCTCGTTCCCACGAGTTCGTAACTCGAACTCATGCGAACACAAAATAAACCTACCCCTAAAAAGAATCTACCTACTGTCCCTTCAGGGGCTCCGTAGACTTTTACGCAAAATTAAATGTTTTCATATTAATTCAAGTCGATAATCAATTGCTGGAAACAAAATTGCAATAAACAATTATACAGAAATGTACTTCTGTGCATCCCTACTAGGTTTAGGAGCCCAACCTGACTGCGTTCCCCCAGCTGGAGGTGTCTTACCCTGGGGCACATTGAGGCTCTTTTCCTGAGCCTGAGTGTTGCTGGGGAGGGCTATGGGCCACGCGCCTTGTCTGTGATCTGACAGGAGCAGGTGATAGGCTGGGTTGTTTAACAGCAAGGCTGGGAGGGTACACACACACAACATACACACACAACAAAGCATGGACACACAAGGCCCCAGGCATTGTACAGGCACACAAACAGGTGATATGGTTTATACACGCAGCATACAAGGCGGCGAATAAGGCACAATACCACGCAACACAACACAATGCAACGCAACACAATACAATACAACACCACGCAACATTGCATGACACAACGAAACACAAACAAACACAATGCAACACAACACAACACAAAACAACACAACGCAACATGGCACGACCATACAACACAAATGAACAAAACACAACACAATACATAATGCAACCTGGCACAACAACACGACAAGGCAACAACGCGACAACATCACGCAACACAACACAATTCAAATGACAAGACAGCGCAACACGAATAAGCACAACACAAACAAATTATAACACAACCATCATTAGCAAGGCAATGTTAGCAATAACAGCATATCCATCACAGTACAACAGAGAAAGGGGGTGGGGGTAGTTGCATGAACACATGGACCACAGAACACAACAGAACAGAACAGGAGAGCATAGCAAGGAACAGGCAAGGTTAACACAACAACTCAGGCCAGGACCAAAAAAACATAACAACAAAACCTTAATGGATGAAATGATGTGTGAGTGACTTTTGTTATTCCAAACTCTTACAGGCGCCTGGTAAAGACAGCATGCCCAACGTCCTGCGTCGCCACTCGCCACCCCCCCCTTCCACACACACACACACACACACGCACGCACGCACGCACGCACGCACGCACGCACGCACCCACCCACACACACAGCTTCTCCGCCTCCCTCTCTCTCTTCCTCTTGCCCTCTCCTGGAGAACAATAGGTCTTTTGTGCCCTTTTCAGCTCAGTGCTTCTCCCCGGAGACCCTGCTCCTCGCACATTATTTGGTTTCATTTCGCTTAATTGTTTTGGTATTGTGAAATGCATTCTCTCTCTCTCACACCACCTCTTTCTTCACATGCATGCCACATTTCTTCCTCCTCCCTTCATTATTTCTGCCCCCCCCCCTCAACAATAGCCCCGGCGCAAACACGCAAACAATGTGTCAGTGGAGGAACAGACCGCGGCGGTTACTCTTTTGTATACAGTTTAAGGTTGCGTGTTCTCATGACAAGTCAAAGCGACTGTTGATTCTGCGGTGCACAGTGACATGTGGAGGGTTTTACAGTAACTTTGCATGTTGTAGTAGACTGTCACGCTACTGAAAAGCATGTGAGATTTGCCGACTGCACTGCTGTGCAAGAACACACGACAATTCAGCAATCTTAGATGTATATGTCAATCCTACTGATGCTATCTGTTCTTAACCCATTAAGACCTGGAACTGTGTCATTTTTAGATTTGAGCTAAAAAGCATTATTTTACACTTTGGGCTATTCAAAAATAGCAGATATACAAGCTCGTAGCGCGGCACCGAGTGCCACGCTACGAGCTTGTAGATCTGCTATTTTTTTTAAATCGTGAAAATGTGTGCATATCTTTGAATATAAATACTTTTAAAGCGAACATTTTTAACTCAAATCTTTGCTTCTGGGGGTCCCTGGAACAAACTATTTTGATGGCGGTCCGCGGCCAAATACATATCATTTTGGGGGTCCTTGGCATGAAAAAGATTGAGCACCACTGATATAGAAGCATACGTTTTTCAGAATACTGTTGAGATTTAGGAGACATGTAGAATCGGCTTCAGGTCTCAATGGGTTAAGTACATTTTGACCTTGTGTGTGTGTGTGTGTGTGTGTGTGTGTGTGTGTGTGTGTGTGTGTGTGTGTGTGTGTGTGTGTGTGTGTGTGTGTGTGTGTGTGTGTGTGTGTGTGTGTGTGACAGCCAGAGTCTCACACTACACACAAAACTTTGATGGGAGTGGACTGCCATATGAATGTAAGTATGTAAGTAGTAGCATGTAGTAAGCACACATTACATTGTGTGTGTGTGTGTGTGTGTGTGTGTGTGTGTGTGTGTGTGTGTGTGTGTGTGTGTGTGTGTGTGTGTGTGTGTGTGTGTGTGTGTGTGTGTGTGTGTGTGTGTGTGTGTGTGTGTGTGCGTGCGTGCGTGCGTGCGTGCGTGCGTGTGTGGTGTGTCCTTACCAGTGCTGTCTCGGTGGTCCCGTGGTCGTAGCAGGGCGCTGGGTTCCTGGTATTCGCCCTCTCCTCCCTCCCGCTCGCGGTCGTCAGGGAAGGTGTGTATCCGTTGGTAGCGGCTGGAGTAGCTGTGTGTGTTGTTGATGACCACGTTGTCCGAGGGGACGGACAGGTGGACGCGGAGCTCATCGCTCGACAGACTGCCCTGGGCCTGGAGGGTGAGGAGGACAGAGGCAGTTACTCTATGAGAGTGGTTTTCAACCAGTGGTCCGGGGACCACCAGTGGTCCTTGAGAGAGTACCAGGGGGTCCCCAGCAAAATTAGTTCATAGCATCACAATCATTTTTAACCACTTAGCTTAGGCTATTCAAAAATAGCAGATATACAAGCTCAAAGCGCGGCACCGAGTGCTTGTATATCTGCTATTTTTGAAAATCCTTGAAAAACTGTGCATATCTTTGATCATTTATATTTTTTAAAGCGAAAATTAACTGATGTCTTTGCTTCTGGGGGGTCCCTGGCACGAAACATTTTCAAATGGGGGTCCTCGGCCAAATGTACATCAATTTAGGGGTCTTTGGCATGAAAAAGGTTGAAAACCACTGCTCTATGAGATGTGAAGGCACATTTGGAAGAAATGTTCACCTGAATGTGAAACGTTTATGAACCCTGTGCCCTGGTTGGTGCCTCGGTGCAAATAAAAAACAAATGAGTACAATATTGCTTTTCAGTTTTTCAGTGTACATACAAAATTAAATATACTGAAACAGAGAAGAAAACATAGATGGGGTGGGAGAGAAATAGAACTGCGTGCAGGACTAAATGACAACTTGAAGCTTGAACCTGAAAATGTAATGTTATGAAAGCACTGCCTCAATCTAATTTTCAACTGGGTTGAAATTAGATATCTCAATCCATTTCAGACATAAGCATTCTTTTATTGTGAACAGTGCTGAACAGGCCTTTAGTGCAGCTGTGTACGAATTGGAGCATTACCTATAATCAGTACAGAATCTTCTCAAAGGTATGTTTTTCAATATTACTACAAATTATTTTTTCAATACTGAGTGCTCCTTTTAAAATCTCTTCACACGATTCAATGTGGATGAAACTGTGAGTGATTTCTTTCATTTCTTTTGTACAAAATGCATTCAACGATTATAGCATTAAAAATTCCTGAATACCTTTCTCACTCAAATTCAACCATGAGCAATACTGAATTCATCTACCTTCACCGATTGACCGACTAATTGACGTTTTTATTGACAAAATGCATATACAGTTCATGAACATAATATTTGTACATATCCGTTAAAAGGATAAAACATAATGAAGCTCAATCTCCATTGTGCTTTCCTTTGAATGTGTGTGTGTGTGTGTGTGTGTGTGTGTGTGTGTGTGTGTGTGTGTGTGTGTGTGTGTGTGTGTGTGTGTGTGTGTGTGTGTGTGTGTGTGTGTGTGTGTAAAACTGGACTGTGTCACTCATTTCAAATCTGCTTCATTTAAAGGACCACTTCACCCATTTTCAACCTATTTTCATATACATGGACCTCACCCATGCTCATTATAATATGACATCATTGGTAGGCAGGTTTGGTCATTTAAAAAAAAAACTTAATTAATGTGAGAACAATGGCTTCTATTATAGCATGCTAACTTTCCAGGAATAGAAAGCCTGCAGTTTCTATTAGCTTGGTGACGTCACTGGTAGGCGGATTTCTGAACTGTCCACAGCCCTCCTCTGAGACACAGACCGAGTAGACGAAAATGTTATCATATTATTATGAGCATTAGTGAGGACCATTTATATGATGATTAGTAAAAAAAAAAAAGAAAGAAAAAAGTTATTCAAATTGTGAAAATCTGTTATGTAAATTAGATCAACTACAGTTGATTTCAATCTCAGTAGGAGACCCACTATGAGGTGTGCTATTTCTTTTATTAGTTATGTAATTTACATCACCAGCACCTCATTACATTACAATTTCATTACCATCCACAGTATTAAAGGGGACTTTTTAAGCACATTTGGAATAATGTTATATAAAGATAGAGATTACATCTAGAGATGCATCTAACCTGCTGTTGGTGTTTTTAATTAGTGTCAAAGTATTGCTATTGGGGGAAGACTAGTGCTGCCATTTTGGTTGAAAGATCAGATGTTGAGAAATATTTTCATTGTTTGGGTAGTTTTGGTGCCAAGCTGCATGTTGCTACAGAGAACTGTGTGAAGAGTTTTTAAAAAATGATGAGAATGTGTGTGGGTAGCACAGGGGTAAAGTTCCTGTCCATCACCGCGGAGACTGGGGGGTTCGATTCCTCTACAGTGCCCCCAGCTTGGCCGGGTGCTCCAACAAACACAATTGGCTGTGTTTGTGGGCGTGAAGACGGCAGGATCTCTGGCGCTGCACTACTAGAGACTCATGCATTTTCCCTATCCTTAGGCTTTTCAATTGTATGTTTTCTTTTATATATTTTATACATGTGTTCCAATTGCTGTGCCGCACTTTTTAACCCATTAAGACCTGGAACTGTGTCATTTTTAGATTTGAGCTAAAAAGCATTATTTTACACTTTGGGCTATTCAAAAATAGCAGATATACAAGCTCATAGCGCGGCACCGAGTGCCGCGCTACGAGCTTGTAGATCTGCTATTTCTGAAAACCGTGAAAATGTGTGCAAATCTATGAATATAAATACTTTTAAAGCAAACATTTTTAACTCAAATCTTTGCTTCTGGGGGTCCCTGGAACAAACTATTTTGATGGAGGTCTGCGGCCAAATACATATTTGGCCGCAGACCCCCAACATATTTTGGGGGTCCCCGACATGAAAAAGATTGAGCACCACTGATATAGAAACATACGTTTTTCAGAAAACTGTTGGGATTTAGGAGACATGCAGAATCGGCTTCAGGTCTCAATGGGTTAACTCCTGTTTTGAAAAGTGCTGTATAAATAAAGTTGTTGTTGTTATCATTACATGTTGGTCGGAGCGCCTGTTCGACAGGGAGCTGAACTCTTCACTGTGAGGTGAAAAGAAGCTGGCAATGCCTTGTGTATCAGAGGATACATGAGGTTGTCTACACACACCCTCCCCAGAACAAACAGTAGGGGTCAGCAGTGACAGGCTAGGGACTATACAACACAAATTGGGAGAATTGGCAATGATGTGATTGATGTAAAATAGGGAAGAAATGCTTGTAACCTACAGTATTGTCAAAAAAAAAAAATACAAAACTGTCTTTGACACATACCTATACATTCATCGGTTTACTACAGTAAATAGAAATGTTTTTGTCCATATACTACACATACACCAGAATACAAGAACAAAGAGAGAACTTGAAATATCACTAATGAGCTCCCCAGATACCAGAAACAATGTCAAGCCTGGCCAGGCTTGCTTTATGGAAATCAGCAGTGCACTTGGAACACATTCTTCTCAGACTCACATTGCTAAGAGTACCTGTTGTATCATTTTCAAGTGAATACCACCAGACAGTACTCAAAGCAAGGGCGGTTCTGATGCCTGAGCACCTGAAAGCTGCTGTTTCAAAGCAGATGGGGCTGAGGCGGTTATCTCACCAGCTGTCTGGCTCTTGTCTTTGTTTGGCTCTGCTGTCCTCAGCAAGCATCAGTCGATTCGATCGACTGAGGCTAAATACCAGTTCTATCAGTCTGCATACTTACAGTACTAAGCATGGACAATAATACATGCTGTTGCTAGGTATGTGTACTTGACCTTCAATTAGACACACACACACACACACACACACACACACACACACACACACACACACACACACACACACACACACACACACCCACCCACCCACCCCTGGATTCTCACCTTGCCTAGTATTTTTTTCCAGTACTGCCTCCATAGAATGACAGCTATAACAGCCAGTAGCAGTAGGATAATCCCCACCAGGCAACCAATCAGAATGGCGGTGTTGCTGCTGTCATCCTTGGCTACTGGAAGTCCTGCCCTTGGAGTCCCGGAGGCAAAGTTGGGCCCTGGAGAATGTAAAAACGATAAATAAAAAGGGAAAATGCCTCAATTGCAGGTATCGTTACTGCTTTGCATGGGAAAAAAGGGAATCGTGTGAATGACAGTAGTTTTGCATGTGCTCTTAGCCTCAAACTCTTTGTAACTGGCTGTTTGCAAGTGAGCCAAAAACTGACACACATTCAACGGTCATGCTTGTTCTAACTCGCTCTGCATACGAGCGTCAGCTAAAATGATGGTGAAAATGTCAATCCAACTCAGTGTATGTTCGTACATGTACAAGGGTTTGTGCCAGGATCGAGTTCAAGGTTCAAAGTTTTTTATCGTTACATCTCGTGTATGGATAGATAAGAGTACATTTATTTTGGTCTGGTTCCTGAGACATTGTAGCAGCAATAATAATAATCATCATAAACATATAACAGTAGCAGTGTTAAGACAGTTGGTCTGTTGGTCAGCGCTTAAGGTGCTTGAAGGTGCTGTGTGCAAGGTTTCTACTCCTAAGTTATAAACATCTATTTACATGTACAGTGTACTCTGACAGAAAGTCCAGGATCCAGCTGCACAGGCCCGGGGTTGAGTCCTAGGTTTCTTAGCTTGGTGTTGACTCGAGTCTGGAGGCAACTGTGGTTTTGAACGATGAGCTGTAATCTATAAACAGCATTCTCACGTAGGCGTTCCTCTTCTCCAGGTGGGAGAGGGCAGCGTGCACTGCAGTGTTGTGTCTATGGCGTGTGTTAACGTGCCATCGATGCGTCTGAGTGCATTAGCAGCACCGTCTGCATGGTGACAAAGTCCCCATGCCACACCCAGATAGCTTCATCAGGCTTAGCGCGTGTCTGATGTGGGATTGTGTGCGAAAGCACGCATCCAGTATGCATGGTTCATACCACGGCGTCTCTCTCAAAGCCCCTGCACTGCTGGGAACAGAATGTGCATGCAGTGTAAATCTGTGCCTCTCAGCAGCCCTTGGAGTGAGTCCGATTTATATTATTAATTTGGCGACTGTTGTTATTTCTCCCCCCGTGAAGGTCAAATGTGCCGTTTCATTAGAATGAGGGATGAAAGGGTTTCCTTGCTATAGTTTGGCATAAACTTAAGACCATAAACATAGCTCGTAAAAGAAAACCCAAGTCTAACTGGACTAATGCTGGTAGGGTTGTAATATAAAGCTTAGTTAACAGGACCCCTGCACAAAGACATAAAGACACGCATGCATGCGCGTGCACACACATACACACGCACACATTCACATGTATATTTACAACAAACACCCATTCATTTAGTCATGAATAGGCACATGTACATACACATACACACAGCTATGCATGTACATACCTGAGCACAAACACGCGCGTGCGTGCGCACACACACACACACAACCCCACCCCCACCCCCCCCACCCCCCCCACACATACACACACACACACACACACACACACACACACACACACACAGTCTCTCAGCCCAGACTGCATGAGGGTGGTTGAAAAAACCCAAACACAGCCGGTCGACCACAGTCAGTAAGAGGAAGATCCAAAGCTCTGTACGCACCACACAGAGACATTTTAGAGTTCTGTTATTGTCTGGATGTGTCAAACGGAGCCTGGGTTCCTAAGAAACATGCAGTGCGGGGAGACCACAGGAAGCCCAGCTGTTATTGTACATAAATATAACATGCTATAGCAAAGTGTTAGCAGCAAAGGGTTTGTTTCCCCTGTTATGTCTGTATATCTTTAAACCCCAGCGGGATGGAGAAGGAGTGCCAGACGCCTCCTCCTCCCCTCCCCTCCACCTCCTGCTCCAATAAACCTCCCTAGTCTCTGCTGAACAGTGGGACACTTTTAAGATGCTGGACGGTGGCCAAAGTGGACGTGCTGTACTTCAACCCATCTCACTTGTCCCTCTCAATTCATCCGCCTCCCACCCACTCTCTCTCTCTGTCTCTCCCTCTTTTTTTCTTTCCTCCTTTTTTCTGTCTCACCTGAAAGCGTGCCGTTAGCCGGGAGGTCCGAGGTCATGGGGCTGGATGTGGGGGGGTCTGGAGGAGTAGCGAGGGATGGAAAAAGGAGGGGAGAAGGTGGAGTGGATGAGAAGAGAACTGAATGATGAGGAGGAGGACTCAAGAGGAGGGTGTGGAAGAGGGGAGGAATGGAGTGAATAGCATGAGTCTGTCTAAATACATGTAGAGGTATGAGTCACATATATTTAATAGGCAGACATTCTTGTGCAAGCGATGGTTACTTGGTCAGTAGCAAGCACTTTGCCTTTAGCATTTGCCACATTGCCTAAAATTGTTTATTACAAAGAATTAGAATATTCCCACATACATTTTTGTTGAGTAATCACTAGAAGACATTTTGAACTGGTATTCATTTTGTCAGCTTGACCTCTAACTGCCTCATGTGAACACGATTAAATGGCAGCATTAGCATAACGCCTACACTAACTGATGCTAACTAGTTGGCCGTCTCGCTGACAACCTACCAATAATATAGAATAAATGTACTGGTGTAAATGTTTAAACTCTCTTTATAGAGTCCAAGTCATTCTGTGCTCCTCTGAATGAGAGTTTCAGTACTTTGCTTCTCTATAGAAGTGCTTTGGTTTGACCCATGGGACCCGGTGACCATGACATGTTGAATAGACGTTATTCAGACTGCAACATGATTAACATCTTAAGTGGGCATTTCTGGGTACAAGAGGGTATTTCTGTAGGGAGAGAGTTTGCACAAAAGGAGCCACATCTGTCACATTACATCTCCGCTGTGAATAGGCTATATAACGCTGGAATGAGAGACTGCTTCACACAAATCATGAGTTGAAACTTCATGACCTTTAATATTCTGCCAGTATCGCCTTGTCCTTTCCGTACAATGAGCTCCCTGAGATAAGCATCCGGCAGTGAATGTAGGTAAAGATTGATGGAGTGAAGGCTGACTGGAAGCCCGGAGGATTCGGGAGCGTGTGACAACATGAATGTGTGTGCGCGCGTGCATGTGTGTGTGTGTGTGTGTGTGTGTGTGTGTGTGTGTGTGTGTGTGTGTGTGTGTGTGTGTGTGTGTGTGTGTGTGTGTGTGTGTGTGTGTGTGTGTAGGGGGGGGGGGGGGGGGGGGTGGCGGGCTCTTTGGTACTGGTGGCTGCATTTGGCACTGAGCTGAGACATCGTGCCCACAATCCTATTACTCAGGAGAGGAGATATACAAAGAAAGAATGATGGATAGGGCTTTGTGCGTGTCATTTCACGGTTAACAGCAAAAGGATGAGAAAAAGAGGAGGAAGACAGGAAGAGGAAGAGGAGCTGGAGCAGATTAGAACTTACCGTAGGGGCCGGCGGTGGTGTTGGAGGAGTTGTCGCTGGGCGAGGGGACAGAGGACAAGGTGGGCAGGACGGGGGGACGAGGAGGAGCAGGGGAGGTGGTGGGGAGAGCCGGAGGAGCAGGATGAGGAATATGAGGAGGGGTGTCGGTGACGCCCTCTCCAAATGGCTCTGAGAAAGATGAGAGAGAAAGAGAGAGAGAGAGAGGGGGGGGGGGGGGGGGAATGGGATTCAAAGAGAGAGGAACAGTTAAAGATCACATGAATATGCCTCATCATAAACACTGACCAATTATCAACATGGCAGTCACCCACAGAGCAGATAGAAGATGATGAGCAACACGTCCTCAGGTTAAAAACTTTATTGACACCAATCAAAAAACATTGGTGACCACTGAAGGTCGACCGACTGAAACGTCACCAATGTTCTTACGGCGTGGCTCTGAGTCTAGAAGAAAGACTCTGTCTGTCTGTCTGTGAGTCTTAGGCCTACTCCCCTTTCTGTATATGGGGAGTTAGGTCATGATTCAAGGAATCCAGGGTACACATATCATTCATTGTCCTTTTTACGGTTCAAGAGTTATATGGCCCGTAAACGTGACACGGCCTGTTAAGGCGCCACCATGAGAGCGATTTGAAATTTGCCAAACGGTCCAGCGGTGCCCAGGATTAGCTGTTTACAGACAGACAGACTCACGGTCAGACTCACGGGAGGGTAAACATAATCCCTTGCCTCGCCCGTTCTGGTCTGGCGGGGATAATTAGTATTAACAAATTGATCATTTTTTGGGGCGCCGATAGCCAAGTGGTTGAGGCATGTACCACATAGGCTCTGACTGCCTGTCGGACCTTTGCTGCATGTCATTCCAGGTCTCTTTCTCCTGTTTCCTGTCTCCCACCCCCTAACCTTTGCCCTTCTTCTTCTCTCCTCTCTTCTCTAAATACAGTGTCTATTTCTAGGTAGCACCACATAAAAGGCTCCTTGTTTCAGTCAACCACAGAGTGAAACCTCAAGCCACATTCTGAAACCCAAAGATCTCCCTTCCCCACAGTTCCTCCGTTCACCCTACCAGAGGAGAAGGAGATCTCGCTGATGAGGAGCCAGCGGTCGGCAAAGAAGAACTTGCAGAGGAGGATCTTGGCGGGGCGGCCCCCCAGCGGCAGGGAGATGGGCCTTGACGACGGGTCCTTGAGGTCCCCCAGGGGGACAACCAGCGTGAGCGGTGGAGACGACCATGGCTGCAGGAGCTCCGGCTTGAACTGGCACTCCACTTTGCTGAAGACGCGCACGCCCTGTGTGTGCCGGTTGTTGCTGTGCACCTGGAGAGTAAGAGGAGGGAAAAAAGGGCAGGAGGTGGTCAGGAGGAAGTAAGGAATTTTAGAAATCAGGCTGCATAAGTAATTACGAATATGGTTTATGTTTTTCCTCCTTTTAGAGGAGTAGTTTTTATATTTGAAATAAAGACAGAAGTGAATTTGAAAGAAATAAGGGGATTTGAAAAGTACAGGACTTAGGCGGTGGCAGGTTTCTCAAGACAGCAGTTGATACATTGTTTCTCTTTTGCGTTGAACGTGAATACAAAAAGAGTGAAGTCAAAAAGGGGTTGGGTCTTTAGAGGTTGGTGCCTATAATGAATAACATTGACAGAGATTTGTGCTGGTCTGTAGTACTCACAGTTAAATCACCTTCCAGCACTATGCACCTACACTAAACATTGTTTGGATTCAAGGATTCAACATGATATTCTCACACCGATAGATAGCTGATAGTGTGAGATTGAAGTAAAATGAAGTAAAACCATAATAGCATGTGCGCGACACACAGATGCACAATACCATCAAACCACGCCATTCCCATTGAAAAGCATTGGCAGAATCCACCCTCATTAGGTAGAATTTAACTTTGGTGTGACCGTGCCCTAAAGGCCTTTTATGCCTTAAGAAAATAACTTTGAATTCAATTAAATGTGCTATACAAATAAACGTGCCCTGTCTAAACAGATGCCAGTGTCAGATAACACTGGCAATGATGAAATGTCATCATGCAGTGTTTTTTCTGATCCACTCTCCTGTTTTAAGTTTGGATCGCTCATAATGCAATGTACTCCAAACTCAAAGCATTTGTAGTTTGCTTCCAATAGCCGGTTCACCTAATCCTCTCACTTCAAACAAACCGCTTCAGGTTTACGTTAGAAGCTCAGACCACCTTTCCTAGGCAGGCCAATTGTTTGATCTGCAACCACATTTGGCTGGGGTGTCACGTTCTCTAACCTAACCGAACTAGAAAGGTAAATGCCCCAGGGTTCAGTTCAAGCACACCAAGCCAGGCAGGTGTGTTAAGTCTGATAAGATTCCACATTGATCAACAACACTGCCCGTTGTAATTCACGGCTACACACGCCTGTATGTTCAGTACTGCTAAATTCACTCCAGCAGCGATATTCTGCTCCCACGTTCTGAGAGTACGGCGAGGTTCAATGCAATGTCTATGGTGAGGAGTGGCCGCCGCTTTCCCCACTACAGCAGCAGGCGGAGCCAGCAGAAAGCGGAGAGGCAAAGTTGAGAAAAGCTAAACTTTGCCGCCGCTGTTGTGCAGCGAGACAGAGCAGCAGCCAACCAGAAGCGCACTGTGGTCTGAAACAGCCGTGGACTGGAAGTACACAGTCAGCACCACTTGAGAAGGAGATAAATAGACTACTGTATGGAAGTACTGAATATTGATTAAAAAAAATGTTACACTAGCAGTTTTAGATGTTCAAGCAAATTACATGGCATATTTCTTACCTAAAATCTATACATTGTCTAGAAACAAGCTGCCAGAGCGGAGCACTAGGTGTCTGTACTTCTCCTCCCTGCCTATGAGCTCTCCTGCCGCGCACAGCTACTGGCTTTGAGCCACCCGAAACAACAGAGCCCATGGCGGACCACAACCTCCTTATTTATGTGGGTGTCACTCGGACATGCCGATTTAGCGGAAAAAATGTTGTGGTAGAAATCGCTGCCACGGCTGGTGTGAATGCAGCGTTAGGGTTGAGCTCAAGGGCCTTTTGAAAACATGTGGGAAACTTTTAATTGACAGTTTGTTTGCTTGTAATGTACAGGAGCGTCAGGGAGGGATTCAATTAATATGTCAAATGAATAACCCATTTTTATCCCGTTGCTTGTAATTGCTTTGGCATGATTGTGAGCTGGGTAGTACTACAAATGAGGAAAATTTGCATGGAAGAAAGAGGCAGCAAAGAGAGAGACAGAGTAAGGAAGAAGAATGAGGGATAAAGTGATAATGAAGAAGAAGAGAGGAGAGGAGAGGAGAGAGGAATACATCATTTCTGTTTATACAAGCAGGGTACGACTGCGCGAGAGAGAGAGAGAGCATCCCATAAACGTCCTTGTAATATATGAGGCATCGGTGTGACTATACACA
Source organism: Gymnoscopelus microlampas (assembly GCF_963454915.1). Classification (NCBI taxonomy): domain Eukaryota; kingdom Metazoa; phylum Chordata; class Actinopteri; order Myctophiformes; family Myctophidae; genus Gymnoscopelus; species Gymnoscopelus microlampas. Next base: position 12,987,357 of record NC_139940.1, read on the forward strand.
ATGAGAGGAGGAAGAAGGTGGGCGGAAAGAGGGATGGATAGATGAGGGAGCAGGGAGACAGGGAAGAGAGGAATGGGGGGGGGAAGATGAATGGCTTATGTAACAGGCATTCGAGCATCCGCATTTATCAGGAGGTGGGGATTGACAAAAGGCAGTCCTGATTAAACAAACAGCGGAACTTGCGCCTCATTAAATTTCTCCTTATATACACTGTATCTTCCTGTCTTTCAGTATGAAGCGTTTAGAGACTGCAAAGCTTAGTAGGAGCGCTAAAAATAACCCCTGAGCTACAGTGTATACAACTCAACCACCATGTATTCCTCTGTTCGCTTGTTCTACACTAGTCGCTGCTGTTTCCTGAGCAGGGAACAAAGACACAATAAAGTTGAGTTGTTGCAGCCTACCCAGCATCTATTTTTACTGCCATTTATATCTTGTGAGGCTGCTACAGCGTGTTTCGCAAGTGAAATGGCATATATTATACAGTACCAGGCAGAGGACAGCATGAGAAAGTAATACAAATAAAGTGATATACTCTACGTGTGTGTGTGTGTGTGTGTGTGTGTGTGTGTGTGTGTGTGTGTGTGTGTGTGTGTGTGTGTGTGTGTGTGTGTGTGTGTGTGTGTGTGTGTGTGTGTGTGTGTGTGTGTGTGTGTGTGTGTGTGTGTGTGTTGCAGGGAGATATAGCCTAAACGTAAGCGGAGAGAGGTGCGGGGAACCAGATGGAGCACATAGTGAGCAAAGCGAAAGGTCAAAATGAGAGCCGTGAGAGGCAGAAGGAGTTAAGGGGGGAAGGAGATGGCTGGAACTGGTAGAATTAGCAGCCATGTCTGCTCACTCTGCTGCAGGGGAACAACTATAAATGAAAGAGACAGGAGGTGGACGGGAAAAGGGTGGGCGGAATAATAATGGTAGTGGTGGGTGGTATAGAGCTAATAGTAGCGCTCCTTCACTTTCTAGGGCTGCAGGTATAGATAGTGTGTGTGTGTGTGTGTGTGTGTGTGTGTGTGTGTGTGTGTGTGTGTGTGTGTGTGTGTGTGTGTGTGTGTGTGTGTGTGTGTGTGTGTGTGTGTGTGTGTGTGTGTGTGTGAGTGCGTGTGCGTGTGCGTGTGTGTGTGTGTGTGTGTGTGTTCATTGCTGGTGACCGGAAATCTTGTACTGTATGTCTAAAACCGTTACTTTTCAGGAAGTGGACAATTAATTGATCACTTTCAACCTGGCATCCATCTTTTAGGCATGTCATTCTAGATAAAAATGTTCAAAATCTTTCAAAAATAGCAAAACTAGCTGATCTACAAGTTCCCTTTTGTGCGACACTGTCATAAGACGAAGCATAAATTAGGGCATTTGTTTATGAAAAAAAACGAAATAATGAAATATGGACAGCTACGATTTGCTGGGCTATAGGCATAAATGTGAGTGATAGAGGGAGAAGAGGGAGATTATTGCACTGCTAACAGTGGTAGTCGTAGCCGTAGGTGGAGTTTCGATGTGATACACTTTCTTTGTGATTGAATGTTGTCTCCTTCATCGGGCTGCTGTGTTTGTTTGTTCTTTCCCTTTAACTGTGCTGATAAACGGCTGTGCCGATAACTTCATTCCGGGAACCGGTGCCAGTGGATAAGTCTTTCTCCTGCACAAGAAGCATTTCTGCCTTCCATAATCCCATCTGTCCATTGATTAGACTGTGCCTTCCATTTATTTGACTTGTTCTGTGTTCCTTTCTGCTCTATTCTCTCTTTCCCTATTCTTTTTTTTTTGTTCAAGGTTTCTTTATTTTATATTTTCACATACAGGTCAATAACAAAAGGCATACAAAAACAGTGAATGTGTGTTACCCCTCCCACCCCCCCCAAAGTTCCCGCTTCTCTTTCCCTATTCTAACTCTTCCTTATATACAGTATGCAATGTTGAGAGCTTGCGCAAAATAATTTTACCCAATCTTTTGGGTGAAACTGTTTTATCATTTACACCTCTTACAAGGTGATTCTGAATCTGATTCTGTTTGATCGAGCCTGTCTCTAGAGTTGGTTTATCCTTTTAGCATTCTTTTGTATAAATCTGTGCCACCGTGCCTTTTTTTGCAAACTGTTAATAAAAGAAAAAAAGTATTGAATCCATGTACAGCCATCATCTTCTGCCATCACTGTGTCTTTGCTGTGTATTTTCTACTCTTTCCTTTATTTTTTCACTTTGTTCATAAACTTTAATTCACCGTCATTCAAAATAGCCTCTTGGGTTCCTCCTTGTGTTGCGGCTTACGAGCCATGTTGTAACACTGGGGCTTAAATGGCAGAGAGGGCCAGTTGTGTTGTGTGCTGTAAAGGCTCCACTGTCATTAAGCTGACAATAGCTGCAGGACCGGGCTCACTAACACAAGCCACATGTGGACTAGCATGCACACACAAAGACCGCATAAATGCACGCGCGCATGTACGCACACGCACACACACACACACACACACACACACACACACACACACACACACACACACACACACGTACACATGTACAGTATGCTCGATCATACATGTACATGTATGCATGCGAGCATAACATATGTCTGTATGTATATAAATATGCACTTACATACATTTAAAACACACACGACACCAAGAGAACAGCTGTGCCAGATGTTGGAGTTGACATATAACCAATTCTATTTGACAGGAGATACAGGCGAGAGGAGATAGTGTAAGCCTGTGTGTGTGTGTGTGTGTGTGTGTGTGTGTGTGTGTGTGTGTGTGTGTGTGTGTGTGTGTGTGTGTGTGTGTGTGTGTGTGTGTGTGTGTGTGTGTGTGTGTGTGTGTGTGTGTGTGTGTGTGTGTGTGTGTGTGTGTGTGTGTGTGTGTGTGTGTGTGCACGTGTGAGTGTGTAGAAGGCAGTAAGGGAGGGGTAGGGGTTCTTTAATAAGTCTGCAGAGCCTGGGTAACCCACTACTCCTTCAGGGAGTACACACTGACCTGCACACCGCTGGAACACAGCAGAACATTGCGTTGCACTAGCTTCAGTTTATTTAACCACAAATCCATCTTCCGACCTTCAGAATTACTCTCCAGCACTTACTTTCTACACGCTTTTGTCTCCTGTGTGTGAATGCATCAAACAGCACTGAACAAATAGCGTAACAATCTCACAGGAACGACCGGAAAGGCAGACTAGCACAGTTTGTATCCAGAAATATTGTCGCTGTCGGACAGAAAACTTGTATGTCCTCAAAACCGTTACTTTTGAGGCAATTAAAAAAAAAGAACCTGTGTTCCAATGGATCTAATGTAGTTATTTAGTCACTCTTGTTAATACATTGATTAAATATTCTTATTACACGGCTTGGTTTCTGGATAATGACTGATAAGCTCAATAACAGACTGCTGTCTAATCAAAGGCTCAGAGCACCTGGCTGTGTTGCTTGATTTTGTGCCGTATCCATCATGACAGCCATATAAACAAACACACAATGCCAATTACAGCTAAACATTGCTCTCGAGAATGTTTTTGAAAACATTTGAAGCGAGAAACAGACAATGCAGGAACCAAAAATGTATTCTATTTGATCAACACTTCCTGTCGTTTTCCGAGGCGACCGTGTAGCACTGGACGGACGGCCGCACCTGGGTGTGTTTATTATTAATGGAATACTTTCATTACCGTTATCATTTTGTTGTTACTTTTGGGTCAATTTATTAATTAATGTATTAAGTTGCTGTGTAATAAGCGGGATATTTGACGGCGAGGCGGTCATTGTTGAGAAATAAACGCCTTCAGGATGATTAAACCCCTCGACTTCGCCTCAGGGTTTAATCATCCTGTCGGGTTTATTTCCCAACAATGACCGCCTCATCGTCAATTATCCCATGCATAAAAACCCATAGACATACTTAACCACTTTCAACCTGGTGTGCTTATTTTGAGCATGTAATAAAAAATAAATTTAAAAAAAGGCCGATCTACAAGCTCACAAATATGCCAAAATATCAAATATGAATGAAAACATAAAGATATTCAATATGGAGATACAAGTTTTCTGCCTGACAGTGACAATATACAGCTGTGTTGTTCTGGGAACTGCATGTACTGTACCCTACTCTAGTACTCTCCCTTTCTGTGCCTTAGCTTCCCTACTACTCCGTCCTAAGTGACAATGAGGAGAAATGTACTAAGAGGAGTGGACTGCCCATGTGTCTTTAAAAGACAAGACTGTGGAAACAAAATGAACCACATCTCGCTCAGGTACAGTACCTGTGAGGAAGAACCAGAACAGTGGCATAGAGACACTGTTCCCCATGAGAGAGGGACAGACTGTGAACACTTTTGTTTCCACGCAAACCAAGCATGACTCTGATCACTATGGTGACTACAATTATCATCAAGGGTAATTAACATGAGGTCCTTATCTTGAATAGGTCTACACACATCTGTAATAACTAGGTACAATTATCGTAGGCTAATGTGTCTCCTGTAAAAGAAAGCTCACCAGAAACGCATGATCAGAATCACAGTCAAGTGTAAGCCTTTGACTGCCAGGGGGTTAAAAGGACCTACGTTCCCACTTGGGAGAGAGATTAGACGCTAGTTAAGGAACAATATCAACAGCATAGAGCGACTGCAATTATCAAGCAATAGCAGTTATTAAAAGCTATTCTAGCTATTAAAAAAAGCTTTCCAACCAATCATATGTAATCATATAATTGATTACAATTATTACCGAAGGCAGCTTAAAACGGGCCCCTGTGGAAAAAGCAAGCCATGCTACACATGACACACACACACACACGCGCACGCGCACGCGCACGCGCACGCGCACACACACACACACACACACACACACACACACACACACACACACACACACACACACACACACACACACACACACACACAAACGCACAGACACAGTCTAACAGGTACACACTGGATTTGTTACTATGCTAAAGTCAAGTCTTTTGAGTGACAAGAGCTCAAAGGTCAGGTTTCTCCTTGGGAGCAAGATTAGAGGCAGGTTAAGGGAAGCCAGACCTGCAGAGACAAGAGCCAGAGTGAGGTTCAGGTTCCTTCCCCTCCATTTTGTTGATCGCGCGCGCGCGTGTGTGTGTGTGTGTGTGTGTGCCTGTGCGTGTGCGTGTGAGCGCGCGTGTGCGTGTGAGTGCGCGTGTGCGTGTGCGTGAGTGACATATCCGTTCTGCCAGGCCCAGTAAAGGGCACATGTCATCCAAGATTAGAGTGGGAAAAGTGTTAGGGGAAAAGGCAGGAAAAACAGGATAAAGTTTGGGAATAACACAGAGGCAGAGGAAGGTTATCTGGAATGATTGTAACCACTTAAGTCCTAAAGTTACTTTCGTAACCCCGGTTCTCTGACAATATTTTATAGTTGGTCAAATGATGTTGTCGTGCGGCGGAAATAGCCGATCTACAAGCTCACAACACATCACACTGCGACACGTCGTGAGCTTGTAGATATGCTATTTTTTTAATGTTCGCCTCTAAGTGACATGCCCAAAACTGGTACAACAGGGATTAAGTGCTAGCTGTGAAATGCTGGGGATGAAATAAAGACAACGAGCAGCACAGAGAAAAATAAAGCTGGCAGATAGTTTGGCTTAAGCATTGCATGAGTGCTGGGAAATCTAGGAGCAATTTTAGGGACTTTGAAAGGTGGAACCCATTCAAAACCTCAATACAGACACTTGAGGCCTGTCAAATATTACTCATCACTGATGAAATGAAATGTGACTGAATTAATTCACTGCAGGATAAGGGTATGTACTGTATACGGTGCCGGCTGTATCCCACGCCCTAAACCAACATTCCACGGCGTCTCCGATGAGACGACCCGGGCGGGATTCAAACTGGGTTTCCTCGCGTTAATAATCTCTCTGTGTTGCTTCACATGCTAACCCCAGAAACCACACGGATGCACAAACAGGCTGTGATGCAACTCAGTGGCATGCTGAGCGCCCTGGAGAGCACAGACGCAGAGTCCCGGGGAAAAACAACGGCAAATGAAAAAACAATTAAATGGTTTGGGTACAGAGAGATTCCAGACAGAATGGCCGTTGGGCTCACCACACGATGGGGATGGATGGAGGAGAAGATGAGGGGGTGGGGGGTGGGGGGTTGGTATCACAGCCATTGTTAAGAGAGACAGCTGAAAACAAGCCCAACTTTGTCTGCCATTGTTAGAGTTCATTGCAAGGTTCGCTGGCACAAGTTGCCCGAGATGCCAAGGACTGCTGCAGAGAAAGGCAACGATTTCAGTTTGTTTCTGGCCAATATACTGATAATAGGGCCACAACAACATATTGATCTTTTGGGACAAAGACCTTTGCACAAATCAAGTTAAAAGTTTTTAGGTGTGCTGCAGAAGGTAGATGGACAGACTTTCTCCCTCCCTCTCACACACACAAACGCACGCACGCACACACTTATATTCATATGCACACACAAAAACTAGCATGCATGTACACATACAAACTTGCTCTTTATCATACACGTACACCTCTTCTTCTCTCTCTCTCACTCTCTCTCTCTCTCTCTCTCTCTCTCTCCCCATCGCTTTACCTGCATGGTGTGAAAGACACGCGTCTTTTCAAACTGGAACTCGATGTCCACGCTGCCTAGCCCGAGGGTTTCCCGGCTCCAGCCAAGGTAGTCGTACCCGGGCCAGACCCTCAACTCCTTAGTCTGTGTGAAATCATCTCCGCCCAGGACCCCGTCACACAGCTGTCCCAGACCTCCAAACTGCATCCTGCACATAGAGATGAATATGGGTGAATACAGTAGGACACATACTGTATATATCGTTGCTGTCAGGCAGAAACCTCTTATCTCCATATTCTAACCTTTTGTGTTTTTTTCGTAATTAATGCACAAAAGCATCAAAGTAGCAGATCCACAAGCTCGAAACGGGGTGCGAAGCGACGCGTTTTGAGCTTGTAGATCAGCTACTTTTGCTACTTTTGAATTTGAATCCAAAACCCGACAGAGATGATATGGTAAGTTGAATAACTCAGTTTCAGCTTGTTTATCTGATTGGTGACTCTGATTAGTCAAAGATGTCTTTCAACTGTGTGGTTAACAACTTCTTCGTCTACAACCTCAAAAAGAGCTTGTGAGCTTGTCTTGACAATTCTTGAAAATGTTTGGACATTTTTGCCTATAATGACATGCCCAAATTAGGAATGCCAGGTTTAAAGTGGTTAATCAATGGAGTGTACAGTAATAGGGGCCGCTATGTTTTTCACCGGCTCAGGTTCCACAGATTCCATACATTTCTCCATGGACGTTTCAGAAAATCCTTATATTACATGCCCAATGGTTACATTTTACAATATCAGAATTAAATGAAAACTGAGGAGTGTGTGTACCTCTAGGAAGTACACTGCCATTGGCCATTACTAGATAGCTAACTTCTGCAGCAGCCCCGGGAGCAACTGCAGTTTGCAGTTTTTCTCATGTCCTACTTTGGTTTTGCAAGTATGCCACTTTGAAGAATAAACTCTTCAGATATATCATAGCGTTGCATAAAAGCCACAATACCCTTGAGGCCATTCTTTATTGTCATTATGGGTACTTTGGTGGTGCCAGCAGCGCTTGATTGTGACTTTACTGTAACACTGATGTGCCCATGATCACAGTAAACAATTCTATCCGTCACTGCGATATTGTTTCTATAACATGTAATTGTATATAAGCTGAGTATGCAAGAACATACAAACTGCTGTTCACACGGTATTTGCAAGACATGCACGTGCAAATAAACACACACACACACACACGCACACACGCACACGCACACGCACACACACACACACACACACACACACACACACACACACACACACGCACACACACACACACACACACACACACACACACACACACACACACATACTGTAAGTGCACATGCAGGAACATGCAATAAATGTCCCCCTTTCGCTCTCTTTCTTTCTTCTTTCAGATTGCACATGTATTTGTCTCTCCCCAGACAAATGCTGACATATTTTGCAGATAAAGTAACACAACAGGGACTCCAAATGGGTCCCCCCCAGCGTACACAATCCTGCGCGCACACACACACACACACACACACACACACACACACACACACACACACACACACACACACACACACACACACACACACACACACACACACACACACACACATTATGCAGACATACATCTGGGTTGCGTCTAAAAGCGTTAGCTCACCGGCTAACAAAACATTTCAGGCCCATTAAGCAGACCCATGTGAGTATGCCCCCCACACACACACACACACCCCTCTCCACCCTGCCTTTATCCCCTCCCTGGACAATATGGCCAGGAAACCAAGCACAACTCCCTCAACAAATAATAAAAATTCCCTCTACAGCCAGTCGAGCCTCTCTTTCATTGTGTTGGGACACTGAAACAAACTTGGAGGGGGGTTAGCTGGCTATGAGAGGCGTCCTGCTTCAGCACAAACAGATGTATTCATAAGAGGAACAGCACTGTGGGTCTTCTATTGATCGGGCAGAATTTCAATCAACTCCACGAAATGTTTTCCCTGCCACTTGTGGAGAGGGAGTGCTCTGTTATGCATAAATATTTGACAACAAGCAGTGTTGCAATTTGCAAAAACCAAGAGACATTTTCATAGATTTCCATGAAAACACAAGGACACAGGGTGAGCGGCTGATGGTGAGATAACGTAATGGGACGTTCACTCCGACATAATGTACATAGCTATATGAAATATTAACTCCTCGATGACATCCTCATATAACGTCCAGAGTATGTGAGACGAATGCTTCTGAAATATCTCTGGCTCTGAGTGAGCTGGGGTGTGTGTGTGTGTGTGTGTGTGTGTGTGTGTGTGTGTGTGTGTGTGTGTGTGTGTGTGTGTGTGTGTGTGTATGGTGAGACAACGAGACACTGATGATGTGGCTATAGGGAGAATGAGGACGACTTAAAGGACACCACCTGTGTTTTAAAAAAAAATCACATTAGGTTCCCTGGACATACAGAAATCCATAATTGTCTTAACGTGGACAAAAGTCCATCTAGTTGTTTGATCATATAACTGTCCATGTATCTTACCCTTGCTCTGTGCTCCCATCATACGTGGAGTCGTTCAGGTAGACCGGCATGCCGGACAGGTGCATCACATGACCTACTGGAGCTGTGTAGGCCTTTAGCCCATCTGAGAGAGAGAGAGAGAGAGAGAGAGACGATAGACAGACAGAGGGAGAGAAAGAGCCAGACAGACAGACAGACAGACAGACAGACAGAGAGATAGACAGAGAGAGATGGAGAGAGAGAAAGAAGCAGAAACAGATAGGGAGGGACATACCAAGACAGTGAGAAAGAGACAGATTATAACTGTTTATTTTCCACCTGATTGCTTCAAGCATAATAAACCTGTAGCAGTCTACATTTTCCCAGTAATAACATTCGAGAGCGAAACCCCCTCAGGGTGCAAGTGAAATATTTCAATTCCTTTTCACTTTTCATTTATTATTATGTGATTACTGCTCGTATACTGTAACCGAGAGCTGCACCCGACCACAATTACGGTCCACGGTCTGAGAGGCCGCAGCTGGGTTTCCCAGTAAACTAGTAAAACAAACTGAGGGGTCCTGGGTTCAGGCCCTGTGGTGCTCCAGCCACCATTACCGGGTGAAACTGAAACCTCTGTGCTCCGGCATAGCGCTAATCAGCCCTCTCCCTCAGCACCGAAACTGCGTCAGCAACACTTAGTACGCTCTGCTGCTCTGCTACATATAATAAACACTGCTGGGTGTAGGATTTAGTGTGTGTGTGTGTGTGACTGGAAGGATGTGTGTGACTGTTTGGTGTGGGTATGAGTGAATGAGTACACTGCACATTGGGTGCCTACAGTATGCCTGTACTGTATGTGTGCGTGCGTGCATGCATGAGAGAGAGAGAGAGAGAGAGCTATAGTGAACAAGCAAATACAGTTTGTACATGGGTGTATGTCTGTAGGTTTGTACAGTATGCATGCAAGTTTCTTACATACATTTTGTGTTCACATGCACATTTTATAGCAGCAGTATGCATGCATGCATGTTATGTGTGTGCGTGCACACACGCGCGTGCGTGCATGCGTGTGTGTGCATGTGTGTGTGTGAGTGTATGTGTTAAGAGTCCACATACTGTACATGTATGCAACAGGGCACACACAGAGATTGTGTGTCTGTGTGTATGTGGAGGGGGGGCTATGGGAGTTGGGGACTTGTTCCCCACTCTGTATTGCACAATGATAAATAAAACACTACATGAGACTGTGGTGTCAGCCTTCATATCTGATACGATACGACACAAATGAGAAATGCGTCAAACGCCTGGCATTCCACAGCGTCTGCATATTCTACATGTTACGCGGTCCTGTGAGACCGGGACCGCGCCGCCTTACGAACCCACATGAGGAGGCAGTGTTCCGAGAAGATGGAACCCCCCCCGGAGACAGACACAGCATCAGCGATAGCTGTGATTTACAGGCAGCTTGCTGTGGCCTGTGGGGAGGAGGATGGGGTTTGTATTGGAGACGAGCATAGGAGGTGAGGCAGGTCATAAATCGTTGCTGTCGGGTGGAGACTAGGGGTGTGGGAAAAAAACGATTCGAATACGAATCGCGATTCTAATGTTGGACGATTCAGAATCAATTCTCAAAAAAAAAAAAAAAAAAACTTTAGTATTTTTTTTTTGTATAATGACATTTTTTAGAAGTGCAAGTTCTGGGCTGAATTAAAAAAACGTTTTTTAATCGAGAATAGTTTTGAATAAAAAAAAAAAAACATTTTTGAAACTGAAAAAAAAAAAGTTTTAATCGAGAATTGTTTGTTTTGAATAAATCGGACAAAATCTGAATTGTGACCCCCAGAATCGGAATCAAATCGAATCGTGAGATAGCAGAAGATTCACAGCCGTAGTGGAGACCCCATATGTCCAAAATTGTTACTTTTCAGAATTCAAATAAAAAAATAGCCAATCTACAAGCTCAAAACGCGTCGCATCGAGCTTGTAGATTACTTTTCTTTCTTTCTATTTAAAACATTTCTTGTGGTGTTTTTTCCTCCCCACACAGATGTGTGTGCGGTCACTGCTGTTGTATCCTACTGACTCACCTATCAGTGAGGAGCCCCCACCGGGAGGACGTAGAGCCTTCGTTCTACTCCTCCCGCCCAGCACTCCCTGCTGACGTAGAATTACGTGCAGCCCGTGTTCATATATACGCTCGACAATGCCGGAGGCGCCAGGGTGGATTCGAACCCACAGATCGGCTATTTTTGCTACTTTTGTGAGACACTGTAGTAGGACGAAGTAGAGCAATAATAAAAAAATATTTTTGTTAAAAAAGAAAAAGTTGAAAATGGAGATGATCGGTTTCTGCCTGACAGTGACGAATTATAGTGCGCCGTTTGGGGGGGGGTAGAGAGAACGGTGCTATTCATCATTGCCTGTGGTCTCTTTTTAACGGCAAGGCTGTGAATTGAAGGTAATGGGTGAAACCTATGAAATGTTGGGTGTGGGTGGACTCACATTGAAAATAGTGTACAGAAACAGAATGAGCGAGCAGCTCACTCGGTCTGAATCGGGCAAGGCTAAACTGTGATTGAGTGGCGACGTAGAGCGTTACTTAGGACCCGAGTCGGTTCTGCCAAGGCCCTGTCCCATTCTATCCACTCAAAATTCCCCAGGCTTTCTTTCTAAGAAAGCATGTCAGGGCTTCGAGGTTACACACACAGACAGGCAGGCAGGCACACAAAGGCCTGTATTCATGTAGATATATTTATATATATATATATATATATACTATATATATACAGACATGTACACAGTACACTAGGGCTGCAACAGCTAATCAAACTAATAGATTTAATCGATTATAGAAAATAATCAATCTCATTTTAGGCATGTCATTATAGGCGAAAAGTTTTAAAAACGTTCAAAAATAGTGAAAATAGTAAGACATAGGCTACATTCATTTTTAAATAACGGACAGCCATGCCTATTAACTGAACATAAAGAATGTTCACGGAGACAGTCTCCTTCTCTTTATTTGTACACACACACACACACACACACACACACACACACACACACACACACACACACACACACACACACACACACACACACACACACACACACACACACACACACACAGTTTTGAGCTGAGTCAAGTGAACTCAGTGGCCTGCTCCAGAAGAGTGTTGAGATGTGATTTGTCATGCTATGATCCCCTGATTAATCTCAGCCTGGAGGAACCACAAGACAAACATTTTTGTATTTGCATTTTTGCTCCATCTCTCCATCTTTCTCTCTCTCTCATGCACACACACATATTCTACTACATATTCATACACACACCACCCCCTGTGCTGTGCGTATGAATTTAACGCGTGCACACACACACACACACACACACACACACACACACACACACACACACACACACACACACACACACACACACACACACACACACACACACACACAAACAAACAAACAAACAAACACACACACACACTTACCATTCCAGACACAGCCATAGAGCTCCACACGGAGACACACACTCATGACGCGGTCGGCCAGAGGGTAGAATCGGACCATGCGTGCTACGATGGGAGGGCCCAGGTCCTTCAGCACCACGTCATACGTGTTCTCATTACCAGAAACCACCTGGATGACAGAGATCATATTATTATCACACATATGTCTGCACTCTTACAAGCATGCATTCTACTATGCTGCCACCAAAACTTGGAATGCCTTACCAAAAGCCATTAAAGATGTCGACTCCCTACCCAAACAAAACTAACCAAAAAGAATGGATAACCTTAAAATACAATTGGGCTTAGAAGAACCCATTTGAACACCTTGGTAGTAGCATCATCTGCCCCCCGCCCCACCCCTCCTTTTTCTGTAAATATACCTTTTGCTGCTACTGAGCTTTTACTGATATGTATTGTATGTATGTATTCTATGTCTTACTGATAAATTGTGTGCGATGGACCACAATGGAAACAAGCCCCTGTTAATAAAGTATTCAATCAATCAAATACAAAAAGCTGTAATAATACTACTATTACTACTACTAATAATGATGATGACGCTGCACTTTATTTTATTGCACGTTTCACACATACAACACTATGGTTAAGTGCTGTAGAATATAGCTGTAGCTGTAGTAATGTAGCTGCATTTGGGCACAACATTGATAACTCCTTACGTTTAAGGTTAAGACTAAAATTCATAATGTGAACATGTGCGTGCATGTGTGTGAGAGAGGGTGCACAGGCATGGGATATTACGGACCCTGGTTAGGATGAGGGGTAAAACTGTGTGTGTGGGTGTGGGGGGTTGACATGACAGCAATGCGGGGAATGCAAGTCATCCATGGATGTTGGACTTTCTAAGCCATTTGTGTGTTTATCTTTTGAGTCCAATATATTTCAGAAAGGATCCAATAATGTTCGACCTGCAGCAATGAGTGGGAAGAATGCAAGTCACATACAATGCATTCATGCGTGCGCACGTGTGTGTGGGTGTGTGTGTGTGTGTGTGTGTGTGTGTGTGTGTGGCTTTAGGTTCAATTAACTTCAGAAAAGTTGAGTTGACAGAACTTTTCTATCCTGTGCAGTCTCATAGGTAATTAAAGCAAAGATGAGATGGGATTAGATAAATTAGATTCCATTATATAGATCACTGATTTGACCCCGGTCCTGTGATAATCAAGGCCCTAATTGCCAGTGTAATCTCATTTGAATATGTACATTGTAAAACAGTGAAACGGTGAAAAACATAAACAGGAAATGGCTGTTGGTCCCACCTCCTGTGACCAGCGGTCCTTCCAGGTGATCCATTTGGTGCCGTCTCTGGAGTAACGGAGGCGGTAGCTGCGGGCAAACTCGCGCCCGTGTCCGTCGGCATGGCGACCCTGGGTGCCCACCAGGGACAGGAAGTGGGTCGTGTGCAAATCCACCTAGCAGGAACACACACATTGGAAACATTACAATCATTGAAGAACACAAACAGCGATCATGATACAGATACAGGAAGTGAATGAGAATAAAGGTTTTTTTCAGCCATAATCCATCTGAAACGTGTTTTTTTCCAAGCAATTCATTACTGATTCGAGAGATTTTCACTAGATTCTGTTTCTATTAGAGATGTGGTGGTATTACTCTAATTAACTCTATTGAGCTTGTGATATACAGTAGGTTTAGGGATACGGGCATAAATCAACTCTTTAGGTGACGATTTTAATTTGCAATATAGCTTGAGGAACCGAATAGAACATGGCGCCACTTCTCCATTGAACTCAATGGACGTGGCCGCCCTGTTCTTTTCTGTCGCCCTATTACTTTGAATGGTGTCCTCAAGCTCGAATAAGAGTAACATTGTAATTCAATTTGGAATTTAGAATAAACTGCTGCTGTCTTCTACAGTACCTGAAGATACTCTGACCCGCCTGGGTAGACCGACGCTGCCGGACACCACGCCCCGTCCCCCTCTCCTGTACTCAACCTAACAGAGACAAAGAGAGAGAGAGAGAGAAACAAAATGAGACAGAAAAATGGAATGTGGACAAAGAAGAGTGAATACGGGGTGGAGTGCAGAGAAAATGAGAGAGAGGGAGGTAGAAAAAATGTAGAGAAATAGAAGGAAAGAGAGAGCCAATTGTAAGAGAGAATATGGAGACAGCACAGAGAAAGAGCGAGCAGAAATGAATGACTTTGAGGTTGGTTACTCAGCATTCTACAGTAACCTCACTCCAAGTGCTGCAGAATGAAGATCAATCTGTCTCGACAATCACATTTCCTCAACCTTGCCATGACCACACAGGCACACACCACTAAAAGACAAATCACTCTTACCACACACACACACACACACACACACACACACACACACACACACACACACACACACACACACACACACACACACACACACACACACACACACACACACACACACACACACACACACACACACACACACACACACACACACACACACACACTATGGATGTACAGTAAATTAACATTCTTGCTAACTCCAGCATGTTTACGTCTTAGATATTTTTATATGGATGTTCACTAATGTGCTCTGTCCCTATCAAATAAATAAACACACACACTCACACTCACTCTCACCCACACACACACACACACACACACACACACACACACACACACACACACACACACACACACACACACACACACACACACACACACACACACACACACATAAAGACATCTCACTGTGACCGCACTCAATCCAGTCTCCATAGAGTTAGAGAACTCTGTCCAAACTCACACCACATACCGGCCACATAAAGACACCACAGAGAAGCCTGTGATGTCACTTGCTGTCGGATC
Organism: Gymnoscopelus microlampas; assembly: GCF_963454915.1. NCBI lineage: Eukaryota > Metazoa > Chordata > Actinopteri > Myctophiformes > Myctophidae > Gymnoscopelus > Gymnoscopelus microlampas. The sequence goes on from NC_139940.1 coordinate 13,002,752, forward strand.
AATCGTCAAGGAGGTCTGCTTGGGACGTGCGCCACACACCACAACCCCTCCATACAGACCTCAGCACTGCTGTCCAAACTTACACCACCAGTACAAATTGGTCACACGTACTGGCCGTGCTGCCGGGTGACTTTTCTCTGGCTTCAGCCTGAATGTCTGACATATCATGGAGATCACACAGCCAGAACCCCACGAGATGATAGCAACTGGGGTCAAATTGATGGTTAACCCGAGATCCACATCCCCTTTTTTTAATTTGTCCTTTATTGAGACTGAAAGGGAGACAGCATAGGCTATAGCCAACAGAAAAATGGTACCAGTGGGATTAGATCCTTAGCCAGGAAGGCGCACGTGGGGCTCAAAAAACAGCACGGAGGAGGGAAGGGGGGTCTTAAGTGCTAATGTCTGAGCACACTTATTGTTCTATAAAATTATTTCCTGGCAGGGGCACCCTGGAGGCTCTGCCAGTTTGGTTGTGTGTACATAGAAAGCACCCAAATAGAGTGCAGCAGTTAGTGCGTTTATCAAAATCATACAGAGTATCATCTGCACTTAATATGATACATAAATGAGTTTGTGCTGCATTTCTGCTGCTTTAGTATGTGTAATGTGTGTACGCGAGAGGCCCACAAATGTGTGCTGCATTAGCAAGATTTACTTTAAGTACACAGTCAAATCCTTGGTGTTAATTTACACTCTTAGAGTTAAATGAACACTGATAATTTTACTGTGTATTATGCAAAACATGCCTAATTTATATGTCAAACATGGCGGAGAGCAGCGACAACAGAGGAATATTTGTTACAAATGAAACTTTGGTTTACAAATGTAAACAAATATCAATGTATTGGGGGAGCAGCATATTCAAAAACGTATGCTTCCATACTGCGTTGAACATGCTGCCTGTGTACTGTACTGTACTGTACTGTAGTGTGCAGTATCCAGATTCAAACACACGCCGCCTGTCATGATGTCACAAGTTAAACTCTCCTCTCCCCCTGTCCTGTCAGCAGAAATGGCTGAAACAAATCATTTCTCCAAAGAAATCACACTCTTGTCTCTGTGACGTCATACAGGCCGGGAGGCGAGAGATGATATCAACACAGCGTCTCTGTGATGGAGGGAGGCTCAGAGCGAGACAGAGGGGGGGGGGGTTAATGTAATAAGGGGGAGGGTGGTGGATAATAAAGGATTCAGTCCTCCCATCTATCAACCAGAGGGATTAACATTACAGACCATCAGGTCTGCCAACCAGCTTATTTTCTTACCACCCCCCCTCCCCTCTCTCTCTCTGTCTCTCTCTCTCTCTCTCGCTCTCTCTCTCACTTTCACCCTTCCCCTCTGTTCTCTCTCCCTCACTTTCTCCTTTTACCCTCTGTGCTCTCTCTCTCTTTCTCCCTTCCCCTCTACTCCCCCCCTACCCAGCTTGCTGCACTTCTCTCTCTCTCTCTCTCTCTCTCTGTTGTCACTCTTCCTGTTCCTGTCTCTCCCCACCTCTCTCTCTCTTCCTCTCTCTCTCTCTCTCTGTATTTCCTAAATACCAGCCAACTCGTTTGTGCTACATTTCTTCCTCTCTCTCTCTTTCTCTCCATCTCTTTCCTTCACGTGTCTCCCTCCCTCGCTCTCTCCGTCAATGTGCTGTCATCCATCTGCTCAGCAGTAATAGGAGCAAACACTGCCCTGAGAGCCCACAGCCACTCCACACCCCTCCCTCCGTCCCTCACTCTCTCTCTTTCTCTTTCTCTCTCTCCTCACATCCCTCGATCATAAAAACTGTGTGTCTCCTGTCTTCTACAGGTCATTGCAATGATCCACCTCTCACTGGTTTCCACTGTGCTCTCTCTAACTCATTCGGCCTCCTCCTCCCTTTCTCCCCATCCTCTTACCACCTCTGTCTCTCCTTCCAGAGGAGGTAAAGAGCGATCTCTTCTTTTCTCTCTCTCTCTCTCTCTCTCTCTCTCTCTCTGCCTCTCTCTCTCTCTCTCTCTCCTCTCTGCCTCTCTCTCTCTCTCTCCCTCCCTCTCTCTCTGTCTGTCCCTGGTGTGTCTTTAAGGAGCTAGGTCTAATAATTGTCTCCACATGTCCTCAAACTCAGCCAACACACCCAGCCCAACAGGCCAATGGAGACAGACCATGTGCACACACACACGCGCACGTGCACACACGCACGCACGCACGCACGCACGCACGCACGCACGCACGCACGCACGCACGCACGCACGCACGCACGCACGCACGCACGCACGCACGCACGCACACACACACACACACACACACACACACACACACACACACACACACACACACACACACACACACACACACACACACACACACACACACACACACAGGATTCTGGAAAACACACATCTTGTGCATATACTATACATATACACACACTCACACCACACATCCACTGCAAACTCCTTTGTGTTCATTTAACTCTATCCCATACAGGTCCACTTTACACCTCAGAGTTAAATAAACACGGAGGAGTTTACTGTGTAGACACACTTGGTCGCAGCAGGGCTCTTTCCATATGGTGAGCCTTACTACCCGCTCAATCTGACCTCTAGATCAGACAGCTGTAATGTTATTATCTAGAGGTTTCTACAAAGACACTATCTGCTAGACGCTAATCTAATACACTTTCAACCAATCACTTTAACTGGGTGCCAGTGGACCAGATACATGGCAGACACTTAGCTCTATCAGCCTCTGTCTCAAACACACACATACACGCACGCACGCACACACACGCACACGCACACGCGCACACACACACACACACACACACACACACACACACACACACACACGCACGCACGCACGCACACACACGCACGCACACACACACACGCACACACACACACTTTTGCTGCTATCTTGCCATACCACAGCACACCCATGCACACACACACACACGCTGATGTGAAACACAGTATATCCTTGCTGTCGGCATCTCCATATTTCAATGAATCCGTAAATGAATACCCTACATCGTTGTACAGAAGTCACAAAAATAGCCGATCTACAAGCTCACAACGCGGCCCAATGTGACGCATTGTGAGCTTGTAGATCTGCTACTTTTGATGTATTTTTTAAGTGAAAGTAGTTAATTGTGTCTGTGGGTTTTATAAATATTGAACCAAGAGCTTGTGATTAAATAATAACTACATTGGATTAATTGGAACACAGGCTATTTGTGTGCAAGTTTTTTTTTTACATTTCCTGAAAAGTAACAGTTTTGGACATGCTGTACAAGGTTTCCACCCGACAGCGACAATATACAGCATGCCCATGCACACACACACGTGATTTACCATACACACACACACACGTACGCACGCACGCACACACACACACACACACACACACACACACGCACACACGCACACACGCACACACGCACACGCGCACACGCGCACACGCACACACGCACACACACGCACACACGCACACACGCACACACACACACACACACTCCTCATTACCGTCCATGTTTAGCCTCAGTGGAGTCTGACCAGGCGCTGGAAGCTGTAATGTCAGAGTCAGGGATGGTGCCGTCCTCCATCCCAAGGGCATAACGACACTGAGCTGGAAGAGAGAGAGAGAGAGAGAGAGAGAGAGAGAGAGAGAGAGAGAGAGAGAGAGAGAGAGAGAGAGAGAGAGAGAGAGAGAGAGAGAGAGAGAGAGAGAGAGAGAGAGAGAGAGAGAGAGAGAGTTCACATCTTTTATTAAAAAGGTATACTGCAACAGGGTGTGTGCTGTTGAGTCAGACACCATATCAGACACATCTACCCAGTCTCCTAGGTTTGAGTTCATACTTCATACTATATCATTTATAAATGTATATAGTATACTATGTACAAGTTTAAACTTTTATCTCATCTTAAAATGGATTACATTAGTTTTCCAATATACACACACACACAATACTCCACAGTGACAAAGAAAGAAACTGGTTATACAGTGTACAAAATATCAGATAATAATAAAAAGACTGAAATATTAAATAAATATGCCATTTATATAAGTATTCAGACCATTCAATACTTGGTATAAAATACATTTGTCAGTAATGCCTCAAAATGGTGGTGGTGCATTGGTGCACCTCCATTTTCAGGTCTCTCCAAAGATGATCTACTACTGGGTTCAGATCCAGACACTGGCTGGGCCACTCCAGGAATTTCACAGTTTTCCTAAAGTCACTCTGGGACGTTTTCTTGGCGGAATGCTTCGGATCTTGTCTTGTTGTAAAATTTTCGCTCAAGCCTGAGATCCTGAGCACTCTGGAAAACGTTTTCACTCAGGAGGATTACTCTATATTTTTTTGCATCCATCTTTCCCTCTATCCTGACTAGTCTCCCAGTCTCTGTTACAGAAAAACATCCCAGATGCTACCACCACTGTGCTTGACTAGTAGGCATGGTACTGGGTGATGCTCATACACTGGTTTCCTCCATACAAAGCGTTGAGAATGGTAGCCAAATAGTTAAATGTTCCTTTCATCAGACCACAGGATTTTACTTCTTATGGTCTGGGAGTTATTTGGATGTCTTTGGCAAACACCCAGTGGGCTATCATGTGCATTTTAGTGAGGAATGCCTTCCGTCTGGCAACTCTACAATAAAGGCTTGATTGGTGCTGCTGCTGCATTGATGGTTGTCCTTCTGCAAGGTTATCCCACCTCCACAAAGGAATGCTGGTTCTCATTCATAGTGACCATTATGTTGTTGGTTACCTGTCTGATGAAGGCTCTTTGTCCCTGATAACAGTTTAGCTGTTATCAGATCTAGGAAGACTGTTGTTGGTTCCGAGGCCACTATGCTACCAAAGTTTTATTGTTTCCTTCCCCCTGTGTCTTGACACAATCCTGTCTCGCAGGTCTACGAACAATTGGCTCTGTGCATAAACATAGTTCTGGGGTTTCCAGAGGGTGTGATACCCGTTTCCTGTTCCGGTTAATTTTCCCATAGCTGTCAGAACTGTAAGAACCTTCGCTAAAACATCCGGGACAACGCTCCACACGTGCCAGACTCTTCTCCCTTCTGGCTCAGAAACTATGGAATGAACTCCCCATTGCAATTAGAACTGCAGGCTCACTCCCAATCTTCTGCCGTAATCTGAAGACTTACCTCTTCAGACTCCACTTCAGCCCGTAGCACTTGCCCTAGCTTTGACGACCTTGCAGGATTATGCAAAGGCTAAAATGTAACTTAGATAGCATATTATGTAGACTGATGCCAGGTCATTGTTGACCTGGCATCCTATAGTGTGAATAGTTTCAATGTAGGCTGATGATAGGTTCTTGGTTTACGTATGTATTAGTTATTATTAGATTATTGGTTTACTTATGTATTACTTTATTATTAGATTACTATTTTTATGCATTTTTGATTTGTCTTTGTGTAGATTGATAAGAACAACAATTTATTGAATCCATTCTAAGATGAGTCTGAAAAATAACAACATGTGGAAAACAATGCCACTGCAGAATCTGGTGGAACAGATGTTTATTATCTCATTTATTTACTTTCATTTGCTGTTCCTAATTGTAATTGTATCTCGTGTTCAGTTAATAGCCATGCTAATGAAGCATGTAGTGACTTGAACTGAATTGAAAAGAACCGAAGAGAGGGAGGGGGAGAGAGGTTGGAGAGGGAGAAACAGAGAAAGAGTGAGAGAGACACGGGGGGATAGAAACAGGGGTAGAGGGATAGAAAAAAAAGACAGATTGCCATGTTGACAGCCAGAGACCGGATGGAGAGGTTAGCAGCAGCAGGGATCTCATGTGTACAAGCATGCAGATGTCCAGGGGAAACTTAATATTTCCATCAGACTGTCTGCGTCTGTGATTGGTCACAGGGCTTTTGGTTGTTTATGTCATCTCCACGACAACTTCCTGTATTCATGCCTCATAACCCAGATTGACCTGCTGGCTGAGATGTTGGGGGAAATAAAATGCTGTTCTCTTTATTAAACTGCTTTCTTCTCATCTGTTGCCTGAGCTCTCAGCAAATTCGTCTCCATGGCGGGGGGAAATACGGTGATGGGAAGAGATGTGACTTAACTGTAAGCTTAGCCTACGTGAAGGTTACCATACTAGTGTGTGGATGAGGGTAAGCTATTATAAGATAAGTCAAGCTTAAAACGTGGCGCGAGACTCCACGTTATTAGCTTGCTCCGGTGTTGTTCAGCTTTCCGTACCCACATACTTGCCACAGACAGACTGGGACCAATCGTTTGATAACAGACACACAATTTGGGTCATAAATAATAGTGGTGGGAGCATTATACTGTGAGCCTTTCTTTAACCACAGTGACCTTGACCTTTGACCAAATACTTCTAATCAGTTCATCCTTTAGTCCAAGTGGATGTTTGTGCTAAATGTCACGAAATTCCCCCAAGGCGTTCCTGAGATATTTCATTCGCAAGGACGGGACAGACGGACGGACAATCCAAAGACATGATAACGCCTCCAGCATGACTGTCCATAAAAAGAGCCACAGCAGCAAAGAACCCAGTAAGAGGTCACGGTTATCACCCCCTAGACAGCTGACATGGCAGGCATTATCAAACGATTGGTCAGGCAGCATCCAGAGACAGATGAGAGGTCAGCAGTGGAGGTATGGATGAATATATGTATACATCCATCCACGCATGCATGCATGGATGGATGGATGTGTATATATTGTATGTACTTGTATGTATGTATGCATGTATGGATGGAAGGATGGATGGCAGGCGAGTGGTGAAATCATTAGAATGTCTCATCCGTCAACAGTAAGTGCTGGGGAAGTGACTGGGTCTCCAGAGAGGGGGGGGGGGGTGTCAGGCTGTGGAGACAGACAGAGGTGGAGCAGGGCGGGGGGGCCTGGGTGTCAATATCGGAGGCAGACAGTGATATGGTGTGGGAGATATGGGGTGTGTGTGTGTGTGTGTGTTTGTGTGTTTGTGTGTGTTTGTGTGTGTGTGTGTGTGTGTGTGTGTGTGTGTGTGTGTGTGTGTGTGTGTGTGTGTGTGTGTGTGTGTGTGTGTGTACGTGCGTGTACGTGCGTGTGTGTGTGTGTGTGTGCATACTGTATGTGTGTGTATGATGGTGGGGAGGGTGTGGACACGTGGGGGGGCCGAGCTCAGTTGCCGTCGGTGAGTCAGTTGACTGGAATGTGGGGCTGAGGGACAAACCCTAACAGCACCCCCACCTCACCCCCCGAACATCACACACACACACACACACACACACACACACACACACACACACACACACACACACACACACACACACACACACACACACACACACACACACACACACACACACACACATCCTGCTCATCCCCACCCTGTGCCACATGGACAGGTGCCTATTTCATTACATCATCATCATGCTGCATGTGATACACGCCCTGCAGGCTCGTCTCCAGTCTTGTTATTTCTCTCTCTCTCTCACACCCTCACACTGTGTCTCTCTCTCTCTCTCTCTCACTCTACGCTGACCTACCTCTTTTCTTTCCCTGACCTTCTCTCTCTTCTTGTCCCTTTTTTCCATTAACACTCTTGTCTCGTGGGGCGGCGCCGAGCCCCGAGGCTCAGACCATCGTGCTGTGATTCTGTAACATTAAAGTCTAGCTGCTGTTGCAGGTACAGAAGGTTGACCTCACGGCAGGAACACAGTCTTCTCTGCTTCTACCTGCCGCCCCCGCCCCCACCCCCCTCTCGTTTGGCATCTCCACCTCACTAGACCTCCCCTCCCTCCAGCAGACAATCTGTCCAGCTGTCTTGTACATTAGCGGGCAGGAGGACGAGTGTCCGGAGCTGGCCGCCCCGCTTCCGCCGGTTCCGCATGACTGACTGTGACACAGACAGAGTGAGAGAGACGAGAGAGAGAGGGGACATCAAATAAACCGCTGATGGCGGATGGATACTAGAGACATGTCGTTCCAGTCTGAGAACGTGGGGAGAATGTCGGGAGCCAAGAGATGGAGCGGCTCCAGGGAGCAGAGGAGGAAGAGGAGGTGGAGGAGGAGGAGCAGAGAAGAAGAGAGCAAGTACGACTTTGACTTCCTCTCTACGCTTTGAAAAATGGTCTCTTTGTTTGTGGTAAGTAATAAAGACTTAATCTGAAGTAATGTTAAATAATGTTAAAGTTTTTAATGAAACTGTGTGTGTGTGTGTGTGTGTGTGTGTGTGTGTGTGTGTGTGTGTGTGTGTGTGTGTGTGTGTGTGTGTGTGCGTGCGTGCGTGCGTGCGTGCGTGCGTGCGTGCGTGTGACCTTTTTACCTACCTGGGTTAAAGTGCCACTCGTGATCCTCTGCAGACGATGCCAGCGTCACCAAGACTGTAACCGCGACGATGGGCAACAGCCGCAAGGCTGGCATTGCCATGGTAGCAGCAACACACCTGGTTACCTGTCCGGGGACACGCTGATGACCACAGGCATACCTGTCAGAGAGACAGAGAGAGAGAGAAAGGATTACAAAGACTGAAACCCTGGAATAGCTCATCAAACCTGGATGAGCAAAGTATCTTACAAATTGGTGTCTCTTCCCACAAACAACATTAAGCAAGGCACTTATGCTCTAATGGCTTAATTGATGAACTGGGAGAACTGCCAGATGTAAGATGTGTATCTGTGTGAGCGTGAAAGAAGAGTATCTGTGCAGCAATCAACTCTGAATAAATAATGAAAAGGTAGAAATATGAAAGAAGATCGCCAGACACGTTTAAAGTGGTGACAGATCACAAGGAAAGATTCCATATCACAAATCAGAAAACACAACAACAACACACATGACTGGTGTAAGAACAGATATCAGTATAACAACACATGTGGACACTAGCAGCGGAGGTATCACCCAGTTAGGGCAATGTGATTTAACTGAATGCATGTCAATAATACAGTAGATGGGAGTTGTGTCAAAAGATGAGGTGTGGAAATGGAACACAGTACAGCATATCAGATTTATAAGTCTTTCATTGCAAGTACAAGTCAAGTCTGAAGTAATTCGAGACAAGGTCAAGTCAAGTCACACAATCAGATTTTTGCAACTCAATTCCGACTCCAGTCCTCCAGCTCTGCCCATCCACATAATTGAATATCCATGCCAGTTTGGCAGTGACCACTGACCAGTCAGTAATCAAAGTACCGTAGTCAAGTTGCAAGTCAAGTCTTAATGCCCAGTCCACACCAATGCAACTATAGTTGCACAGAACTATAATAGCACAGAATTCCAGGTCTAGTTTGTGACTTAAGTCTGAGTTGAGTCTAAGTCTATAGCTGTGTGGTACAGAATGACAGGAAAAACAGAGTCATGTTTTAGTTACAGGAAGGCTGCCTGTGGCTTGAGACTGAGTTTGAGGCTCTTTGTGTTGGAATAGAGTCAGTCCACTAATATTGAGTGATACACAACTACCTCCTTGGGCTTAGAGGTATGTATGAATTTGACCTTTGTACTTACACACACGCATTACACACGCAGGTCAGTTGCCAAGAATTCTGGGCCCCATGAAAAGATATGATACTGGGCCTCTTAAAACATACAGATGATGACATTAATACTGTGGGCCCCTGTATAGCCTCGGGCCCCATGAATCATTATGAATTTTCACAGCTTCATGACGGCTCTACCTTGTCTAGCTCCGACGGAACCTCTCCCTCCGCTGTATAGCTCCGAGATGAGGTTCCTCGTTAGTTACTGCCGTCTGTTTTCGAAATGGTCGCACGTCGTCCACTTTACATGTTTCTTACCCCTTTCTGCACATCGTATCCAAAAAGTAAAGCATTTCCGCCACTCTCTCAGATGTTTGAAGTTTTAACGCGCCATAAAAGCCATCCAACGGGTTGAAGAAAGTATTTAATTTGCCTCGGTTTTCATCCGGTTACATGGTTTTTAAGACATTGCGCAAGAGTTGCGCCCGTAGAGATAACATTACTGTTTACCCTACTGGTCAAATGTTGAATTGCATCTTCTAATGCAAAATATTATGGAACCGGATGAAAACCGAGGCAAATTAAATACTTTCTTCAACCCGTTGGATAGCTTTTATGGCGCGTTAAAACTTCAAACATCTGAGAGAGTGGCGGAAATGCTTTACTTTTTGGATACGATGTGCAGAAAGAGGTAAGAAACATGTAAAGTGGACGACGTGCGACCATTTCGAAAACAGACGGCAGTAACTAACGAGGGACCTCATCTCGGAGCTATACAGCGTACAGCGGAAGGAGAGGTTCCGTAGGGGCTATACCTTGTCATGCTACAGAACATCCATCTGAACAACACACACACACACACACAC